>NC_136476.1:57536245-58128745 GCF_902686455.1 Sciurus vulgaris
TGGGGAAAAAGGCACACTCATACATGGCTTATGGAGTTGCAAATTGGTACAGTCACTCTGGAAAGCAGTGTGGAGATTCCTCAGAAAACTTGGAATGGACCCACCATTTGACCCAGCTATCCCACTCCTCGGTTTATGCCCAAAGGACTTAAAATCAGCATACTACAGTGATGTAGCCACATCAATGATTATAGCAGCTCAATTCACAATAGCTAATCTATGAAATCAACCTAGGTGTCCTTCAACAGATGAATGGACAAAGAAAATGTCCATATACACAATGAAATATTACTCAGCTGTAAGGAAGAATGAAATTATGACATTTGCCAGTAAATGAATGGGGCTGGAGAATATCATGCTAAGTGAAATAAGCCAATCCTCAAAACCCAAAGGACAAATGTTTTCTCTGATATGTGGATACTAATTCACAATAAGGTGTGGGGCGCCACTAGGGAAGAATAGAGATACTTTGGGTTAGACAGAAGGGAGTGAAGGGAGGGGAGGGGATATGTGGGTAGGAAGGATGGTAGAATGAAATGGACATTATTACCCTGTGTGTATATATGACTACAAGACCGTGTAACTCTACATCATGTACAACCAGAAGAAGTTATACTCCACTTATATGTGATGTGTCAAAATGCATTCTACTGTCACATACAACTAATTAGAACAAATAAAAAAGGAAAGGAATATCAGGGTCAGGACCAGGACTGCTGTCTATGATGACCGTGCAGAAGTAGTGATAAAAACCAAATGCTCTGCTGCTATGGAGAGCCATATGCCCTGGAAGGATCTGTTGGCACGGTTGGAATGTCTAGATGGTGGTAACAAAGGGCATGTGTGGACGGAGTGGTGTGAGTTGCACTGGCGTTCTGTGTGAAGATCCAGGTTTGGCCATCCTTGTTCCCAAGGCTGGCAGCACACCAGCACCCTACATTTCCTTATCTATGGATCGGGCCTCCTGGGGACTCAACACTTGCAGGCGGTGTGTGTGAGAGAGAACAGGGCCCAGTCATACAAACAGACGCTGATCCCTCGTCTTTCATTATTCGATATGTAGTATTTATGTAATGTGGTGTTCTTCATCCTTCTTAATTCTAGACATGGGGTTGTTCGTATCTGAGTCTAAGAGAAATATCCTTAGTGCCCAGAAGTCAGGAGGCTAGACCCATGTGGGCTTTTCTAGGACCTGTGTGTAATGCGATATGCGGAGTCCAGAAGAAAACAATAGAATTGGGTGAGATCTTGAAAGAGAAATGCAGGCAGAGGTCGGTCTCAGCTTACCCTCCCGTCTCTCCCGTAATTACCACTGCTCACAGGTGTGGGCTGCTATGGTGATGGGGGTGGCTGATCACTGAACCTGGAAGGAAACAGGACATGACTATGGCTTCTCTGCTTTCTGCCACACCTCCTCAC
This sequence comes from Sciurus vulgaris, assembly GCF_902686455.1. NCBI lineage: Eukaryota > Metazoa > Chordata > Mammalia > Rodentia > Sciuridae > Sciurus > Sciurus vulgaris. The sequence continues at coordinate 57,537,665 of NC_136476.1, forward strand.
CTCACCCCTTCCCAAACTCGCAGTCTACCAAATCAATCTTGGAGCCATGGACCTTCTACCTTAGACCACAGCAACCCCTTCCTCACACATTTCTACCCTGTGGCTCACTTTCAGATGTTCCTCCTCTGATGGGTCCCTTTCAGACCAGTAACTTCTTAGGAACATCTGCATATTTATGTTGGACTTCTGTCCCCATAAAAATCAGACACTGCCAGCCCAAGCCAAGGGAAGCGCCCAGATTTCTGAGTTTCTGCCCCAGCTAAGACTTCTGAGCATGCAGGTGCCTGCGTTCTGGAAACATACCTGCTGTGCGATTCCCTCACTGGGGTAGAGCTTGGTCTGACACTTTGGAAGAACATACTTTCCTCATTGCTAACCGAGGAGCTCAGTGGTCGCTAGCTGAGGGCTGGGTTACACATCGTTAAGGAACCCAGGAAACATCTTTCAAGAAAGAACTTGGGACCCAGATGGGCTCCAAAGGGAGGACCATGTGGCATGGCTACTTAGCAAATCTACAGCACGGTGGGCAACCTTGGCGAGAGAGAGCTGTGACCAGTGGGAGGGAGACGGGCAGGTCCCTGGATTACCACACCCCAATGGCAAGTCCCTGCTTTATGGAAGACGGAAAACCCAAGTCCACGATGGAAGGAGGAGCAGGGAAACGCAGGTTAGATATGTAACAGATGTGAAGAATCTGGAACTCCTCCAGACAGAAGGCATTTCCGCTCCGGAAGAGCGATCTCCAGATACCCGAAAGGTTGTCACGTGGAAACAGGACCAGTCATGTTCACTGTGGAAACTGAAACCAACGGGACTTGGAAGTTCATTTCACTTGGATGCGAAGCTACCCTTTCTATCAACAAGAGCTGGCTGTCAGTGGGAGGCTGCCTTGTGAAGGAACCCACCCCCGTCAGGAGGAATGTTGGAGCAGAGGTCACAGAGCATTAAGAACTTGGCGTAAGAGGTTCCGACTTCTGGGATGCCCACCTCATGACTTCCGATGACCTTCTCAGTTGCGCAAAATTTTGATGCCAATTGAGTCCAGAACCTGATTCCAAAGAGCAGCCTGTTTCCCTCCTGCCTCTCTGCTCCCCGCACACTCATTTTCTGTTCTTCGGTGCTGGTAGGAGGCAGGACTCCCTGAGAGCTGGTAAGTGAGACAAGGCTCTGCCTAGCCCTCCCAGCACGCTTGGCAATTAGCTGGACTGCAGCCTTCTAGGACTTGCAAGCTCGCAGCAGGTCACGCCGCTCCACCTGTGCTTATTTAGAACCGGGGGAAGGAGGCAGCCACAGGTGGCAGCAGCTTAATTCTGAACTCATGCTAACCAAACATTAACATTTGCATTTGAAAACAGGAGAATGAGAAAGAGCAACGAAAACTCTACTCAATTAAAGCTGTTTGCAGATGCAAATACGCCTGACACTGAAGAGAAAGGGCCTCCCGAGAGGCCACCCCTCTCTGCTGACCTTTGTGACCAGACAGAAGAGAGGAGTGTGGTGAGAGAAGGAAACAGGATGGGGCCAGAATGGAGGATGAGGAGGGACAAAAAGAAAATTTAGTTCTATACCATGAAACCTGTAATTTTACTCTGACATGAAAATTAGCTCTGTAGCTAATTAGCTTTCTGATATCATTTGCTGCCATAGAAAGAATAAAAGTGTATGAATTTACGAATCGACCTGAAAAAGGAAAAAAGGATGGCAAGTTTGCAAGAGGGACTTAGCTGATTCAAATCCCAGGGGCCTGTTCAGGGATTTAGGTCAGGCCTTGCGTCCACACACCCGCACCCCTGAGCCTGGTCGACTCCTGGGAAGACTGTGTCCTCACATGGCACTGGACTCTGTCCTCGGCAGCTCCTGCTGCTGGTCCTTTTGTGCCCTTTGACTTGTAGAGCACGTGTCCCTTTCCTCCAACCAGGACAAGCCTCCTGTGACTCGGACGCATTTATGAAACAGGCCAGGAGTGTGCCCGTGTGCCCCGTCCACCATCTTTCCCTCACCTCTCTGGACAGCTCTGGCCCCCTTTGCCCTCCCAGCCAATCTGAGTGTGATCCGTTTAGTTTCAGAGCCTTCTGGAAGCTTCTGGAACACAACCTGGCCTTGGAAGCACTCTCTTTTATTTTTATGTTCTTTAAATTTCAAATAACTCCCACTTAGGGAAGGATTGCCTATTATATGCCAAGCATGCCAGGTGCATCATTTCATTTACTCCTCTTCAGACCCTCGGATTCAGATGTTTGAGCATCATTCCCACTCAACAGGCAAGAAAACTGAGGCGCAGAGGGGCGAATCGACCTGCTCAAGTTTGCAGACCCTGTAAATTATATTGCCAGAATTTCAAACCCAGGTCTGTCACTTGTCAATATCAGTACCGCAGACACGCTGGGCCTTTTGCAGACAGCTCAGGGATGGCCACTCTCCTTGGTTCCCCTATTCCCCCCAAACCCCAGGGTGTGGGTGGTGAACATGAACCTTGTAGGGTTGAGTGATACCTCTGCCACAGCTGGCCACTGGGGTCTGAGGCTGGAACTCAGCCTGTTCCCTGCTGAGTCACAGCACATAGACATACTCCTGCTATTTGGTCCTAAAATTGTTTTTTTTTTTTTTTTTTTTATTAATCCAACTCAAGATTATTATGACTTCCATAAAATGAAACCAAAAAGGTTAACACGCAAGATTAGCACAGAGTGGATGTTGAACGCTGGCCTGTAACAAGACCTGTCCTAAGGCCCCTTTCTAATGGCCCCTGACCACGATGTGACTGCATTCCATGGCTTCCTACGTGAAGATAGATATCAGCTTCCAGCCACTTGTAACCACAGGCACCGGGTTCCGACCGTCACCACCCAAGACTCCCAAGGGTGAGCGGAGCCAGGCCCTGAGTCATTAAAGGAAGCCAAGAGGCCACAGAACCCTGGTCAGCGTACAGCCCATGAGAAGCCCTCCCTTCTGCTCTGTATGCCCTCCCCAGCCCTCCCAGCTTTGAGATTGGATTTCCCCAGTGACTACAACTCCACACTGGCCCCCAAGTTCTCGGATCCGTTATCTCCTGGACTGGATTCCCCATGTTTCCTTTGACCTTCCCTACCTGGTCTGGGTACCTCAACACCTGCTCCCTATGATCTGACCCTGCCCTTCCCAGCTTTGTTTCTTCCCAGTTTGTAGTGACCTCCACCCTTCTTATTAAAAATAATGAACAATATCATTCATTTATCTGGAATATTCTGTAGTACATAGAAACTTTATCAAGTAAAAGCAACCCCGTGGTAAATGTAATGAATTTAAAAAACTGTATCAAGTTACCATCATTTTTTATCATTATTGTTATGAATTTAGAGCTTATTAAATGATAACATTCACTAGTAGTAATAAATTTATTTGGGGATATTGTAAAAAACAAATTTGATGATGAATTGAGTAACGTTCCCTGATACTGAAATTGCTAAACTTCTTGTAGGAAGTAAAAAGCAAATTACCTTTAAAAGAACCTTTTCCAGGTTAGGGTCTGATTGCAACTGCTACTTGGCTACTTCTATAAAAAGGTTTGTGATACTCAGTAATAGCACCCTTAAAGAATAATTAGTATCTTTAGAATAGGATTCATGAATATTACTCACCGCAGCTTATGGAACCCAACCAAAATGTTGCCAACCAACCAGTGCTCGCTGATTTTCTGGAAATCGCCAGGCCTGGCAGTCTGGTCAGTGGCACCTGAGGATGTCACCTGAGGGCATGAAAGTAGTGCTTCCCCTACATCCTAAAGCTGGTCATCCGGCACAGATGACCCTCCAATTCAACATTTCCATCCCCACTATTGCCCTTTAAAAAAAAAACAAAAAAACAAAAGTCAGCTTTCATTATTATAATGAGTGCATCCAGTTTTGAAGCTCTCCTGCCTTATTTAAGAATCCATCCCAGCTGGGCACGGTGGCACACACCTGAAATCCCAGCAACTCGGGAGGCTGAGGCAGGAGGATCAGAAGTTTAAGGCCAGCCTCCACAATGTAGTGAGGCCCCAAGCAACTTAGTGATGACCTGTCACAAAATAAAAAATTTTAAAAAGGGTTGGGGATATGGTTCAGTGGGTAAGTGTCCCTGAGTTCAATCCCCAGTACTGAAAAAAGAAAAAAAAAAAAAAAAAAAAGTCCATCCCAGCTTTCTGTTCTATATGATCTGAGTTGGGCTTCACCCATATTTTGCTAATGACTTCTGTCCTTCTAAACTCATGTCAAATTCCTGCTTTTCTCACAAGTAATAAGAGGGGGTCTGTACTCTCCAGGTAGCTTCTCCTTTTACCTCCCAGCCCTGTTAAACCCTGCTGTTCCCTTCCCTTGGGCCCTAGAAAGAGCTCCTTCGGCCCTGCTGTTTCTGGTGGGCGGTGAAGGACGGCTTTAGGAAGCTGCAATGCGAACACACAGCCTGGAAGCCCTGCGATCCAAGGAAGGTCACATGACGTCTTGGAGAGTCTATTGCTGGTTGGTAAGCGGGAGGTTATCATCCCTGCTTCTCAGGGTTGGAGCAGGAAGATCGTGGCATGTGCAAGGGATGGAGCTCTGTAAACAACAAGGAACCTTCCAGAAGTGAACGGATCCATTCTCCTGGCAAGGGCCTGCTTTCCTCTGGGCAGCTGTCAGCAGCAGCAGTATCGCTCCCCCTGCAGGACCAGCTGATGTCCCCCTCTCTCCTCTTATTCCACTGCAGGAATTCCGTCCCGCGGACCCCAGCTGAGTTTTGCAGAATCTGCAGCTGTGTCCTCATCCTCTGTGCTGGAGCCCTTCGTCGGGGGTGGGGGAGGGCCGCCCACTGGGGTCATTTCTTACAACGCCCCCGTGGCAGTCTGACTTCTTTTGGGTCCCTGGGGAGAAAGCACGAGGCAAGTGGCTAAACCAAGCCAGCCTGGCACCTCTCCATTGCACAGGGTCCCAGGGGACAGCGCAATGGTGCTGAAAGCTCAGGAGCTCTGAGGAGTTACGGGCCTGGGTTTGGATCCTGCCCCCTGCGCTGACTAGTTTGTGTGACCTTGGGCAAGTCTCTTCACTTCCGTCAGCCTCGGTTTTCTCATCCTTAAAATGGAGACAATACTACCTCAAAAAGGAACGCAATAGTCATGGTGATTATATTACAGAAATGCAAGGAGCTTGCTTAAACAGCAAGAATTTCACTTTTATTGGGACCATCAACACTTTCTTAGAGCTCTGCGAGGGTTCCTGGGGCCAGCGTGCCATTTGTAGGTCTGAAGAGAGAAACCCTGCAGAGCTCCCTGAGATGACCTACTTTTCTCCTAGGGCCTGGTCCAAGATAAATCCCGTTTCTCATACCATGCTCCATATCTCCAGAAAATTGAATTAATACAAATAAAACTGCTGGGAAAATTCCAAATGGAGCCACTTGCTCTTCTCCAAATAAGCCCCTCATGTTCTTGCCTCTGGGCTCATGTTCACACAAGTCCTTCCCCAGGCACCCTCCCAGCTCCGACCAGCATCTGTCCCTAATCTGCTCAGATCCCAAGTCTCCCCCTCTCTGCCCTGACACCTCCAGGAGGGCAAAGACCTGCTACCATCTCAAGGGGGAGATTAGAGTGAGCTTCCGGGGAGGGGGGGAGGGCCCGGGGGAGGGGTGCCCATGACTGACCCAGGAAGGAGAAAGAAGCAGGAAGAAGGCAGGAATCACCGAAGTCAGGGGAAAGCAGCATTGGAGGGTCGCTCCATGTTCAGGCAGGATTTTCATGAAGGGAAAATCCAGTCTCGAGCTAGAAATTAAAGGAGTGACGAGCTTTGGGGAGTATTTACCCAGGAAAGATGCAACATGTCCTCACAGAGCTTTCAATATACAAGGCTATGCTCTACAAGGCTATGATTAAAACCCATAAATAACGAGAAGCTAGATGTGAGTATAGCATAAAAACCGGCGCTCAATCAGTGCACAAACAGCCTCAGTTAGGACGACGGGGGAGCCTCGGACAACAGCAGAGACATTCAGAGGCTGGGCTCTCCTCCTCCTCCTTTCTCCGTGTGTAACATTCCTTCATCCTGCAGTGTCCCATGTATAGGAATTGTAGTCTCGTGGGGCTCCTCAGGGACAGAGCTGGGTCTGTTTCCTGCCTGTCCTTTTGGTGACCAGTGCAGGGTCAGTCACAGAACTCCTCTCTGTATCTGGCTCCTACCAGCATTTCCTTACCCCTGAGCAAGTCCATCTGTGTCCAGGGACAAGTTCTGAATCTCAGGACTCCAACTCTTGAGTGCAGTCTCTTTCCAAGGCAATCCAGCCACCATGTGAACTGAGCGAGCTATATCTGCTCATAGGGACGTGGTCACTTCTTTCCTTACCTGTCTAACCCTGGCAGGAATGCCTCCTCAACCCTACCTATGGGCTCAGCCTGTTGCCCAGCACTGGACTCTATCGTGGCCTGAGATAAAAGCTCTAGGTTTGGATACACAACACAGCAACTCAGCCAACCCAACCTAATGCCCAGAAGACCAGATCTCCCTTCCTTCACACGTATGCAAGGATAAGACAACAGTGGATTTAGAAGATTATCATCTTAAGAAGTCATCTGTGTTCATTTTCCTTGTTCTAGTACAAAACTTTTGTATAGAAAAATCATTGAAAAATGACAATTTTCATTTTTTTTCTTCTTAACATAAACATTTTTCTTGTGGTGTCTAGTTTTTAATGGCTGCATAATATTCCACTGGGTTAATGAACCAAAGTTTGCCTCACCAGCTCTCTCTTTTTGGTTACTTCCAAACTGATACTAAAACTACATTGCAATGAACATCTTGCTGGGTATTATTTTTCTGAACTTAGAAGTATTTTCTAAGAATAGAATTTTTAGAAATGACAACAATGAATCAAAGAATAAGCATATTTTAAAGACTCAATGTATAATGCTAAATTAAAGTTCTTGGGGCATTTAAACTAATTTACATAAGTAATATAAGAGTAATATAAGCGTATTCCAGTCTTACCGTAATATCACCTGTATTGGGTATCATGATTAACATTTTTTTTTTAGTTTAGAAGGTATAAATGGTGCCTCATTTAAAGAATTTTGCCCTTGTTTAATCACTAGTGGGGTTGGAAGATTTTCCTTGCATCTGTTACTATTCACATCTCTTGTGTTTCTGCTTTGGGGGGCTAGCTATCCAACATTTGGGTTGGCGCATTTATGACTCATTCTCCTTCGCTCCGGCTTTATAACCTGTACACTAATCTCCCTGAAACCACTTGATCCCTGTTTTTGTACTGTTTTGCCAAAGTCTACAAACTTGGGTAGGGATTTATAGTTGTGGATTAAAGAATGTCATGTGTGCAGTTAGAAGTTTGGGTGCCAGTAAAACTTTTAATTTTTTAAAAGCTATGTAATATTAATTTTATTTTTCTCTCAGGAACTTCTCTTTTCTCACCTGCAGAAGAAAAAGTAACACCAGTATCCACTCTCCACTCACCATAAAGCGCCGTGAGTGCTTTGAGCCTTGTAAAAGAAGGGCCAGATAAGAATTAGTTAAAACTTGCAGGTCACATGGTCTCTCATACCTACACAGCTCTTTTATTGCTGCATGAAAGTAGCATAGATAATGACAGTAAATAAATGAGCATGGTACATCCAATAAGCCTTTATTTATGGACTTCAAAATTTAATTTTATATTTATACTTATAAACCTAACTTTGTAATTTAAATTGATATATAAATATTTGTAATATATAATATATTATATGTTATAATCACAATATGTAATTATGTAATATATTTTATGCTTAGATTTATGTTATGTAATTATATATACATTTTGTATGATTTTCATGTGTCACAAAATACTCTTTTTTTTTCAACCATTAAAAAAAATGTAAAACTCATTCTTTGCTCACAGGCCATACAAGAACAGGCAGCAGACTGGGTGTGGTTCATGGGCTGTGGTTTGCCAAATGCTGCTCTAAAGCGCCGTCAGCATAAGCTCTCATGGGATGATCAACACAGATCAGAAGGCAGGACAGGCGACAGTATTGTCTCTGTTGCCTCTGTGGTTGTGGAAACAGGAGACAAAGGTGAAATGACTTGCCCGAGGTCACAGACCCAGTAAAAGGCAGAGTTGGGATTCTATTTGGATCAGACCCAACTCCAAACCCCAATGATATGCTATATCCAGCTTTCTCCCTGCCAGTGATCCCAGGCCTGGGCCAACTCTGTGTTCCCTGATCCTGTGCATTGGGCCCCCTTCTTCAGACTGTTCCACACGACCAGGAAATGATAGGATCCACGTCCACATCCACAGAGACAGAACAAACCCGCCTCCTACCTCCTGCAAAGAGCTCCTGATCCTCCAACCACAAAGCCACATATTTCAGAATCCAGCACCATGAATACCACCCCATTCCTGGAGGCGTTTAGTGGCACACAGATGGGACTCCTACCTGCCTGTCTCCAACACTGCAAATGCTTGACTGCCCAGGTATCTCCAAGTATAAATCACTCTCGTGGTGTGTGACCACAGTCACATCCTTGCTTTATTTCTGCTTGTGAGGAGTTCCATCCTTTTGAAGGTCAGGCTGAGCAACAACAAAATCACCAAACTCCCAAACAGGAAAACCTACCAGGACAGGAGCCCCCGCGGTCCAGTGGAAAGAGAACACGATTGTGAAAATGGTGAGCGGAAGTCAAGAGCTGGTTCTGCCTCTGGTGATCCTGTGAGGTTAACTTTCCCAGCTAGAAGTGAGGATGGCTGGCCTCTAATGAGAAGATGCAGGTGAGCAGTTTGTCAACTGCGGAAGGCTATGCAAACGCCAGTGCACAATGCTATCATAAGGCTCGTATAACTCCAAATGAACCTTCTAACTTGAACCGTGAGCTTCATGGTCCTATCCAAAGTGTGATGCTTGTCATCTTCTACAGAGACTTTGAGACAGTGTTGTCAGGAGATTTTCTTCCTTCAAGTCTTACTGTCTTTCCTGCTTGAATGGGAACTGAGCTCACTACAAATACCCCTGGCAAGCATGAATTCAAAGTGTACATGGTTTGAAGTGACAAATGATAGGATGCTGTTGCAGGGGCTTCTGTGGGGCTGGCAGCATGAGCAGAGCAAGGAACCCCCTTTTCCCAGGCAGTGACATCAATAGTCCCTGCCTGGCACCAAGGCCACCACCTGCAAAGAGCACATCACAAACCCTGCCAGCATCAGCTTGCAGGCCAATGGGATTCTGAAACCCAAGGGATGTCAGATGCACACCTCACTCAGCCCTTCCAGGAACTCAGTCACTCAGATGAGAATACTTTCCTTAGATTGTGATCAGAGCCTATTTAGGACTAAAAGTGGCCTAACTTATTTGGTCAAATCTATTCATTTTTCTTAGAGGGAAACTGAGGCTCATATAGGGAAGGTGATTTGCCCAAGGTTATATAAGCTTAGGTCTTAACATTTGAAGACCTTGGTATAAATTTCTGTTATGCAACCAAATAGCTCTGTAAACTTGGTCAAGTTATCTTTGTTGAAAGCTGATTGATCCCTCCATCAATGAAAACTATCATTTCAATAGCACTTTAAGGTCCATCAACTATATTCGCAATCTAATCCTTATCATGAACATTAATACAGGGCAGGTATTATAGCCATTTGCATTTTGTCTAAGAGAAGCTCAGGAAACTAAATAATTCTCAAGTTTAATCAGGGGCAGTTAGGATGCAAATTCATACCTTCTGGCTCCAGATTATTGTATTTTCTGTATTCAAACATACTCGCCCAATCTCAGTAATGACACAGTTAAAACTTGCCCTGTTAAAGGATATATGTGAAAGTACGTTTGAAGTAAAAACTGCTTGAGCATTGGTTCCCAATGTTTCCAAAATAGGGACCTATATTAGTTATTATTTCTGAGAAATAGCTCACCTCAAATTTTAACACCTTATAACCACACACAATTTCAGAGTCAGGACATTTTTTCGCTTAGCTGAGAGATTCTCACTCAGAGTCTCTCATAAAATTAGAGTCAGTACATCTCCCAGGGCTGCAGTCCTTCCTAGGCCAGGTTCTCAGATGGTTGGTGACCAGCCTTGGTCCCTCACTGACTCTGGGCCTATGAAGTTACCCCTTTTACTCCCTCTGTAAGGGTCTCTTCTGATGTGGTAGCTGGATTCTTTCAAACTAAGGGATCCAAGAAGGAGATAGAGCCAGAGAGTGCCCAAGATGGAAGCCACAGCCCTTTTATAACCTAATATTAAGAGTGACATACACCACTTCTTCCACATTTTTATTCATTAGAAACATGCTACTAAGCCCGGCCCACATTGAAGGGGAAAGTCTTATACAGACATGAACAAAGATGAGGAATGTGAGAACCATTTTGGAGGCTGGTTACCATAGAACCCCTTTATAATTCCAAAATCTCTGCTGGCTCCTACAAGATCAGCTTCATAATTTTTGCATCATCTGCATGATTGAGAAAATAGATTAAACTCTATGAAATTGCTCAGGTTTGCCTATGTGTGGCTCACAAAAATTGGGATTTCATATGATTCAACCTAACTTATGATTTGTGAGGGCTCTTGGGTATTCACTAACACTTTTGATGAAATTCTACTTAATTACAATAGCATATGTGTTCTACAGTTTGGATCTTAAGAGACTCTCAAAGGCTTGTGTATTAAAACCTTGGTTCCTAGCTTGGTGCTACTGGTAGGCAGGTAAGGACTAGCAGGAGAACTTTGGATCACTGCGGGTGTGCCCTTGAAGGGGATTGCAGAACCCCACTCTCTTCCTTTTATTCATATCCCCATCACAAGGTGAGCAGTTTTGCTCTATTATGGGCTTCTCACCATGATGTGCTGCCTCACCATACAGGGCTACACAGCAACAGGGCCAACCAACCAAACACTGAAGAAAGCCTTTGAAACTGTGAGCCAAAATAAACCTTTTTTCTTTGTAAGTTTGTTATCTCAGGCATTTGGTACAGTAGTGGAGAGTTGACTCTCACATAATCTTTGGAAAAATGTTAACATTTCCCAAATGTTGGAGATTTGTCATTCAGTCTTCCAACAATGTCTGGTGGAAAATGAATTTATGTTTTGTTCCACTTCTCCAGAATTTACAACTGAGGCTCTCAAGGGCCCAGAATTCATAGACTCGATTATTGCATGAGTTGGATGAAAGATACAACTAATTTTATAGACAGTAAGTGTCCTTTCTATTACAGCATATCCTTTCCACACGAACAGCCCTTTCTGTTAAAATAAGCAATTCTAATGGATAAGTTTTGATTAGCCCATAGCAGCCCCAGGTCAATTAGATCTTATCAATTACTACATATCAGTGTTGATGCAGTAAACCTGAAGGAACAGTTTCGAAAGTGTACTTAGCATTTTAGCCTCCCAACTTTTGATAGACTGTGCCTGAGGATGTTGGTCTGCTGCATCCTTACTGGTTTGCATGGTCAATGTCATTAATACTACTTTGCAAAACTCAGTTCAGAGGACTGCCATTCCACACAGTTACTGAGGAACTGCGATGAGTAGAAACTTCTTTAGCCTCTGGGCATACCGTGGCAGGACAAACATACAAGATCTCTACTGTCCGCAGTTTTCATCCTTACAGTTCTGAAATCTGGCTTTTTAGAAAGATGGATCTTTGGGAGCCTCTGTTGACTTCCTCAGAAAACATGGGTCAAGGCCAAGGATCTCTATTTTCTAAAGCTCCATGAGTCACACTGATGGAACTCAGTCCCCAGTGCAGTATGTGGAAACCAATGGTAAATATTTCAGCTTTCAACTGCCTCACCTCCTGTTCACTCCACAGTCAACAGCAGGGGTGTGCAGCTCACCATTCCATAGGAGTTGGTCTTGCTAATGTCCCCATCGACCTCCTGACAGCCAAGCCCAGGCTCCATCTTATTCTCCCTTTGTGGCATGAAGCTGCTAGACATGACCTGCTTCTTGAACACCCCCTCCCTCGATTGTTGACAACACTCCCCTTTGGTTCTCCTCCTACCTTCGCCCCAGTTATTCCCTCTCAAGGTCCGTTGACCACTTCCCTTCTGCCTTGATAACTGTGATGCTCAGCATGCTGGTTTTAGTCATCACTTCTCACTCTCCGAGGTGTCTCTGGGTGAATCTCTCTGTCTCTGTCCTTCACTAGTCTGTGCTAATGACTAGGAGCCCCATGTATCAGACCTCAATCCCCAGGACCAGTAGTGCTCATTAGCATGTGGTTTAGTCAACCTTTTCACTGCTGTGACTAAGAGATCTGATAAGAGCAATTAGAGGAGGAAACATTTATTTTGGAGCTCACAGTTTCAGAGGATTCAATCCATAAATAGTAGGCTCCATTTCTCAGGGCTCAAGGTGAGGCTGAACATCATGGCGGAAGAGTATGGTGGAGGGAAGCAGCTCACATGAAGATCGGGAAGCAGAGAGAGACTCCACTCACCAGACACAAAATATATATCCCAAAGTCACACCCCCAGTGCCCACCTCCTCCAGCTACACCCTACCTGCCTTCAATTACTGCTCAGTCAATCCCGCCAGGGAATTAATTCACTGATTGGGTTAAGGCTATGATAAACCAATTGTTTCTCCTCTAAATTTTCTTGCATTGTCTCACACATGACCTTCGGGGTACACCACATCCAAACACGGCATGTAACTCTCAACAGATCCAGTGGATACAGCCCATCCTTGAAGACAGAGATAAGCTGCAGACCACTGTCTGGGGTTGCCTCTGGATCCTAAGCAGACTACCAAACCAATTTAAAAATCTCAACTGCATGGTGAACTTCTTGAGGGCAAGAACTGAGACTGATTTATTTCTGCGCCTTACATTACTGAGGATACTTTATTGAGAATATAGCAAAATATCTTATTAAAAATTGACTTGTGTCTTGTTCTTCACTACCCAAGCTCATCAGGAAGTAACAGAAGGCCATGCTCCCTTCCCAGAAAGTGAGCCAGACTTTGTTTTAGAGAAGTCACCAAGTGAGAGTTGGTTTCTGCAAAAATGAGTGCTAAACAACATTTTTGTGTTTTAAATTTTTAGCCTGAGAGGGAAGAGGGGATAGAAGTCATTGAGGCTAGAAGAAGGGCAAAGCTAGGGAAGAGAAAAGGGTGGTGTGAATGTGACACTCCTTGCACACGCGTGTGTGTTATTTTCACATACATGTGTGTCTATGCATATATATATAGCATACATATATTCATGTAATACAGAACACACATACATATATACATACACATTTAATAGCGGTACCTACCTCCATGTTTATTAACTAATCTAAATAAAATTATGGGCCCTGTACCTGGTGTGCAGTAAGAGTCTATTAATGTTAATTTCTTTCCACTGTTTCCAAAATCCTACTTGCTTAAGCACAAAAAAAAAAAAGAAAAAAGAAAAAAAGTCCATTTGGGTCAGAGTCCGTTGCTAATAACATTAGGCCAGAGTAGGTAAGCATACCCTTAAAATTGGGTGCATAGTTTCGTATACATTCATATCTATATTTCTGAGGATAGAACCCTTAAAGTTCATGATAGATTGGACCGGACAGCGGGTAATGGAGGGAGGAGAGGAGGGAAGGGTGGAGGGAGGGGGATCAGAAGGACAGTAGAATTAATGGTTCATAACTTTCCCGGCCTTGCATTATATACACGATCAGGGTAACCCCACATTATGGATGATCACAAGAGTGGGCTCCTAACAGAATAAGTTATACTTTATGTCTGTTCTGCCAAAACACATCCCACTGTCAAGTATAATGAAACATAAAAATAAAAATAAAAATTTCATGAGACTCTCAAAGGAATCCTTATCCCTAAAAATGTCCAGAATGCCTATGTATCAACTGTTGGTCCATTTTTCAGCAACTCGTACATTCTCTCTGGTTGCTAAATATACTACTTTCCCGTGGAAATCAACACAGGTGACTCGATGACACTCCTTTCCAAGGAACTGAGTAGAGTCAAGTATGATTCTTCTCACGTGTGCAAAAGACCATTGTTTGTGCTGACTCTGTGCCTGATAGGTGCTAAACCAGGGCACAGGGAAACGCAACTCAGTGCCATATTCAAGGCAACTGGAATAAGAGTTTAAAATGACCAATGTGGTTTGAAAAAAATGCCCCAGCAGCTCAGAGGCAACAGACTTAAAATCTGCTCCTCTCAACATCCAATGTTTTTTCCCTAAGGAAAGTAGAGAGGAGAGGAGGATCACTCAATGGCGAACACTAATGCAGCAGAGAATGTTTTCTCTTTCTCTGGACGAAGCTAAGGAAACACCATCTCCCAGACTCTACCACCCTTCCTCCTTTCTTTTCTTTTTAGTTTGTTTGTTTGTTTTGGTCTTAGACTCAAATCTAAAAATAACCTTTTATATTCTAGGTTTCATCTTTCAGCTCGGCATGATTTGTGGGCTCTTGGGACTCTGAACTTGGAGGTCCTTATTCCACAGACCCAGCAGATAAATTAGGCCATATCTTGAAAACTATCTGGAGAGACGCAAGCCATATTTGGATGCATCTAATTATTAGTCATTTCTTTCTTGTTTTGAGCTAAAATCTGCTCTAATTTTCAGCTCAAATCCTAATTCCATCCTCTGGGACTCTGCATGTCTTCTACATCGATATTTTTCATTCTTGGGTCATAAAATCAATTTTGGAATTATATCCAGCATTAGATTTAATGAAATCAGAATAAGATAGGATAGAGTAGAAGAAAATAGAATGGAGTAGATCAAGAGTTCATAGCATGTCATAGAGACGGGTATTATTTTTCAAAGCTGTCTCAGCGTGTAGACTGATGTAAATGTGTACTGTGTTGCAATAGAAAGTATTTCTTACTTTGGGTCACCACAGAAGTCTGGAAACATCAGTTTCTTCAGACATTTGAAGACTGAGTCATGGAACCCACGTGCTCCGTCCTCCAGATTCGATATCCTAATCCTCTTGATTACACCTCATCTGACTTCTCCCCAGTCCCTCTCCTTGCCTTAGGGCAAGGAAATAGGCAGAGTTTTCCCTTCTGCTGAGTTCTCCCTTCTCCAGGTCGTTAGCAGTGGAGTACCAAGTTCACCGACCCCATCACCAGAGAGCTTCCAGGAAGGTGTCTGTGAGAGATTCAGATTCAAAACTCCACATTGGGCAGTTACTTCGCCCAGCCTTGAGCTGGTGCCAACGGCAATGGTTAATCTACCACCCTGTGCACTCCAGGCTCCCATACCCACAGTCTCACTGTGAGCGACTTACTATCATTTTCACCTTATCTTACAGTGAGGAAACCAAGGCTCTGTGAGGTGATGAGAAACTTCTTGATGATATTCTCCAACTCCATCCATTTACCTGCAAATGCCATAATTTTATTCTTCTTTATGACTGAGTAATATTCCTTTGTGTTTATATACCACAGTTTCTCTATCCATTCATCTATTGAAGGGCATCTAGATTGGTCCCACAATCCAGCTATTGTGAATTGAGCTGCTGTGAACATTGACGTGGCTGTGGTACTGTAGTATGCTGATTTTAAATCCTTTGGGTATAACTGAAGAGTGGGATAACTGGGTCAAATGATGGGTTCATTTCAAGTTTTCTGAGGAATTTCCATACTACTTTCCAGAGTGGCTGCACCACTTTGCAACTCCACAAGCCATGTATGAGTGTGCCTTTTTCCCCACATCCATGCCAACTTGATGTATTTTAAAATTGTCATAAAACTCGCAATAAACGGTCTCAGGCAGACTACAATGTGGTGGTGGCTCCTACTCCAGTGTCATGACACACCCTCACATCTCTCATCCCAAGTTCCTGCCATGGTGCAAGGCAGACGACAGAACTCCCATCTTCCAGGTGAGAGCCTGGCTCCAAGGCTATGAAGCCACTTGTCCCAGGTCAACACGAGAGCTTTGTAGGTAGGATTCAAACTTTGGTTCCAACCCTAAATCAGTGCTGTTTGGATGGGGCCCTCTGCCTAACACTGCCAGCTTTCCCAGGTCTCCTGAAGCAAGCTGCGTTTCCTTCTTCAGGTCCCTAGATTTGCAGAGATCATGGGGTGCTAATGCTCATTCCAACTAGCCTATTAGGACCAAGATGGCAATAGCCCTTGTGATGCTAGAGTAAGGTGAATTCTTCCCACAAATGGTCAATAAGTTTGGGCCAAGTAATAAACGTTATTTACATCCATCTTGGGCGGTGGCCAAGTCTACGGTCAGTATGCCAAGGAGTATATGAGAAAAGCAGGCGGCCTTGATCTCTGTAGCATGTGGAAGCAAATACAGACCACCTTGACTGATGGTTGACTCGATATGTCTGTAGGGGATTAAATCTGGCTGGAACAGAAATGGCTGGGGAGTCAAAATGAAGAGAATTCAACCAGGTATGGCCTTCCAAGTTTAAACTTCTAATCTCCAAGGACCAGAGTGACTTCGTGAGGAATTCAAGAAGAACGCAATTCACCCAACATATAATAGAATCCTGAAATCCTAAGCATGTTTTCCTGAGGACAGAAAAAGGAGAGCAGTACCCCGGTGCCCGCTCTGGGGTGACTGGAGTCTTAGGCAGGCTGTGCAGGGCCACTCTGATAACAGCACTACAAAGGTTTTAGGGGATTGATGACATTTGCAGGTTTGACATCTATCCAAACTCATCCTCTAAACGGAGAGCTTAATAGATAGGAAGCGAATGGCTAAACATATCCATGCATTCACCCAAACTGGCAGCCTGGCAAAGTCAAGTACAGAAATAAATGGAGTTTAATCTCTGGGCTTTAACCTTAAATACTACCATTGGATCTTTGAGGTGGGACTCCTCCCCCATCCCCAACTGTTTTTCTTGCTCTGGGGGGGTCTGTCTTTTGATAATAAGCTCCTTTTCTTTTGCATTTGCAAAATATAAAAAGTGAACTTCCAGATGAACTTCTCAAAGTGCAATCCAAACATAAAGGAAATAAGAAATCCAAAAGTCAAAGGCGAGTGGGAGGTTTTCTTCTCCCCCAAATCTCTGGGGAGTCCAATTCATTCAACATGCTTACATTCTGGTTTCATTTCCATTTTCTATAATAAGAGATGAAGATGTAATATGTCAATGTTGATGTATCAGAGAGATGATGAATTCCAGGCTAAAACACGGCGACATCTGCTTGGAAACGAGATGGAAGAAATTAAGATGCTTACCATGATTATTTTCCTCCAGAGCAAATTTATAGTATCTTTGGTCTCAAGGGCAGAAATTCCAGACAGATTAGCTTTTCATCTCCTAGGTAACTCTCTGAACCGCATAGCTATAGAAATTCATTGCTTTAACACTGGGTGTCCTTATTAGGGAAATATCTTAAATTCTATGCCAACAAAGAAACTCATTGACTACTAAGCAATAGTCATGAAAATATTTATGACATGGATTACAAACAGGTGCTCCAAATAGAACAAAAGCTGGGGTTATTCACTACTTGGACTAAAAGGGAAAAAATTATTTACACCTAGCAGAGAACATTTTATGCTTTTAGTAAATATTTTTTCTGAGTTACATGTCCTCCTATTCTAGAAATGGTAAATTTGCTTAAGTACCAGAGGGAATTGGCAAACCTGCATAGAGCTATATAAATCATAGGTGCTAGAGCTATCGCATTGCCTATACCATATCCATTTATAAATTATTTAACAAAATTGTACCCAGTCCCTACTGCATGCCCTGTGTTCAGAACTGGAGATGCAAAGATAAATCCAATAGGAACCCTGATCTGATTTATTTATTTTTCATAAATGTCTTAGATGTTGTGCAGGCACCAATATGTCCATTTCACAGATGAGGATACTGATCTATGAGGTCACACACCAGGAAGCACCAAGGTTAAGACCAGCATTCCTACTTTCCTCAAGTCTAGTGCTTGGTCCATTTCCTTATATGCTGGTGTGATTGGGAGAAGACTAAGACAGGCTTTGGGTGACTCAAAGGCAGCCACCTACGTGTCCAAGGGACCTCAGAGCTGACCTTTTACCCATGTTAATATCTCCTTGCCTTCCATTTTCATTTTTCATCCAGATATTCAGCATGGTGCAGACATACCTATGGTCTCAATGAGATGAAGTGATACTCTGCAGGAATTACTGAGATGCTCATTGAAAAACGATTCTAATTGTGTTTTGAAATGATCCAATAGGGAAAGAGTTCGGGCCTTTTGGAAGCAGCTTCTCTCAGAACTTCAGCAACAGGAGTTGTAAAATGTTCCCCAAAATATAGCTTGGCATGAAAACCTCTTTCAATGCAAATGAGCCATTGATAAAAAAGAATTTGTTAAAAGAGGCAGGAGTTGGGGGTGAAGCTCCTGAGCCTCTTGGTTGTCAAGGAAGCGGAGCTGCCGCAGAAGGTGGGATTGGAGAGGGGTCTCTGGAGGGTGGGCCGAGCACACAGGTTATTCACAGTCAACAGGGGACAAAGAGGACCTTCTATCCTCATCCCAGGTGCCCTTAATTTGATTCTTTTATACTGGAAGAATCACTATGTGACTACCCCATAATAACCACCATATATGGAAAAAACACAATAAAATGGAGACAAATGGGGAGTCACAAAGCCTTGATTTGAGAATTTCCTGTCTTGTTAGTTACATGAGCTTGGGCAAGTCATTGAACTTCTCTGAACTTCCATTTTCTCATCTCCAAAATGAAGATAGTAGTCTACTTCATAGGATAAACACAATGAGGGTTCTGAAAACACTTTACTGTAGAACATTATGTGACTTCAAGTTTCCCTTTAATTCACAATTTTAAAAAATTCAAGTTCAAGTGCAGCATTGAACATCTCTCTAGTGCAATATTCCTCTTAGCTACCCCCGGCTTTGATCACACTGAGTCTTCCTTAAGAATGAGCATCCAGGAAGTGCCTTCTGTGGGCTGTTCTGTGATGCCTGCTGCATTCCTGGGGTGGGAGAGCAAGGCCTTTGATTAGTCTTCCAAGCACTCCGACCCTCAAAAGGCCACGCAGGGACCGCCACGCTTGTGTGTCTGACAGACAGCCTGAGCTTGTTTCTTCATCTCTAACCTTTCCAGCCTCACCCTTTGCCAGTTCTTCTCAATAAATGGCAGCTCCCCCTGGTGCTCAGATCAAAGAGTGGGGGTCCTCTTTGACTTTTGCATTCCATTCACCCTCCCATTGTATACACTCCATCCTCTGAGCACCTTATCTTCTGTCTTAATAATACGTCCTGAGTACAACCACTGCATACATCCACTACCAAAAGCACCCTCCCGCAACCCCAAACACCCCTTGCCTGGAACACTGCAAAGGGCTTACTTCCTCCACCCCACCCCGTTATAGTCCGTTCTCCCTAATACGGCCAGAGTGGGCATTTGAATACAAAAGGCAGAGTGTCACAAAGACCTCCGATGCTTTCCTGTCTCCTTTAGAATAAATCCCAAAGTCTCCACCATGACCAACATGGCGGCTGAGGATCCGGGGTCTCACTACTTCACAACTTCACTGACATCTCCCGACTCTACTCCCTGCCAGCCCTTCTGTTCTATAAGCCACAAGTCACCTTCTGGCCTCAAGGAATTTGTGCCTCTCATTCCTCTTGGGTAGAACATTTTTACCTCAGAAAACTACCGCTTTGCTTCCTCCTTTAATCCAAGATTCTGCTCAACATAATTTCTACATAAAGACCTCTTCTGATCTCTTCTGCTGCTTATGTTTTCCACAGCACTCATTTATATTGTTATATTATTATTTTGTATTGTGTGATATTACAATGTATTAGATTATATTATACCTTGAATACCCCTGATCTGAAATGCTTGGAAGTAGAAGTGTTTCAGACTTAGGATTTTTTCAGATTTGGGGATATTTGCATGTACATAATGAAAAATCTTGGGAGTAGAACTCAAGTCTAAACACAAAATTCATTTCTGTTTCATACACATAGTCCGAAGGTATTTTATACACTATTTTCAGTAAGTCTGAGTTTTGGCAGAACTCATCACTTGAGGTCAAGTGTGGAATTTTCCACTTGTGACATCCTCTTGATGCTCAAAAAGTTTTAGGTTTTGGAGTATTTTGGATTTGGGATATTCGGATTATGGATGTTCTTGTTCCTGTATGTTCTTGTTTTTTGCCTGTCTCCCCACTGGAACATAAGTCCCAGGAGGGCAGTCATTTGGTCTCTTGCTTTTATCACTATATCCCCAGCATTTAGAATAATGGCTGGGACATTTTAGGTGCTTTGAAACGCTGTGTGACGTACACTAGAGCCCTTCAGGGGACCGGAACTGTTCTGATCTCCTCTGCTGCTTATGTTTTCCACTCATTTATATTGTTACATTATTATTTTGTATTGTATGATATTACAATGTATTAGATTATATCATACCTTGACTACCCCTTATCTGAAGACCGGAACTGTCTTTCAGTTGGGGCATGTTTAATCCAGTTTGGCCAGTAGTATAATCAAGGTTGAGAGAAGACCACGTGTCAACAGCTGAGGCACACTCAGGAGTGACTACGGAATATGAAGTTTCCAGTGGACTCTGGAACATGTAAAACAAAAGCTGCCTTGAACTTCAGTGCTCGTGGGGCCTGACAGGGACCTTCTCCGAGAAACAAAAGGGTCCTGAACTCAAACCCAGTTCTCTGCATCTAATTTCACCAAGGAACCCCTGGTTCTAATATGGCAATAAGCCCAAGAAGGAGGGCCTTGCCCTAAATAACTGTCCTTACCAAGGAGAATTCTCCACTTGCATCTCTTGTGTTGCTGGTATCTTTTTGATCTGTCATTTACTGAGCGTCTACTCCATGCCAGGCTTGTGCTAAATGCTGTATGTGTTTTTTTTATCATTAATATTATTTAAGAAAAAAATTATTCCTATTTTACAGGTAAAAAAAATCGGAAGCTCACGGGGGTTAGGCAACTTGCTCAAAGTATACACAGATAGAAAATGGAGAAACAGATTCAGGCCACACTCTAGCTACCTCCCAAGGCATTTCTACTGAACAGACATACTCCTGCACTATACCCCAGATGCTGGTGAATTGAGCTTCCAAATTTCTTCTTGCTGTTTGAACAGAGCCTGTAGAATTTCTAGAGCTGGTGAGCAGACATTGAACCTGGACCACAGGGACCATTCCAGGGGCCTCTGTTGACTGCAGCATCTGACCCCAAGAGAGGTGTGTCCTTCCCTCAGGCCTCTGGAGCCTATTGGCCAAGCCTGAGCCTGAATCACAGGACTCACCCATGGAAAAGGTGAATTTAGCTTGATTCATGATTGTGAAACTCTTTAAGTTTCAGTTCCTAGGGACTCTCTTCTTCTCTAAGCTAATTCTCTTGAAATCCCTAAGCTATGCAGACAGGCCACCAGGAAGGTGTAACTATCCTCCAAGGAGGCTGTCTTTTGTGCTGGAGACAACACCCTGGTCCCGGGGGCACACCCCAGGTCCTTGCACCGAAGTGGGCAGAGGAGATGACCAGTGTGTCCACACACCCAAGAAAGGGGATGGTTACCCAGCAGGTACCACTGAGCCTTGACAAAGTGAAAACTTTCTTTATCAAAGATGAAACAAGGGAAAATCTTTTACTTAGCAAGACAATCGGACCCCGTAAAAATGTCAGTTCTGTGTTCCCCGAACTTGCTCACTCGGCTCTGCACAGGCGTTACCAACAACCAGAGTTATTCTTCTCTCTAGAGCATGCTGAGAGAGAAAGCTGTTTCACTGAAGATTGTTTCTTTGACATTCACGCTCCAACAAGGATAGTCTCTTCTGGGCCTAATTTGACTTCTTTATGTGCCAAGAGGAAACTTTCTCTCTGAAGGGCAGGCACACAGATATCTGAAGAGGTCTTTAGGAGGCACTTTATAATTTCCTTGAATTTCCTAGAATGTTTGCAGAATAATGTGTATTGATTAACTGTCTCTTTGAAAATGCTTAAAGTTCTTCTATCCTTTGATTTTTTAAAGGGAATTAACAGTGAAGAAGAAGAAAAAAGAATGTAACAATTCACCCATGTTTTCTAACTAAAAGGAATGTGTTCTAAAAACCCCAGGAATGTAACTGAGCCCATGTAAGGACAGTGAAAGTCAAATGGCTATTCTTGACCAATTTGGGATTGGGTCCAAGGAAATGAGAGAGGTGACAGTGTCATAAATTGAGCTCAATACTAGTATATACAGCATGACTAGACAGTGACTTCAGGGCTAGGGTTGAGATCAAGGACACATGACCTTCAGCTGCCCAGACTAAAGGGAAGTGAGGATGTGACCATACCACAGACTTAGTTATGCCATTTAACATGCAAAGCATGTGGCACTCCTGGGCTAGTGTTCTAACAGAGGTGAAAATTCTGCTTCCACATATCAGAGAAAACATTTGACTTTTGTTTTTTGGGGATTGGCTAATTTGGCTTAGCATGATATTCTCCAGTTCCATCCATTTACCAGCAAACACTATAATTTCATTCTTCTTTAAGGCTGAGTAATATTCCATTGTGTAGATATACCACATTTTCTTTATCCATTCATCTGTGGAAGGGCAGCTAGGCTGGTTTCATAGATTAGCTATTGTGAGTTGAACTGCTATAAACATTGATGTGGCTGTGTCATTGTAGTAGGCTGATTTTAAGTTCTTTGGGTATAAACTGAGCAGTTGGGTAGCTGGGTCCAATGCTGATTCCATTCCAAGTTTTCTAAGAAATCTCCATATTGCTTTCCAGAGTGGTTGCACCAACTTGCAGTCCCATCAGCAATGTTGGAGTGTACCTTCTCCCCACATCTTCACCAACACTTAAGGCCAAATGTTTTCTCTGACATGTGAGGAGATGGACATTATTACCCTATGTACACGTATGATTGCATGAATGGTGTAATTCTGCATCATGTACTGCCAGAGAAATGAGAAGTTGTGCTCCATTTGTGTACAATGAGTCTAAAATGCATTCTGCTGTCATGTATAACTAACTAGAACAAATTAAAAAAATTCTGTTTCCAACCATGACTTGGCACAAAAACCAAAAATAAAATAAATAAATAAATAAATATATATATATATATATAAAACCTATTTCAATGACATGACATAATAGCAAAACTAGCTCCCTGGAGTTTTGTCTTGCTTTTCACTGTAGTGCCCTGTATGTAGGCTTCTCAGCATCTTCTTGCAGCCTGGTCACTCCAGTGATCTGTATTTTGCGCACTGAGGACCCACTGGTGGCACATGGATCCACTACGGCACATGGTGGTAAGCTTGGCCAGTGGAAGAAGACTGGATTGAGTCACAGAAGACTGGTTGGCTGCATTTCTGATTGTTGCTACCAGCTGTGTGACTTTTCACACATAACTTCATTTTTGGAGTCCTACTGTTACCTCTATAACATGCAGAGTCTAGGAAATTCAAAGGACTGATCTTATGAAGTCGGTCTCATCATCCCCATGTTGCAGGTGAGGAAACCGTGGCCGTGGAGTAAGGAAAAGAACTGAGACAACAGAAGGTTTCCGTACTTATGTTACTAGTGCTTCCTACACTGTGATTCCCTGAGATGGCTGTAAGTAAAGAGGACAGGATGGCTCAGGGGTGGTCCTCGGCACCCAGAGAAGCCCAGGTAAGGGTGTGTGTAAAGAGGGAAGAGAATGGATGTGGAGTACTGCTTACCCACCCCAAGGCACAAGCCCACTGATGTGCTCACCCCTCAGATACGCCCTCACGGGTCTAAGGGCTTGAACAGTGAGTTTCTAAATCTTTGAGGACCACTGCAAGGAGAAGTGCCTCACAAATGGAGCCAAAGCCCTCGCCTTCATCCAGGGAACGGCAGGACTCCGGAGCCTCTGCTTTCGCATGGAAGAGCCTAGCGAGTCAACACACAGTGCACCGAAAGTTCCACATGAAACTTCCTCCGTTCAGCCCAGTTTCGGAGTATGAAGAGGCAAAAAATAACAGCCCCTGAAACCATTTTCTCTTTTTTTCAAGGTGCCCTTTGAGGAAGTTAACATTCCAACAAAGGAAGTTAAACAGAACCTTCTTTATCGGCTTCTCTCCAGCTTTCCTGTAAGCCCTGGGGGGTCCGCCCTCAGTGCCAGCCCAAGCCCCACCCCTATTCCTCTGATGGGTCTCAGCTGCAGCCTCACCTCCTCCCAGGAGGCTTCCCTGAAGGCCCTGCTGTGTCCCCAGCCTCTCTACCCTTCCACCCAAAGCACGCAGGACCTCCCCTCTGCAGCACCCTGCATGCTTCTGCCCATTTCCATAAACTTGGGTACTCTTGGCTAAGTGCCTGTCATTCTCCTGAAACTGAGTTGCTTGAGGGCAGAGGCTGAGACTGTTTCACTCATGTTGAGCCCAGAGCCTATGTGAGTGCCAGCACACAATGCTTGGTGCTGGGTCAAAGTGTGTTGGCTGAACCACTGTCACTCCCTGTACATTAGCTTCCCCTTCCTCTCCACCACATCTGAATCACCAGCACCAGGGGCCTTGTGTTGAGGGGCACACGGAATTCAGGAACACGTCTCCACCCCTGGAGTGAGCCTGCACCGAGCCACGAGCCAATCACCAGGGCATGTTGGAAGGGACACTAAACTGGTCATCAGGAGACCATCCTGCTTCGAACCTCAGTTTCCATATCTGTAAAATAGGAATTCACTTACTGTGCCTGCCTCACGGGTTATTTTGAAGATCATGTGTAAAGTAGGTGTGATCGGCTTATACAGTATGAAGCATCCGGCTGTGAATGTATGATTTTCGTTGTTGTTGTTTTGTATTGTAGTAAAACATACATAAAATTTACCATTTTCACCCCGTTTTTACAGTTCAGGGCTCCTAAGTACATTCTCATGGCTGTGCAGCCGTGGCCACCAGTCATCTCCCGCCTTTTATCATCAAACTGAATGTATGGTTTTTAAGGTGACAAGAGACAGGTAGCTTTTCTTGAGCCCTCTTGTGGTCTCCTTGGACCTTTATAGTCCTATGGCTCTCTAGAACCTAATTTGCCATTTCACATATCATTTGGGGAAACTGAGACCCAGGCAGGGAAAGGGCCCTGCGCCAAATCACAGGTGGAGTCAGAGGCAGACCTTGGGACAAGAGCAGGGGCATCTGGTGGCCTTTCCACAAATCCGCCTCCCACAGCCTCCTGCCCGTGTCTCCAGAAGTCAATTTCCCTCACTCCTAGATGGCTCCTCCTGTCCCTATTGAAACCGTTCCCTACCCTCCCTCACAGACACTGATGCAAGAAGGTACCAGCTCGATTGTTTGTTAATTATGAAGTTAGTTGCACATGTAGTTTAGTGGCCCAGAAATGTTTTTGCATATGCCAGCCAATCCCTTAAAATAGCACTTCCCCAATTTCCCATCCATAGATCATTTTAATGAGACACTGCGTGCCTCAGTACCTTCTTTAACTCGCTCCCTGCAAAAAAAAAAAAAAAAAAAAAAAAAAAATATATATATATATATATATATATATATATATATATATATATATATATAAAATGAAAAGGAGAAAAACTTCCCCTAGAGAAGAGAATTTTAGATTCATTGTCACCTGATCATTTCTTGCCTGGAGAGAGAAGAGTCTAGCAGATCAAGCCCCAGGTCTGTGGAACTGGAGGCAGGGGCAGGGAGAGAGGGTAAATAAGGGAGCAGAGCGACTGTGGAACAGTTATCACGGGAATGGCAACTGATCACAGGACCTTCTATAGCAGCAGATGTTTGGCCCTTAACCCATGTGATCTTACCTAGATCTTACAATAGACTTAATAGGGGGCCTTCTGAGTTAAATAGTATTCCCCAAATTTATATGCACTTGGAACCTCAAAAAGTGCCCTGTTTAGAATAGGGTCCTGTAGATGTAATTAGTTGAGATGTGGTTATATTGGATTATGGCGGACCCTAATCCAATGACTGTCTTTATAAGAGAAAACAGAGTCGCCGTCACCAGGTGCCATGTGATTACAGAGGCAGAGATTGGAGTGATATATCAAGCTGAGGAGCACCAAGGGTTGCTGGCCATCACCAGGAGCTAGGGAAAGACATGGAAGAATTCTTCCCTAGAGTCTTTGAAGGGATTATGAATCTGCTAACACCTTGATTTTGAATTTCTAGCCTCTAGCATGTCAATAAATAAACTTCTGTCGTTTTAAGACACCCAGTTGGTGCTCATTGCTTCCAGCAGCTCTGGGACAAGAACACGTAGTGTTGGAAAGGTGTTCAAATCCAGCGTCTTTGATTTTTATAGCAACAACACAGGGAAGGTAGAAAATCATGTGTTTTGTTCCCATTTTACAGGGGGAGGCAACTGAGGTCAGAGATATGAATGGAAATGCCAAAATCACAGGAGAGTGAGCATTGGAGTTAGATTTTAATCCACATCCATCTGAAGCCAGGCGCAGAGAGATGCTCCAAAGGACATGAAAATGCCATTTCACACCCTTCACCGTCTCTTCTGAACAGACTGGGGGAAGTTGCACCTCTGTGTTAAGGAAATAGCCAGAGAAGAGCCCACCTCCAAAATCATGAACCCTTGGCCATGTCCCACAGGTCACCAGGCCTGCTCCTGGCTGTCAGTCAACCCTTCTCAGCTCTGACAGCCCGACTCTAGTTTGAAAGAGAATCCCAACTCTTCTTTAGAAAGAGAATCCAAAAATCTCATGAATCTTTGGTAAGAAAGAAAAACAGTCTTGATCTAATAAGATAAAATTGACTGCATTTGAAAAGATAGAGTGCAGTCAGCTTATTATGGGCCTTGAATGTGAAAACACTTCAATCAAAATAGTTTCTCTTATTCATTCATTCTCCTAAAGAGAAATCTACATAAAAGTCATCTCCCTGGAAAGTTAGATGAGATTAACATGAGAATGTTCAAATGAAGCATGACAATTGCTTAAGGTGGCAAGATTTTAGGTGATAGACCTAGAGCCTTATATGTCAAACTGAGGAGTTCAGAGTGTTCTGGAAGTGTTCAGGGGATCATCAGAGGGCCTGAGTCAGGAGAAACGAGCTGCTCAGAAACGTTGGCTTATAAGCCCTGAGAAGGACAGACCAGAGAAGAGACTGGAAGAACACTCGAGGAGGTGTGCAGAAAAGTGTACGGGGGAGAACTGAGGCCAGGGCTGGGGTGGGAGAGGCCACCGGAAAGGACAAAGACACACTGCAATTGTACCATGGCGGTCACTCCTGTCTGGCTGTGGCTGTGGGAAATCAAGAAGGGAGAAAGCCTGGACCTCAACATTGGATGCAAGTGAAAGGAAGAGAAAGGTTTAGCGGGAAGATGGGCTGGTGTGGGTTGCATTGAGGTTTCTGAGTCTACCGGGACCTTGCCCTGTTATGTGAATGCTGGTCTGCTCATTTCTGGGCCTGGTTTTTGGTGTCAGAG
Organism: Sciurus vulgaris; assembly: GCF_902686455.1. Lineage (NCBI taxonomy): Eukaryota > Metazoa > Chordata > Mammalia > Rodentia > Sciuridae > Sciurus > Sciurus vulgaris. The sequence continues at coordinate 57,564,973 of NC_136476.1, forward strand.
ATACAGACTTCCATCTGCATTGTGTTTCATCGAGATTTCTGTTTTTCTATCCCTTGTATTCAAACATAAACCTAACGAAATCCAATATTGGGGTTCACCATCTTCCATAAAACTTATCTTTTTGAAGAGGAAACTACTTCATCCCTGGAATATTCCAGAGCTCTGATAAAAAAGCTTCTTCTCCTTCTTTGGTGCTCCCACATAGTCAACTCCAAAGCTGACAATGTCTTCTCTCCTAAAGGGAAAACCTAAACTTTTTGTTCAGGTTCCTCTTTTTTAGTCCAGTGTCTTTGCTGATGTTCTTGCCAGGGGACCTCTCAGGTCAAACAGCATCTCTACCCACCTGTCCATCGGCATAATTGCTTCTTAGAGTCTGTGGTGCACTGCTCTCATGGAGAACCCCACAATCTGTCCCAGCCATTCCAAATGCTGCGCCTGCCAGACTGATCTGCTGCTATTTCCCATCTTTTCCCAACAGGAACTTGAGCTCTAATCAGGCCAATATTCTTTCCAAAATGCCACATCCATTCCCACCACCGCATTCACCCCATTTATTATTCCTATCTGGATATCTTGTCACCCTTCAGTTGGCTGCCATGTTCTGTCAACCATCTCTATCTTTCAAGGACTTGAGCAAATTGGTAAGTCACTAAGATAGGAGCTGGCGAGACATCAGCCAGGAAAGAAATCCAGCAAGGCTTTAAGCAAGCTCCTACTAGACTTCAGCAACTTGAAAGCAGAGATCTTATCAAATACCTCCTTCATATCAACACACTCCCCACAGTTCTGGGAAAACTGGACAATGTTGAGTCTCTGGAGAGTCTCCACTTGAGAGGAGAAAAATAATGCAAAGTGAAAATCAAATCATTTTTAAAAATTCACAGAATAAGAACCAAAACTATAATCAAGGTTCCTGCTCATACATACAAATGAACTTAAAAATTTGAATCTACAACTGCACATCCATCATTATGGGGTCCCCTGTAAGGGAAAAAATAAACAGAATCTAACAAGTGCCGGTAAGGATGGGGGAATCGGAATCCTGGTGAGGGGGTGGTTGGTGGGAATATGGAATTGTGCAGCTGCTGAGGCAAACAAGTGGCAGTTCCTCCTGACCCACAGCACGATTGCCATAGGATCCAGAAATCCTACTTCTGAGTGGACACCCCAGAGAACTGAAAGCAGGGTCTCAATGAGCTATTTGCACACCCATGTTTGCAGCAGTACTATTCAGGATAACCCAAAGTTGGAAGCAACCCAATTTCCATCGATGGATGGATGGAAAAACCAAATGTGACACTATACTCACAGCAGAACGTTAACCTTAACATGGAAAACAGCCTGAATGATTCTAAGGACATTATGCTAAGTGAAATAAGCAAGTCACAAACAGATTGCTACGGTATGACTCCACTTCCATGAGGTGCCCAGAAAAGGCAGATTCATAAAAGCAGAACATAGACTGGTGGCTTCCAGGCTCTGGAGGGAGAGAGGGCTGATAGATGGTTTAATAGATACAGAGCTTCAGTTTGGAAAAGTGGAAAGAATTCTGAAAACTGATTCTATAACAATGTGAGTCTACCTAACACTACTGAACTGTACACTTACTTCAAAATGGTTGGGGTGGTAAACTTTTATGTGTATTTTACCAAACTTAGGAATATTTTTTTCATAAAATTAGACTCTACAGGGCTGGAGTTGTGGCTCAGTGGCAGAGCACTTGGCTAGCATCTATGAGGCACTGGGTTTGATTCTCAACACCACATAAAAATAAATAAAATAAATAAAAGTATCATGTCCATCTACAACTAAAAAATATTTAAAAAAATAAGACTCTACAATGTTTGATTTTCAACTCTGGCTGCACGTTTGAGTCACTTTAGGAATTACCAAAACTGAAACACCAATTTCTCCCTCCACCACCCCGAGAGATACTTATGTAATTGGTTTGAGGTAGGGTCTTGGATGATACCAATGTGTAGCCCAGGGAATCACTATTATAGAAAGTAGGACAAAAAGTCTGTGATCCCACACATATTTTATAGACACAGACTCTTAGAAGAAACATGGAATAAGTAGAAGAAAGAGCTCAGTCTCCAGTTACCATACCTGAGGTTGATTCCTGCCCCACCGTTCTCTAGGTTTGTGATATTGGGTAACTCATGCCTGGCCCAGCGTGCGGTATCCAGTGATGCACACAATAAGCTATCAATAGATGTTAAATGAATGAATAAATAGTACATCTCCCTGAGAATACAATAACTATATTGTCACTTTATTCTGAGAATTAGCTACTAGGAAAAATGAACATAGAGTCCCAAAATAGTGCTTGGCATATAGTATGCACGCAATAAATGATAGATATTCTTCCAAATAACATGGGAAGACCTTTAGAAATCATCTAATTCAACCTTCTCACTTTGCAGATGAGAACACTGGGGACTAATTAAGGGGAAGAATTCTTTACTCGGGGTTCATTTCAGTATGTAATAGTCTTCTACTTTCTCAGCTTCTGGTGTCTGAAGTGTTTTAGTGTAAATACCCATATTAAGAACCCCCCAAAATCAATGCTGCTGTTCAAATCATCACTTATAACAGGAATTAAGGTGTGCTCAAATAAGCCTGTAGGTGTCTTGCTCTGCAATGCTTGAGGGCAAAAAGTAGCTCTTTATAACAATCTACAGAACATCAAATCTGAGATGATGACCTAAGACTCCACATGTCTGAGTTCCTCCATGGATAGAAGGCAATTTCCTGGGGCTCCCTGGGGAGGAAATCACTCCTTGTACATTTTCAAGGGATTTCTCTAAATGAGGCATCAAAGCTTTCAAATTTCATGACCTCAGTGACTCACCAACAACCTATGGTACCCCGTGGCTCTGTTATTCATTGACAACCCACATGGAGAAGAGCCAGAGGAGGCGTGCAGACCACCTGTGAGGCTTGTGCAGACCACCCACAGTCTCGGAAGTCTCCATTTTCCCAGACAACCAGGTGATTCTTCGGTCTGCCCAAGGAGAGAAGCATTGTCGTTCTAGAAACCACCTCGTAGACCATTCATTTCAATGTTCAACATTTTACTGAGCAGATGCTCCATGAAAGTCCTGTGCTTGGCACTGTAAATACGAAGTCAAAGAAGACGTTGTTCTTATCCTGGAGGAGCTCAGAATCTAGTAGAGGACAGACAAGTAGATGATGTAGTATGCTACGACAATTCATTCATTTCATTTCATGAATAAGTAACTATTAAGAGCCCACTGTGTTCTAAGGGCAGATTCACATTCAGAAAGGTCATGCAGAGTCATGAACTCGGCACCCACATGGTCTGGGTTTGCATCCTGGATCCACTGCTTACTACCTGTGTAATCTTGGGCAAGTGACTTAACCTCCATAATGGCACCTCCCTTACAAGGTGATTGTGATTATTCAATTAATTAATATTTGTGGAACCTAGAATGTTTCCTGTCAAGTAGTAAGTCCTGAGTATGTTTTTCCAGGAATCTAAGCTTCATGAAGGCAAGTTTTGCTTGGTTTATCCCTAACTCCTAGAGTGTTGCCACGGTAGGTAGTCACTAATTGCTTGTTAAGTGGATAAATGGACGCCTATGGTAGAAAGCCAGCAACATGGCAAACTGAGTTGCAATTTACTGAGTCTTCTTCCCACTTCCAGTGAATACATGTTGGGCAATATAGAAACAAACATTTCAAATATATAAATCTGGACTCAGAAAAAAAGAAAATCCCCAGGTACTACAAAGTCAAAGAAATAAACCAAAGGCAGAGGTTTAAGTCAAAGCTGACGCATTAGAAGTTATAAAAATTGCTAATTCTTATAATGATGCTGGTGATTGGGTGATGGTGATGAGGAAGATGGTGGCTTAATGAAGATAATTCTTAAGACAAGACCAGTATTTCTAGACCAACCACTTGGGAAATAATTCCTTCTCTTATTTTTGCCTGTGGAATCCACACGTTTACCAAACAGATTGGCCATACCTAGTTTAACTCTTCATCTCAACAGCACATGTTCAAGAAATGATCACGGCATCCGATAAAGTTAACCAGGCTTGGGAGTGCTGGAGCATTTTCCTCTTGTCCTGGAACATGCTTTCAGAGCCACACTTTACTCTCCACCATGTCTTAGCCATTTTGCTGTTGCAGAAATCATGTAAGCTAGGTAATTTATACAAGTATATTTGGCTCATGGTCCTGGAGACTGAGAGAACATGCAGCTGGCATCTGCTCAGCCTCTGGTGAGCCATTGGGGCTGCATCGTAAGGTGGCTCAGGGGACCACGTGACAAGACAGAGCCAGTGTGCTAGCTCAGATCCTCTTCCACTGCTGCCATCGTGTAGGCCCTGCCCTCATGACCTTGTCCAATCCTCATTTCCTCCCAGTATCTCACCTCCAATGCCATTAACATGAATTTGAGGATTGAGTTCCCAACACATGCATTTGGGGGATACATTTAAACCATAGCTCTATACCCACTAAAATTACCTAACCTACCAATCATTTCAAAGAAAAGGACTCAAACTTCCACAGGTCTGTTAGAAGAGATTAACATTTCAGCTCTTGTTACAGCCTATAATCACCTATTCTAGTTCCAGTTGCTTTAGATACTAATCTATACCGGATGAGGAAACGCTGGAATAAAATGGGGATATGGTGCCGGCCAACTCAGGTTTCCACTTGCCTCCTTTAAATATCCAGCAACGTGTAAGTTGGACCTGCTGAAACCAATATAGGCAGCACACTGGAGTAGAAATTTAAAAAATGTTCTTCGCTAGAATTAACTAATCCAAAGCAAGTATTTTAGTTCTTCTCATGTGCAAAGCGTAGTACAACTACTGGGTCCACCCCCCCTCCGCTCTGAGACCAGCCAACTCATATTCTAAAATTGAAAATCACATACTATATTGTTGCTCACTGGGAGTGATTCATTTTATTACCTAAATGTTAAACCCTTTAAAGTCCCTCCTAAAAACTATCCAATTCTAGACGTCAAAATTCCTAGTAAATTCCAAATAGTTAAGGGTTGTGACACATTGAATACACATAATAAATCCATTCTTTTTTAACATAAAGAGAGACCATCACTTTTCTTGCTAGAGTATCAGTAGTTCCCAGAGTTTACTAAATTGATATTGAACAAAGATTCTCCTTTCCAAATGTGTCTACCTGTCTCAGTCTAGCTCTGGTTCTGTCATTGCAGATGCCCATCTGCTCCCCACCTATGGATATCTAAACGCCGGTCCTAATGCTTGGCTGACCTCTGAAAGATACTTCCTCCTGGACTATCGCCTGTCCTGGAAAAAATGTGGGTTAGTTCCCTCCCCCACCACAGGCCATATGGTTTGCTGATTAGGGTCCTAGATTTGCTTCCTGGCTGTGGAATGGTCACATGACCAGTCAATAACCATGTGATCCCAGGTAAGTTAATCAGTCTGTTATCTCATCTAAACATAGATATTAGTTATCATTACTCTAGCCACAGTGTCTTGTGGCCTCAAAACAATTCTGGATGAGTCCTTCTTTTCCAGGATAACTCAGGTCTGTGTCACCTGACACCCAAATTTCTGGCATAACTTGGGGCTGGAGCTGTGGGGATACAGAAGATTTCAGGAAGGCAATGACATTCAAGTTGAAGCATTCAAATTTCTTCCGATTTGAGTGCTTTCCAGAAAATCAGGAAATGAGGAAATTAATAAGTTGCATAATCCCCTTGAAATTCCTTAGAGGCTAGTAGGGTCCGCTCCACTTCCTCCTATATGTTATTGGACTGGTCTTATTAGCACTCTCTCTTTTCCTTCCTTATGTCACATCTCCCCAACCTTTCTTCTTCAGAGATTTCCCCTAACTTTTTCTTTTCTAAACTTTCTGAACCCAAAGGCAAGCCATGTGCCAGTTGCAGTAACACCGGGGCTTAACAGAGCAGGGTAACACATCCAAATTTTCCTTGATCTTTCTATTCCTAAAAATACAATTAACTGTAGAGAAACCACATGCGAGACTTTATTTAAGCAAAAATAAATTGAAATGGTTTATTGGACCCAGATTGCCTTATCATCGTGCCATTTCTATCAGTGCCACACATTAATTTTAATTATACTAAAAGAAGAATTATGAGATAGCTGTCAAGAGCACACACTCTAAAATTTACAGGGCTATTGCAGGTTAAGAATGGTGCTCACTGCACAAAGGCTCCCAGCTGAGGTACGAAGGGGCACGGAAATCTAGCCTCATTGCACAACCATGCACCCCGGCCCAGGTAGCACTTACTCGGAATGAGAATATTTTAAAGTTTCTAGCCTAATGACACCTTGATGGGTTAGTAGTAGTTACATAGAGGGGGATCAAGTAAATAAGCAAATATGTTAAGGGTAATGGGACCCAGATGTTTTGCTGTTCGAGATAGGCATTCCAAATATGCATTTGTGTTGGCTTGAAATTGGACACACCAATGTGAACTCATGGCTTCTCATAGAAACAGATGCAGATGGATGTGAGTGTATGGTTGTGAACATGGTTGTATTTCCTAGCTCTTCCCACCAAGAAAATCTATGATGCATCTATGATTCGTAACAATGATTTTATCTAATGCCCATATCTTGGTTTCTAAAATACCATTCTCTATTAAGAGGAACCAGATCCCATGGAAACGAGAATTCCAAGGCTGGGGCAGAGGAGTCCCAAGAGGAGTCAGAAGCAGATTGTGGATCCACAGTAAGAAGGTGCTTAAAAATCCTGGGGACATGTCAAAAGTTCACAAGAGCAGCTTGAAAGGACTCCTCCTTGCACATGTCACTGGTCTCCAAACACCCATACCTGCACTTGACCAAATCAAGGTAAATTTGAACATGAAAATAAATAAGAATAGTAAATTATAATTCCTTGAATAAAATTAGAATGCAGTACTATAGTGAAAGAGCCAGATCAATGTTTACAGCAGCTTAACTCAAAATAGCCAAGCTATGGAACCAATCTAGATGCCTTTCAACAGATGAATGGATAAAGAAAATGGGGTGTATATACACAATGGAACATTACTCAACCATAAAGAAGAATGAAATTATAGCATTTGCAGGTAAATGGATGGATTGGAGACTATCATGGTAAGTGAAATAAGCCTATCCTCCCAAAAAACAAAGGTGAAATGTTCTCTCTCATATATGGGATGCTAACACACAAGGTGGAGGGAAGAATAAAAGTTCAGTGGATTAGGCAAAGGGGAATGAAGGGAAGGGAGAGGGGGATGGGAATAGAAAAGGCAATGGAATGAACTTTTCTATGTTCAAATATTAATACACGACAGTGAAACTCCACTTTGTGTACAACCACAACACTGGAATCCTAATTAGAATAAGTTATACTCCATATATGTATAATATATCAAAATATACTCTACTGTTGTGTATATTTGAAAAACACAAGTAAAAAAAATTAGAGTGCAGGAACATTCATAGACACAGTTTTTTTTGAAAATTGGAGAGAAGGAAGAGCTCTACCATAAAATAGAATACCAATTAATAAATACCGAGTAAATGATGAAATTAGAAAAAAATTTTGGTAACAATCATAGTAACAATCGATTCATGAAAATCCATCAACACGTGCTAAAATTAATGGGTGAAGGTTAGTTGAGAAACAGGATATTTAATAGTGTCAAAATAGTGCCTCAGATCTGGGTATGGTAGTACATGCCTATAATCCCAGCAACCCAGGAGGCTGAGGCAAGAGGACTGCAAATTGGAGGCCAGACTGGACATCTTACTGAGACCCTAAGCAACTTAGCAAGATTCTGTCTTAAAATAAAACACAAAAAGCGTTGGTGATGTGACTCAGCACCCTTGGTTTCAATCCCCAGTTCCAATATTATATTATAACACCAATAGTATGCATTCTTTTCCTGAGTATAAAAAAAGAGATGATATTTTAAAAATCATTTTGGTGAGGCAAACATAACCAGGATACTGTTTTTTTACTTTGAAAGTCTATGAAATACTGTTAAGATAAATGAATCAATAATTTATTAAGATTTCTCTACAATATGCCAGAAACCACTCAGAGCCCCCCAGGAGGTCCCTCCCACATTTTTGCTACCCTAATTATTAGCAAGTTTTTATTAATATTGATTACAATCTTCCTTTTGGTAACTTCCAACCATCAGTTCTATTTCTGCCCTAAAAGTGTGACATTGGATAAAGTAGATTAAGTTTGGGTACCTTTTAATGTAGTTTTAAAAAACAAATTTTCTGCCTTTTTTGGAGGAGGGACAAACAAGGAGCTGGCAGACCCCCCTACCCCACCTTCAGACCCTACCCCACCACCAGCCCTCCACTCCTGGAGTGTCAGCTCAGAGTGAGAACAGGTTCAAGGTGTCTGTTTCATGCATTATTTGATAAAGATTCAGTAGAACTAAGGAAGGTCCAAAAGAGCCTTCCAAGTCATGATAGCAGCTCTCAGCTAAGCTCTACTTTGTACTTTAAAAAAGCTTTCTCATATTGTATGGGTTACTTACAAGTAGTGTTCCTACTTTGCGTGGAAAGAGACTGAACCTGGAAGGGTGCAATCCTGCCCTGCAGCCCCACAGATCATGAGAAGCCAGCTAGATCCTGAACCTGGTGGCATGGGACACCCGGTCCCATGCACATCCACCATCCCACACAGCCCTCCAAGGCTTACATAAGGAAAGAGGTGCTGACGGAGACCCTTCCTCCAGGGCAAGCTATTGTGGAAAGATGAAGGCTGAAGAAAGATACTTGGGAGAAGGCAAGAGAAAATTATTTTCCTTGCACTAACAACATGGTTAATATCTACCTCCCTACAGAAAAGGCACAGGTTCCCTTATACGTTAAAGAATAAGCACCCAAGACCCTCACCTCAGGGCGTCTTTCCTGCCAGCCTGGAATTGGCTCCTTTATAATAACGGCATTGAAGAGCAGCGTGTTCCTTCTGGGCAAAGTTCCTCCTCCAGGGCTGCCTCTGGGACATCAGCTACACAGTCCTAGGAGGGGGGCGAGATGACATTCCAGCACCTCCTCTCCTTCTCCCCCAGCACCACTGAAATGATCAATTCCAAGTGATTCACTTCTTCACTGAAGGATCAGGGGTCAGCAGCGTGCCAAGCCTTCGTGACATACCCCTGTGCACGATCGTTTCTGTGTTCCTTGCACATCTCTGGGAAGACTTGGAGGAACTCCTGGACAGGCCCAGATGTCAGACATCTCTGGATTCTCAGGGTCTAGCACAACCCACAACAAATAACACCCCTTCAGCAATGTCGCAGGGGAAGAAGGAGAGGGCTCCTTGCCCTTCTCCATGCCAGAGGCCTTACTCCGGCTTGGCATCTCTTCTCCAGTGCCCCTGGACTCTGGGCTTCCCCGCTCTGCCCCTCCTGCCGTGTCTCTGGCAGGGTGTACCTGTGAAACACAGATCTGAACAGGTCTTTCCTCCACTGAAGAAGCCTTGGCCATCCTCCATGCTGTCCAGACCTGTCCTGCCTACATGGAGACAGGGACGCAGGCACCCTCTAAAGAGATCAACCCCTGGCTGCCTTCCCCAGTCCTGCCACTCCCTTCGGGTCCCAAGAGGCTGCTCCGGCCTGCCTCACTGGCCAGCCCTTGGCATGGTGGACTGCTTCACGCTGGAGCTCGGGGCCTGGCTCTGCCTTCACATCCCAGGAGCACCCTGTGGACCCTGTCCCTCCACAGCCCCCATCTGGGCAGTCCCATGCCTGACCCTGACTCCTGGAACGCCCCGCCTCGGCCGCGCTCTGCATACCTCCCTTGCCCAAAGAACAGCATGTTAGGTTTATCACCATCTGGCCACAGATCAGCCTCTTGCTTCCGCCCTCAGAAAACCTCTGCTTCAGCTACCTGAGAACACCCACGGTTCTCTCAGCGCTCCATGTTCTTTAGCGTTTGCTCTTGCTGCCTTCAAGGCCTCCTCTGCTCCTCCTCACATACAGCCAGCTCTCCCTCACCTCTTCTCCTGTGGAACTCCTACTCATCCCTCCAGGCCCAGCTCCCTGAACCCCAGAGTTCAATATTCTGTGTTTCTACTGTAACCAATCCCATTTTAGCCTGTCAGGAGAACAAATATCAGAAACTCCAGGAAGATAAGGACCTTGTCCTGTTCCGTGTGATATCCATAAAGCCTAGTTCTATTAATATTTTTGGAGTGGACTAAAGCAGAAACTGTCATTGTTGAGTGAATGAAGCTGGTAGAGATTGACAAGTTGTCTTTTAATAAATTAATAAATGAATGTACGGCTGTACTGTTTTTAGAGTAAGCTTATTTTTATTATATACTTAAACACAAATACCTGCCACCTCTACTACACTTCACACGGGCGCATACATTGATTTCTTCATTCACCCATTTGTTTACCAAAACCCTGATATTGAAACACAGTGGACTAGGTACCCAGTATATGGAAGTAAACAAATGGACCCTGCCTTCAAGGACCTCAGACTGTCCTAGATCCCACTGTAAAATAATGTGAAAGTGCATTAACAGACATGCTGAGGGTTAATTCATTTCAAAGGAACACATTATTCTCTTAAAACAAGGCGAAGTTCATGTGCTTGTGATGAATGTTATTCAGGGGCTGATAACAATGGAGAGCTCTGGGAGTGGTTCAATCAGTAGACATCTCATTTTCTAGATGACTTTAGTTGACACCAAGATCATCCAGCGAGCTTTTGAATAATCCTCATTTCCAGCCAAAAATGTGAATGAGTTTCTACCTGAAAGAAATGATGAATTCTTTTCCAAAAACAGAGATAATTATTAGCAATTTCTGAAGGTGAACTAGCAAAGGATTCATTCTCACATCGTTCTCATCTGTCTGATGGAGATGGCAGGTTTATATAGGCTTGGCTAGTCCCCATGGCAACAGCCTTTCTCCTGGGTTACCATAGGAATCGCAAAGGCCTTTATAAACCTCCATTAGCAGCGCCTGGGCTGCAGCAGTCAGAAGACATTGCAGAGTGTCAGTGCTGGTGTTCGAGAATTAATTTTACCCTGGAGTAGCCGTGCAGATCTGTTTAGCACCAGCCTCTACAGCTTTGAACATTAGATAACACTAGAATCAGTCCGAAGTCTTGAACACTTCACACCAAGGGTTTTTCAAAATCTAGCCACATATAGATGGGAACAGATTTCAAAAGATTTGGAGGGATTAGGAAGGAATCTATTCTGACAAAAGCTCACACTGGAGAGAGGTAAATCATATTTTTCCAGGATAGTGCATAAAAGCCATATCAATAATTAATCTGGTGAATGGATGGTGGTCATGGTTGCTGCTATGTTTGGAATGTTTCCCCAAAATTCACATGTAGAAATTTAATCACCATTGTGTTAGTATTAAGGGGACTTTAGGAGATGATTAAGTTGTGAGAGCAAAGCCCTCATGAAGGGGATTGCGAACTTAAAAAAGGGATGTGGGGGAGCCGTTCACCCATTCCACATTCCAGCTCTCCACTACGAGGACGCAGGAAGAGGCCATTTATGAAGCAGAGAGCAGACGCTTGCCAGACATGGAATCTACTGGTACCTGGATCTTGGACTTCCCAGCCTCCAGAACTATGAGAAATAAATTTCTATTATTTATAAAATCATCCACACAACTTTGTTACAGCAGCTGAACAGACTTAAGACAGTTGTACTAACCAGGTGAATGTTCTTAGTACCACTGAACTATACTCCTAAGAATGATTAGGATGGAACATGTTATGTGTATTTTATCACAAGTAAGCAAATATAAAAATTAATGTGGTTATAATTATGACACTCTCATTATTGAGTGTCTGTTGTATCCCAGGCATAATAGAACTTTGGGTGTTCTATGTTGTATCATCCTACAAAGTACGTAAGTATTCCTACCTTGAAGGTCATTGCTACCTCTACACTGATGTTGGGGAACCGAAGCTTAGAGAAATGAAGTAACTTGCCCAAGGGTACAGCACTGCTAAGTGATGAGACAGCATTAAGTCCATGTCCAGCATTAAGTCCATGATCTAGAATCTTGACCCTTAGCCCCACAACTCTTAACATTGGTTTCTCATCTATATCAGATGATTGATATTTTAAAGACACATTCTGTTGAATTGATAGTGTGAAAGTCCTTGATGAATTCTGCTTAAATGTTTGCTCTTTTCCTTTTTAGTACATTAATACCTAAAGGATTATCTCTTAGGGTGCAACAGCAGGAGGACATTCATTTTATGTTTTTCTTTTTTAAACAACTGTCATGTATCTTTAGGAAGAATCAAGATATTTCTATCCAAAACCATAGTTGAATTGTGCATAGATTAATTACTCCTAGGACATTTATTATTCCAGTCTACATTTAAAAAACAACCACTAAAATTTGTAGGAGAATTAAATATATTGAGAATGATCTAGTAAGTAAACTTAAGAATTGCAGGTCATTTTTGGTACTGAAAAGTCCTTTCTCATCAGGGCAAAGAAAATGACTGGGTTTCATGCTACAAAATGTAGAATACTTGTGGTAGTAATCTCCTCTTTGGGCTTTGGTTAAGCTGTATGGAAATAAGAAAAAAGAGAACTCTGGGGAGAAGGAATTCTAAAACCCTAGGGAATTTCTTGAGTTGCCAGAAGGAAGGCAATAACGGGAGCTGGTTATTTGAAAAGAAGCCTTTTGGGCATGCCAGCAGAGAAAAGACAGTCCTCCTAAGTTTCTGCCACATGCCAGTCACAGCCATGAAGGACACTAGGTGGGATTTTTCTACCAAGAGTCAAAAATCCAGGTCCTGGCCCTTGAAACTTTCAATCGATAGAGGGCAAATGGAAGAAGGAATTAATTTTTTTTGTCTTCAAAGTCAGAAGTAGAAAAAGAATATTAATTAGCAAGCAACAAAAAAAATGCACTAAATGGCATCTACTGTTCTTAATTGTTTTGTTTTTAGAAGTTCATTTTCCTAAATATCTTCTAGTGCTTCTGTACGGCTGTTTTGGTCATTTTTGTTTTAAACAGTAAAATTGAATGGGCACTTCTGAGCCGTTGTTCAATGGGTGTAGTTTCACTTTTGCAAGATGAAAATGTTCTGGAGGTCTGCTGCGTGACAGTGTGAAAATACATAATGCTATGGAACTGTGTACTTAAAGATGGCTAAGATGGTAAATTTTATGTTACATGTTTTTACCACAATTTTAAAAAAGTGCACCTGAAGATATCCCAGGCCATCAAATACTACCTAGATCCTAAGTCCTCAATAGTATAGTTATGTGTCTGCCCTGTTCTGGTCCACCAGCCTAGCCCTTTATCTCCAGTTAGTCCATCCCATGCTCCAGTATGAGGTGACCAGAAAGAGCAAGTTCTTGGCAATCTTCACTCTATCAGAGACAAAACTCAGGTCTCTCCTGCCTTGTTCTCACATTGACCTCACTTCCAGTCTGCTGCCACTTTCACTTACTCCCTGATCTCTGTATCTGCCTGTGTTTTGGACTCTGCCTTTGTCATCACAACTTCTTGGACCTTGACTTTTAATTCTCCCTGGGAAGCCATGCTGAACTTGCGAAGTTGGACCTACTTCTGACAAGGTGAGATTCCATCTGAGCTCAGGTCTCTGAATCTACTGCACCAAGAGGTCTCTCATGGGTCTACATCAAGGGTGGAAAGCATTGGACACAAAGCTGAAAGGCATTATCAGTATATTGGACCAAAAATTATAAAGCAAAATGCTAAATTTTATCAATAATAAATTTAATACCATTCTTTGATTACCTAAATAATTTTTTCAATCTAAGAGTCAAGAAGTTGTGGCTTGACAGTAGATTAAATAATATAGATGTCGGGCCTTTATCAACCAATATCTATAAATCCATTATTATTCAACAGTGTAAGATGACAAATACAATGTTTGAAATCTCCATGAAGATTTAAGTTTATAATCCTTCTACATAACCCACTTTTCTTCTTTTAGAAAATCAAGACTATGCCTAGCTAATCCACTCTTCTTACATGTGTTCCATTTTTACAATTCCTTCAAGGTAACCAAAAACGGTATAGTAATCCCAATCACAAGGTTTTACAGTTCCCTGAAATATAATGTTTCTGGGTCAGAAGGCATGAAGATTTCTGCTCACTTGAAGTCTCTTTACCAGTTTGAACTACACGAGATAGAGAATGGATGGCTGGATAGATTGATAATAGATAATTCTTTCATTTTTGTTTGCTCTCTTCTTTCTATTCATGAGGTCATTCTCCTTGCTAGACCAAATGGAAGGCCAGAATTTTTGAATGATTTTGAAAGAATTTAAATGAAATTTTATTTTGTCATTTTTTTACTCTTATATTTGCTCCAAACAAAAGTTCATGTCTTTTGAGGAAGACCTGAGAATTCTCCACAAGTCATGGTTTATTCTGAGCTTTTGCTTTTCTGATGTCATCTGCACAAATATTTATCATTGTTTATTCATTCTTTGGTTTCTGGTCATGTCCTTTTAAGAGCCTTGCTCCCATGAAGCATCCTGTTAAAGCATAGGATCCTGTCTATTTAGGTACCATATTTGCTTCTTCATCAGAATTGTATGCAATTTCATAGGCAAAAATGTCCAACCCAGTGACCTTCCCAACCCTCATGAGATATCTACCACTTTAGCACTTCAAATATCTTTATCTTTTCTCTGATTCTCTCCCCATTCCCACCCCTGGCTAACACGTGTTCTTTCCCTTGGGTATTTTTTACTTTTGATCATAATTAAGTACAGGGAAAAGTTGCATCATTTCACCTACCTTCTGGGAGAAGTAACTAGAACAAAGATGGATTTGCCCAAAGCTGGATGGAATCTAAGATTTACCTAGCTTCAACACCCTCTGGTTTCTAGCTTTATTTCTTCAAATTATATAGGAATTGAGGAGCCTCCTGGGAAAAGAGCTCAAACAGAGATATGTGGCATGTTGAATGACTGGTAAGATAGGGGCACCAATAAATAAATTGTAGGAGGACTTGGGAGGTCTCTTGGAGATAATTTACTTGAAAAGAAATGGGGTTTTGCCTGATGAATCCAATGGTGAGGGGGCCGGTGAGCCCGTGAGTCTCTGGGGAGAGAGGTCCCAAGTAGAGATGGGGAGTTTTTATTTGAATCCACTCTGACCCCTCCATTCAGGCAGACGTGTGTCCTGAAGAGAAGGGAGCACAAAGCTAACTAAAAGAGCTTTCCCACCCATGACTTCTTTTCATACGTTTATCTTTCTCAAGACTTGACTCATAACTCAATGCATTTGCCTTTAAATATTTGTCTTGTGCTACAAGGCATTATTATAACTCCTCTCCTGAAAACCTGCTCCTTTCTGAAAACGTGTACACCTCCATTTAGGTATAAAGATCCTAACATGATCCTGGCAAGAAGTCAGTAGATCTCTAAAGCAATAATTCCCTTCTCATATTAAAATATCAAACAAATCAAAATTATTCTGTTCTACACATAATAATAAATCTTTCCAACACCTTGCTATCTTTTCACTTTGTATTTCCTTAACTTCTTCTTCTCAGTCTTATGCTTCTGGACAAGTAGTAAACACTTCTGCGCTCTTATTTGAACAGTCACTGAGGAAATCATGATTTTTTCATCTTTATGTGACAATAGTTACTAATAATGATTATGTTACTATTAAGTGCTATTTATGTGTTATCTCTTTTCTGAGCAAGAGATATTTTCATTCCCCCTTTATAGATTAAAAAACTGAGATGAAAGCTAAGATCAGGAGATTAAATAATTTGATCAATGTTCCAAAGCTATTAGGTGAATGGTTAATTAAATAATCAAAATCCAGATAACAATTTCAAAGGAGATGATTAAAGAACGTTTAGTGAAGGGACTACATTAAGGTGTCAGTGGAGTTATAGGAATTCTACAAGGGGTGATAAAGCAGCCCATGGTTGGAAACAGCAGAAAGCTTGAAGGAGCAAGAAGGGCCCATAGCCACATGATCTAGAGATACAGTCATAGAAAACCATGAGTCAGGAGTAGCCATGGCCAAAATGCAGACAGCAGAGAAAACTCCGGGAAAATAATACTTCACTTCCAACTCTTTGCTGACCCTAACAGGAAGCAAGAGAGCAAAGCCTTCTAGCCTCCCAACAAACAGAACTTGGTGGAGAAGGATAGAAAGTGGGTCCAGAGAAAACAAAGCTCATCCCTCAGAGCTACCTGAACCCTAACTTCAAAACCTTCTTTCTTTCAAAAATGCCTTGGCATCCTCATCTCAAATGAAGAACTCAGGATTTTAGTTTCTAACACTTTGCTCCCCAAATCCAAATTCTGTTCTTAAACATGTTTCTTAGCCTATCAATTACCATGTAACTCTATTTCTTCTAAGTCATTATTCCAAATAATGATCTGAAAGAGCAGAGAAGAAAGACATACTATTACCCATAAGTTTTGTAGGGTCCTGCTCAGCACCAAAGAATCCCTGGAGATTTGATGACAGCATTTACCCACACAATTGATTCGTTAAGGGTGGGATACCTTAGCAGACTCCATCAAGATGTCAGTCCTCCTCCTGGTTAGGTGACTGGCCCAACTCAGGGTCCCTTCAAATCTTTTATGCTTTGATATTCTCTTTGGCCTTTATTCTTCTGTACCATCTACCTCTTTTACTAAGCAAGAATACTAAGAAGTATTCAGCAAGCTCATTCATATTCTCCTCAATTGTGGAAATGTTAGGATTCTGACTACTAGTTATTGGTTTACTGTATAACCCACATGTCCCCGTCCTTGAAGACTTTACTAAAGATTAGGAAAATAGTAATTGCATTGACCAGTTCCCAAGGTAAAAATGGGATCACTTTTTCAAATGTAGAGTATCAATGTTTTAAAAGTCACATGAAATAGACATAATTATGTAGAAAATCCTAAGGAATCTACAAAAAAGCATATTTAGCAAGGTTATAAAGTCAATATGTGAAATCAAATATTTTTATACCTGCAATGAAAATTTTAAAAAAATTAAACAATACCAATTATAATATTTAAAAATGAAACAGGAATACATTTAACACACACATTTGCAAGGCTTATACAATGAAAACTACAAAACGTTGTTATGATAAATTAAGAAAACCTAAATAAATTGAGATACACATTATGTTCATGAACTGCAAGTCTCAATATTGTCAACATAATGAGTTTCTCTAAATTTATCTATATATTCGATATTATCCATATCAATACTTTGACATTTTTAGAGAAATTAACACAGAGGCCAGGCACCATAGTACATGCCTGTAATCAATTCCAACAGCTTGGGAGCCTGAGGCAGGAGGATCATGAGTTCAAAGTCAGCCTCAGGAACTTAGTGAGACCCTAAGCCAATTGGTAAGACCCTGTCTCAAAATAAAATACAAACAAGAGATGGGGATGTGGCTCAGTGCTTAAGTGTCTCTGGATTCAATCCCCAGTACCAAAAGAAAAAGAAAAAAAAAAAAAGAAAAAAATTGACACACTGATTTTAAAATACATATGGAATTGCAAATGACCTAGACTATCCAAAACTATCTTGAAAAATCAGCACAAAGTTGATGACTGACCTTACCTGACGTCAAGACTTACTATAAAACTGTAGTAATGTAGATAATGTGGTATTGGTAAGGATAGAAAAATGGATCAGTGGGAAAGAATAGAGAGCTCAACATTTATGGTCAACTGATTTTCAACAAAGAAAATTTAGTAAGGAAAGGAGAGTCTTTAACAAATGGAGCAGGAACTACTGGATATATTTGTGGGGAAAGAAAACCCCTTAAGCACCTATTTCATGTCATGTGTAAGTGTGAACTTGAAATAAACTATAGGTGAGAGAATAATGGGGGAACTTTAGAATATGTAGAAGAAAATGAGAGGGAGGGGGGTATGAAAAATGGTGGAATGAGACAGACATCATTGCCCTATGTACATGTATGATTACACGAATGGTATGAATCTACATTGTGTACAACCATAGAAATGAAATGATATTCCCCATTTGTGTACAGTGAATCAAAATGCAGTCTATAAAAAGTTAAAAGCTAAATAAAAATAATAAAAAAGAAAGAAATTGAAGAAAACCTGAGAAGATGGAAAGATCTCCCATGTTCTTGGATAGGCAGAATTAACATTGTCAAAATGGCCATTCTACCAAAGACACTATATAGATTCAATGCAATTCCAATTAAAATCCCAATGACATTCCTCATAGAAATAGAGAAAGCAATCATGAACTTCATCTGGAAGAACAAGAGACCTCGAATAGCCAAAACAATCCTAAGTAGAAAAAGTAAAACAGGAGGTATCACAATACCAGACCTTAAACTATACTACAGAGCAATAGTAACAAAAACAGCATGGTATTGGCACCAAAATAGACAGGCAGACCAATGGTACAGAATAGAAGACACAGAGACAAAACCACATAAATACACTTACCTCATACTAGACAAAGGAGCCAAAAACATACAATGGAGAAAAGATAGCCTGTTCAATAAATGGTGCTGGCAAAACTGGAAATCCATATGCAGTAAAATGAAATTAAACCTCTATCTCTCCCCCTGCACAAAACTCAACTCAAAATGGATCAAAGACTTAGGAATTAGACCAGAGACCCTGCACCTAATAGAAGACAGAATAGGCCCAAATCTTCATCATGTTAGCTTAGGATCAGACTTCCTCAACAAGACTCCCAAAACACAAGAAATCAAAGCAAGAATCAATAAATGGGATGGACTCAAACTAAAAAGTTTTTTTCTCATCAAAGGATACAATCAAGAATGTGAAGAGAGAGCCTACAGAGTGGGAGAAAATCTTTTCCACATGCACTTCAGGTAGAGCACTTATCTCCAAAATTTATAAAGAACTTACAAAATTTTACACCAAAAATACAAAGAACCCAATCAATAAGTGGGCCAAGGAACTGGACAGACACTTTATAGAAGAAGACACACAGGCAATTAATAAATATATGAAAAAGTGTTCAATATCTCTAGTAATTAGAGAAATGCAAATTAAAACAACTCTAAGATTTTATCTTACTCCAATTAGAATGGCTTTTATCAAGAACACAAACAATAATAGATATGGGGGAAAAGGCACACTTTTACATTGCTGGTGGAGTTGCAAATTGGTGCAGCCACTCTGAAAAGCAGTGTGGAGAATCCTAAGAAAACATGGAATGGACCCACCTTTTGACCCAGTTATCCCACTCCTTGGTTTATACCCAAAGGACCTAAAATCAGCAAAGTACAGTAACACAGTCACATCATTGTTTATCACAGCTCAGTTCACAATTGTGGAACAAACCTAGATGCCCTTCAACAGATGAATGGATAAAGAAACTCTGGTATATATACACAATGGAATACTATTCAGCCATAAA
The DNA here is from genome assembly GCF_902686455.1 of Sciurus vulgaris. Classification (NCBI taxonomy): domain Eukaryota; kingdom Metazoa; phylum Chordata; class Mammalia; order Rodentia; family Sciuridae; genus Sciurus; species Sciurus vulgaris. The sequence continues at coordinate 57,584,351 of NC_136476.1, forward strand.
GAAGAAAAATATTATGGCATTTGCAAATAAATGGATGGAATTGGAGAATATCAATGCTAAGTGAAATAAGCCAAGCCCAAAAAACCAAAGGCTAATGTATTCCCTGATAAGTGGAGAATGATATATAATGGGGGTGGTGGTGGGGAATGAGAAAATAATGGGGGAACTTTAGAATATGTAGAAAGAAATGAGAGGGAGGGGGTTATGAAAAATGGTGGAATGAGACAGACATCATTACCCTATGTACATGTATGATTACACGAATGGTATGAATCTACATTGTGTACAACCAACCATAGAAATGAAATTATGTACTCCATTTGTGTACAATGAATCAAAATATAATCTGTAAAAAATTAAAAGCTAAATAAAAAAAATAATAATAAAAGAAATGATGAAAAAAAGAAATAGACTATAGGACAAACAAAAACTAAGACTATAAAATTCCTAGAAGGAACCACAGTGATTTTGTTACTCAGGACACAAACAGTAAGAAGTATAAAATAAAAAAACTGATAAATTGGATTTCTTCTAAGTAGCAGCAGTGACCCTGGGCGCCCGCGCAGGGGGTTTAGACCAGCTTGGTTCATAGTGAGTCAAGTTTTTCTCTGCTTATGTTTGCCCTTGTGCTAACATGCATGTTGCATTGTCCCTGACTAAAGCTCTTAAATTCTACATGGCTTAAGAAAAAACGCCCCAGCACAGCCTGCATTTCTCTGAGTTGTTTCCCAATCCTACCTAACAATTAAGTGTGAATTTATCTTTCTTTTACTTTTTTCCTTGTAAACGTGTATCTTTGTAAATACATAATTAAAAAAAAAAAAAAAAAGGCTGAGTCAAGACTGTATCCTGGGTCCCAGGCCATAACCACCACCAGTGAGTGCTCCGTGCTTAGTCCTGCACATGCTTCATGTACCAGTGGCATCTTTGGTCTCATTCCATGGTTCCAAGAACCAGCACTGCCTAAGTGTTAAATTAGAGTCCTTAAACTTAATTAATTGGATGCTGCATTTCCTGACCCTTTCCATGGAAAAAGAAAACTAATTTTTTTTCTACCATAAAAGAAAAAATTTCCCCCAAAGAGATTTCTGCCCTAATCTTCCCTGTCACCCTTAGAACACAGTTCACCAGGATTACTATAGATAGTTTCCCTATTACTGCACCTCAAGTCCCACTAAGAGACTCAGCCCTGGCTTAACAAAGGACATGGGCATTGATAAAGATGTGCCACTCCTTCAAGAACTCAGAGATGTTTAAACTTCTTAAAACTTCCTTCCATTCCCCAATTCCCTCAGGGTCAGTACAATAAGATGGACCCTAGAAATCCAAGAACAAAAGCAGCTGAGACTGAAGATGCTCTTCAAAGGAAGAGCACACAGCAGTCTCAGCCATGAATCCAAACAGTGGTCTGGTAGCCTCACATCCACTGAACTACCTCTGGCCTGTCTTGCCTTCGTCTTGAACCTGTAGACTTCAGTCTTCATTCTTCTGCATGAACTCAGCAATTTTTGAATTTCTTATCATTCCAAAACTTTTCCTTAGCATATTAAGTTTCCAGGAATATTTGTAGCATCAGAAATATTCTTTTAGATGCTGTCCAAGCTGATCTGCTGATCTAATTTGCTCAAACGTTGGTCTTGTTCCTTTTTTCTTTTCTTTTTTCAGCAAAGGTATGAAAGTAAAGAAACCTCTTGAGTTTTGCTGCAGTTCTGCCACAAATTCTTCAGTTCTGTTTTGTTGTTGTTGCTGCTGCTGTTGTTTTGTTTTGTTTTTTCAGGTTCGTGGAGACACAAGATGGTCCTTGACCAGCAGAAAATTACCCATTAGTTAGGGGAAAAAAAAAAAAAAAAAAAAAAACTGGAGCAAGTTTCATAATGTTTTGAGCTAAAACCTGCCCTGTTTACAGATCTTGTTTGAGTGTCAAATGGGAAAATGTATTTTGCATGCACAAGGAATTTCCATACATTCTACACACAAGGAACGCTACATAAACTGTGTCTTCCGTTAGCACCTGCTTCATTAATGAGACCCTCGGTTTGAACAAACTACAAAAACACTGATGAATTAACTAACTAGCAGAATCCTTGCTTGAATTCTAGATTTACACCAGAGACGTGGTCACTTCATCTGTACACTGACTTGATCTCCTTCAGAGATCAGTAGGAGGGTCTTTTAACCTCCTTTCAAATGTGTTTGTTTGCTCTGCTTCTCCTTAAATTAAATGGCCCCTTTCACCAGTTCCCTTGCCCACTCTTCTAGCCAAAAAGGACATGCCACACTTCATAGGCCTTGATGACATTGAAATGGGACACTACCTGGCTTTAGAGCCTTCTTGGGCTCTCCCACCTGCTATTCTGCAGAAAAAAGATCTAAAAGTGCCCTATCCTCAGATTTAGCTCCCGCCTGGCTCTCTGCCCCACTCATCGTGCCCACCCATCCTCAGCCTCACTTGTCCTCACTTGTTTAATTTGTGAGATGTCAGTTCCCCCCACTTATATTAATGCATTTGAAAACATAAATCATATGCCTCTTTCATCTGCAGGAAGGTTCCAATATTGTCTCGCTCAATGTTTTGCACACAGTATCTCCTAATATCATTTGCAAAGAAATTCATCAATACACTGAAACTTCTCTAAAAGAAAAAAAAATCCCCAGTTGCTAGATATGACCAGCAATAACAGTAGGATCCCCTCACCTGGGGTTTGGATGGAGGTGCAGTGTGAAATAGTCAACAGAGACAGGGACTAGGAAGGCCCTGTTGCCCCAAACTGGAACAGGGTTCATGTGGGCCAGTCTTTCTCAGAGGAACCACTGGGGACATGGGGATCACAGACAATGAAGCTCCACTCCAGTATCTATGGGCCAAGAGGAGGAGAGTTTAAAGAGGAAGGGAATCGTACAACACAGAGAAGGTGGATGTGACAGTAGGTCTCAGCACAGCTTTCCCTGGGCAGGCTCGGCCTCTGCAGCCAGGGTGAGTTCTTTGACAAGAAGAATGAAGAAACAGACTGTTTAACATAGTGCAGAATCAGATTTGCTCATGTCTTCAGTCAGTTCGGGTGAGGAGAAGAACACAGGCTCTCCAGTAAGACAGGCATAGAAGAGTCTGGATGGGATCTTGCCTGGATCCCAACACCCTCCTAGCAGCAAGCAAATGTAATGAACTGGGGCAGCACAGCAGTGGGCTGGGAAGACCTAAGAAGTCTCTTAACAGAAGAGATACATTCCAGCCAGGTTTGCTATAAAGAGTGCTTCTGTTGTTGAATCCTACTGATTGCATTTGAAAAAAAAAAAAAAAAAAAAAAAAAAGTCAGAATCTTCTGGAATAATAACTAATAGTCTAATGAAATATACCAAAATATTGATCATAGTCATAGTGCTAGACAATTTTCATACCCAAGATACCTAGTGGATCTTTCTACCATGATAGCTTTCTTGCATCTAAAGCGCAGAACTTCCTGAACCCACGTCCTTACCTATGATTCCCATTTTTAAAATAAACACTAGGGTGCTCCCAGTCACAAAGGCGTGAACCACAAGAGCTCTATTGACAGTTCTGTCCCTCTTCCTCATCCCAGTTCACACTGCCCTAGGTCAGACTTCATGAGGTCTCACTGGACTCAAACAATAGCTTCTGGTCTGGTTCTCATGCCTCCTGATATTTCCCTTCAAGCTCACTGCACACACTCCTTCCAGATCAATTTTCAAAAAAGCACATCTGTAAATGGGTCATGCTCTTACTCAAAAACTTTCAAAGCCTCCCCAGTGTCTAAACAAAACCTAAACTTTGTAACCTAAAATTCAGTAGCTGCATTATTGGGTTCTTCCTTTATCTCCCTGAAATTCTGCTTTTCCTCAAACAAATTTATTCAAATAATATTTACTGTGCATTGTACTAGGCCCAACACACAAGCTCTTTTCTCTCTCTGTTCCTCTGTCTCTGATTGTGCATGTGTGTGTACAACTCTATGAAACGTGTCTTGTGATTGACTCCCATGTGACCGTGAGGGAATGGACATCCTAAAAGATGAGATCACCTGCCAAAGGGCATCTGCCAGGTCTCCGCCTCTGAATCTCATGCTGTCCTGGGAGCACCATGGCTGCCCTCTCTGTCCCATGAAGGGCAAATGTTTATGATGCTCTTGCCTTGATGCTATTGGTTTCTTGAAGCTTTTTGATGCACAACCTGGAATGAGTTTTCTAGCTCCACTTTACTATAAAGATTCGAGTTATCAGACCAGATTGCTTCCAGGGATTGTTCGGTCACATATTTCTGATTGTTATTCATCTGGATCAGGAGACATCCTTGCAGAGTGAACTGTGATTCTCTCGCCAAGCAACAGAGAAAGAATTGGGTTGATGACATATTCACTTGTAGTACATCAGGTTGGTTTGTGAAATCTTATTTGAATCATCATTTTCCATGGCCTGGTTTCCACATGGGATTGGGAGATGCATAAAATGTGTCAGTTGGGAGAGCTGGGTAGAAGGGGAAGTCTGGAGGCACAGAGAAAAAAAGATGTGAGGCTAGACATTCTTTAAGATTCTCTGGAGAACTGTGTCCTGGTAAACTTAAGGTTAAATTAGTGTTCTTGTCATTTTTCTTTTCCTTTTTGGTGGTAGTGGTGATTGAACCCAAGGGTGCTCTACCACCGAGTTGTATCCCCAGCCCTTCTTAACTTATAAATTTTGACAGAGGGTCTCACTAAGTTGCCCAGGCTGGCCTTGAACTTGATTCCTTCTCCTTTAGCCTTCCAAATGACTGGAATTACAGGCATGCACCAAAATGCCCAGCTCTTGTCACATCTATTAAGCAATATACAAGTCCAATTTTAGTGCCTCTGGGCACATTGATTAGGTTGTAAAATAAAGAAATAATCTCCTCACTATGCTTTGCAAACTACCACACTGTCTCAGTCTGTTCATGATACTGTATTAAAATGCTTTAGATTGGGAAATTTATAAACAAAAATACCTTTCTCACAGTTCTAGAAGTTGGGAAGTCAAGACACTGGAAGATTCAGTGTCTGGTGGGGGCCATTTCTTGTAGATGGTGCCGTCTGAGTGTCCTCAGATGGTGGGAGGAGAGAAGAGCAAAAAGGGCCCGGTGGCTCTCTAAGCCTTCTGTATAAGCCTACTTGTGAGGGTGGACCTCTCATGTCTTAGTCACTTCCCAAAAGCCCCACCTTTTCATTGCATTTGGGATTAAGTTTCAGCATGAATTTTGGAGGGACACAAATATCCAAACCACACACATGCCAATATAAAAAAGCTTACACGGATTTTTGAATGAACGTGAAATTTTGCTAAAATGTGTACATGATCCATAATATTGTCATATACCTTTTGTTTCTATGTCTTTCTGCATATTCTATATAATAAAATATTTTCATAATACTTTGTTTATAAGTTCACTAGGAATATTTATTTGTTTTCTCAATCTTTAGCTTTTCCATGAAAGGTAAATAGAATTATTAGAGATAAAGAAGTGTGGCTCAAACAGGTAAAGGTGGTTTATATGATATAGGAATAATATAGAAAGAGAAAGAATTTCAATTCTGGTTTCTTACCTCCAAATGTAATGTTTTCCCAGTATCTTCTAGAGGTCTGAAATTGAACTGGGCAAGAGGGACAGAAAGTCGAATTGTATTTTAAGAAGCTTACAATGTAGTACAAGAATAGACAGAGAAGACATCATAAATCAGAGACATGCAGAAGATGTTATGGAAATTCTGAGTCAAGGATCAAACATTAGCTAAGGGGCTTTGAGGGGACTTCTGAGCTGAATCTTAAAGAAAGAATAGGATTCATCCATGTGAGGCATAGGAGGAAAATGGTGAGGAATTCCAGGAAAGGAAGAAACATAAACAAGGGTTCAGAATCCTGCCTATTTAGAGTGGTGGGAGGTGTGGACTCTGCACAGTTCATTGTTGCTGAAGCAGAAAGGGTCAGGTAAGGGGGATTGATCAGTGAGGCTGAAATCATCTTCAGATGTTAGACCGCGGAAGCCCTTGTACGTGAGGAGCTTTGACTCATTCCTATAGAGATCAGGGAATTATTTAAATGCTTTCAGTATGAACTTGACCTGGTAAGATTTGTATTTCATTAGAATGTGCTGACTATGCTATAAGGATAGACTACAGACTAGGGATGGAAGCAGGGAGATCTGTGTGAAGGCCATTTCAGTAATCTAGGCAAGAGAGAGACAGAAAACAAAATGAGAGGAGGAGAGACACAGAGAGTTACGGACAGACAGGGAGAGCATAAGCTTGATTTAATTTGGCCGTTGACATGTGACTGGCAAAGGAGAAAGAGTAGTTGACAGTGACTTCTATGTTTTAGCTTGGTGACTGGGCAAGGGTCATGGAATTGCAGAATTTAGGAAGAGGAGCAGGGACATGTTGTGTTTAAGGCGTGATCTGGAGTGGTCGAAAGGTAGTTGAACTCCTCACTCTGAAACTCATGGGTATGCATGGAAGAAAGCTACTCTCAATTTAGTGACTTCAAGGTATCACATAAGTCATGGAGGTGGAAAAAGTGGAACAAGGAGCAACTTTGGAGACTTCCAGGATGCCAGAGGAGAAACCTAAACAGGAGACTGAGATACCATGGAGATCAGAAGGATAGGTTCCCAGACGCCAAGAGAATTCAGTTTCAGGAAGGAGAAGAGTGATGAACAGTGTCAAGAACTGGAAAGGGTTTCAGTAGGATGAGGACTGAAATACATCTCTCGGAATTGGCAATTAGGAAGTTGTTATTGTTTTTTTTTCTTTTTTTTAAATTTATTTTTACTGTAAACAAATGGGATACATTTTGTATCTCTGTTTGTACATGAAGTAGAGGCATACCATTTGTGTAATCATACATTTACATAGGGTAATAGTGTTTGATTCATTCTGTTATTTTTTACTTCCCCCCACCCCTTCCACCCCTCTTTTCCTTCTATACAGTCCCTCCTTCCTCCATTCTTGCCCCCCTCCCACCCCCCACTATGTGTCATCATCCGCTTATCAGTGAGATCATTCATCCTTTGGCTTTTTGAGATTGGTTTATTTCACTTAGCATGATAGTCTCCAATTTCATCCATTTGCCTGCAAATGCCATAATTTTATCACTCTTTATGGCTGAATAATATTCCATTGTATATATATGTCACAGTTTCTTTATCTATTCATCAATTGAAGGGCATCTAGGTTGATTCCACAATCTGACTATTGTGAATTGAGCAGCTATGAACATTGATGTGGTTGTATCTCTGTAGTATGCTGATTTTAAGTCCTTTGGGTATAGGCCAAGGAGTGGGATAGCTGGGTCAAATGGTGGTTCCATTCCAAGTTTTCTAAGGAATCTCCACACTGCTTTCCAGAGCGGCTGCATTAATTTGCAACCCCGCCAGCAATGTGTGAGTGCACCTTTTTCCCCACATCCTCGCCAACACCTATTGTTTCTTGTGTTCTTGATAATCACCATTCTAATTGGGGTGAGATGGGATTTTAGGGTAGTTTTGATTTGCATTTCTCTTATTATTAGAGAAATTGAACATTTTTTCATATATCTGTTGATTGCTTGTACATCTTCTTCTGTGAAGTGTCTGATCATTTCCTTAGCCCATTTGTTGATTGGGTTATTTGTATTCTTGGTGTAGAGTTTTTGAGTTCTTTATATATTCTAGAAATTAGCGCTCTATCTGAAGTATGAGTGGCAAAGATTTTCTTCCACTCTGTAGGCTTTCTCTTCACATTGCTGATAGTTTCCTTTGCTGAGAGAAAGCTTTTTAGTTTGAATCTATTCCAGTTGTTGATTCTTGCTTTTATTTCTTGTGCTATGGGAGTCCTGTTAAGGAAGTCTGCTCCTAAGCCAATATGTTGAAGGTTTGGACCTACATTTTCTTCTATAAGATGCAGGGTCTCTGGTCTGATTCTGAGGTCCTTGATCCATTTTGAGTTGAGTTTTGTGTAGGGTGAGAGATAGGGGTTTAATTTCTTTCTGTTGCATATGGTTTTCCAGTTTTCCCAGCACCATTTGTTGAAGAGGCTATCTTTTCTCCATTGCATATTTTTGGCCCCTTTATCTAGTATGAGAAAATTGTATTTATTTGGGTTTGTGTCCATGTCCTCTATTCTGTACCATTGATCCACCTGACTATTTTGGTACCAATACCATGCTGTTTTTGTTGTTGTTGGTTTTAGTGACAGCTGTTGGCATGAAATTTGGGGATGAAGAAGCCCAACTACAGCAGGTGGAGGGGCTAGTCAGGCAACTTGAGTTACTTGGATGAGATGTGACATAGTTTGAGGTGAACATGAGTAAAGGCAGTTGTGTTAGTTGAAAGGCTTTTTGTTTTTCTGTTTTTAGGATGGGAAAAATTTGGCCATATTTATATACAGAGGGAGAAGATTTTGTAGGAGGAAAGAGAGGTGATAACTGGTCGAGCAAGTCTAGGTGGAGGAGGAGAGAGTGGCATCAAGGAGACACTCTGAGACTAGGGAAAGAAGAGGCGAGGAACAGTGAGCTTCTGAAGGTTGAGGGAGATGATTCCAGAGGGGTCAATTTGCTCAGACATTATCTTCTGTAGACCCATGGGGCGTAGAGAGCTATGTATGGAACTTGAGGAGAGTGTTAAAAGTTCAGAGAGTTGCTGAGAAAGAAAGGTGATCCACCATGGAGTCCACAGGGGAGGAAGAGGAGATAAAGGCTGGGAGGATGCCAAATGATGGAGAGAAAAGTGGAGAAACCAAGAGCCTACAGGGAGCAAGGGCAGGAGGAAACCTGAAGCGAGTTGAAGGCTTCAGAGGATGTCTTAGTCCTTTCTGTGATGCTAGAATAGAATACCACAGAGTGCTGATTTATAATAAACAGAAATGTGTTAGCTCATGATTCTGGAAGTTAAGAAGTCCAAGGTCAAGAGCCATATCTAGTGAGGCCCTTCTTGCTGTGTCATCCCATGGCAGAAGGGAAAACAGGTAAGAGAGACAGAGGGGGGTGGAACTCATTCTTCTTTAAGGAACCCACTCCCACAATAATGAACCTACTCACACAATAACAGCATTAATCCACTGGTTGGAACCAAGTCCTCATGGTCTAATAACCTCTAACTAGGTCCAACCTCTCGATATCATCACATTGGTGATTAAGTGTCTAACGCTTGTGGGGAGACACAGTCAAACCATAGCAAAGGGTAACTCTTTTTGGAGACAGCCCTTGAGTACATGACTAAAATTGAGGCAAGGAGATAGAAATAAAGGAGTTTTTGAATTATGAAACTAAGATGGTGAATAGTTTAGTTCTTGTTATAAAAGTCTCCCTCTATGGTGGCAGGATTTTAGATTAAGAGAAAGATAAGAATCAGGTGTCAAAGTCTACAATAAATGAACAACAGTAACTGGAGGCTAGTAGAAGACCCTGGTATAAAAGAAAGATGGGATTATATAGCCCAAACAGACTGAAATTCAAAATAAATCATTTTCACCGGGTCAAAGTATAGTGTTTGGAAACATAAGAAAATATCCAGGATCATCCCTAAGTCCTATGGAGCATGGAAAGTGGGAGAGTGAGTAGCCTCCACTGGCTTGGGCATCCAGATCTCAGCAAAGGAGGACAGAGGCAGGGAGTTGTTCCTAAGAAGCAGGGCCCAGGGAGGACAGTGGAAAGGGTAGGAAAGTCAACGGTGAGAAGAAGTTGAGAGCAGTTAAGAAGTGTTGGTGGGAGGCCAGCAGGGACACAGGAGTGTCAGAAGTGGCCTTTCATTTTGTGGTCGAGCATCACAGAGATGGGAGGCCTAGCTAGCAGGTACCCCACACCTCCCCAGCACCCCTCAGGAGATATTCTTATGGTGGCGCTCCTGCCTGTGATGCCAGGATGGGCCAGGGTCTCAGGCAGCGTCTGGTTGGTCTCGGGGAGACCATGAGTGTTGCTGGAGGCTTACAAAGAGATCCGCAGAGCCTTTCTCTTGCCTCCTGCTATTCAAAAAAAGTATTCTTAGCTTATGCCACATTAATTTTTTAATCCAAAATAAATCTTTCCATTAAAAAATCAAGTCTCTACCCTTTTAAATATGCTAAATTAAAATGTGCAAAACAACAACTATCTTCTTCTCTTAAAGAGAAACAGAGAAGTCTTTTACATCTGCTTTTTCATATTTCATAGGAGAAAAAAATGGAGCAAATGATGTGGTTGAAGCCAAGGTTGTCTATAAAGTGTGAAAGCATCCTTTCCTTTCCTTCCCCAGGAGCCAGGACTAACACTAGTAGGGAGAGGAAATTAGCATTGAAAATTTTACTTAAATTACAAGATGGGTGAAGTCCTTGCCCAAAGATGATAGCTCACTTCTATTACAGACAGTGAATGGCTTGAGACAAAGGTCATTCTCTTTGTTATTTAAATAGTCTCCAAGAAGCTCATAGCTGGTTTTGTAGGAATGAGTGTGGTAGTACTAACCCAGTAGTTTAGAATCTACTGGATCTTTTTTCTTTCACTCTGCCAACCCACTTGCTATATTATTTTCAGTTTGATCATCTGTTTCCTCATTCAAACAAAACAAAACAATGAAACAGGACCCGTGCCATGGAGTTACTGTAAGTATTAAATGAGATAATAACAGGAAAATTACTTCATAACGTGGAATGCACTAGATGCATGTAAATTAGCCTGAAATTGATGCTTCTACATCTCCCGTCTAACTCTAGAGTCAAAGAAGCAGAATACAGGGGAGCAGAAAGTCTGGGCAGGCATATTCGTGAACATTTCTCAAATTATGTGGAATGGGAGAGACATTGGCAAAATGACAGAACAGAAAACTCCTGACTTCCCCCCTCCCGCTTGCACATCAAGTAAGTACACACACACACACAGGTCAACCCCTCTGAGCGAAGGCCAGAAGGTATTTGAGAGACTCCTACTCAGAAAGCAACTGAAAAAGATTCACATAAAATTGGAAACACTGAGGCACCCTCAAGCACAATCCCCACCCCAAGCATCGCATCTTATGATCAGAAAGGAATCCTCGATTTCAAGCTTCTCTTTGAGCAGTGAAGTGTTTGGCCCACACATATAGCACTTCACGTTTTATAGCTCCACCCAAGGGACTGACTTCTTAATGGCAAAACCCTGGGAGTTGACAGGGCTCTGCATTCACAGGTCTCCATAAATCCCAGAAAACAAAGAGGTTTCAAGTGAGTGTACGAGCACTCACCAAGTCTATACTTTCTGGGCTCCATGCAGAGAGAATAGAATAAAATTTCCACTTCCCGGTTATCCCCTGGAAGTAATCTGTTTGCACACTTTTCCAGTTGCTCCCTGGGGACTGGGCTTCTAACTAGTCTGCCTCTGGGAGCTGATGAACAACAGAGTCTGAGACCCTGAGTGAGAGTCTGGAATTCTCAGTATCTTCTTCCTTTGCTCACTTCAGAGATAAATCCAAGTAAGTAGATTATTTCTGGAAGGAGTTTGTTCATGCATCAAACACCCAACTTTTACAGCTCCCATTTAAGGGAATGCCTCCTTAATAACTTAACTCTGAGAGTTGATGGAACAATACATTCCTAGACCACAAGAACAAAGTGGTGGTTTTTTGACAACTGCATTTCCAGCAACTACACCTCCAGATTGAGAGTGTGTAGTATGAATGACAGTGCAAGCATTTGCCACAGATCCCATCCTTGGTTTAGGGAATAGTGAGAGAGAGAGAGAAGCTCCAGCTCTCAACTTCTCTCTGAGGACAGGAAGAACTGGAGTATATATCCAACAGCTCAAATTTTTTAGCTGCATCTCATAGAGTTAGCGCCTATCCCACCTGTGTTGGGGCATTTGTAGGATTTGGCACACCCAAATATCCTGGGGGGGGGGGTCTATTGATTAAAATAAATAGTGACTTGGACAAGCACAGAGGTTTTAGAGGAATATAGAATCTCTGGCTGGGCTGACTAATGAGTTCCTTCTCATATGTGAGGTCAGTGGACAAGACTGGGAGAGGCAACTGTCTTATTTAATGCACAGAAACCAACAGTCAATGAAAATAGACAGGAAAATACATTGAAAATAAAAGCACAAAGTCAATCTCTAGAAACCAAACTTAATGAAATGAAGAAATGTGAATTGCCCAAGAGAGAACTCAAGAGAATAGTAATAAATATGCTTACCATGTTCACAAGAGCAGTACATGAATAAACTGAATATTTCAACAAAGAAATAGGAAACATAAAAAAAAAACTACAAGACACAAATCGTGGAGCTAAAATATATTACAATTGAACTGAAAATTTAGTAGTGGAATTTAACAACAGACTAGATCAAGTAGAAGAAAAGAAAAGTAAACTCAAAGAGAAGTCATTGAAGTTCTCTAAGCTGAGGAACAAAAAGAAAAAGAATGAAAATATCTTAAAAGACTTGAGGGATTTCATCAAGGAAACAACATACTCATTAATGTAGTCTCAGAGGGAGAAGAGAAGGAGACAGGGACAGAAAGTTTATTCAAAGAAACAATGGCCAAAAATTTATCAAAACTGAGTACAGAAATAGAAATCCAGACTCAGGAATCTTAAAGGGCACCAAATAAGGTAACTCCAAAGAGAAATTTTATAATTGAATAGTCAAAAATTAAAGAAAAAAATAGAAATTTTGAAATTAGCAAGAGAAAAGTGTCCTCACATACAGGGGAATCTATAAGATTCTCAGAAGATCAGAATTCTTGCAAGCCAGAAGGGAGCACATGGTAAATTCAAAGTGCTGAAAGAAAAATAAATGACTCACCAAGGATACCATACCCAGAAAAACTGTTCTCTAAAAAAATGTGAGACAATAACAAAAGTTCAGAAAGGTTAATAATATCAGGCCTGCCTTACAAAAATGCTGAAGGGAATTACTTAAATTAAAATCAAAGGACAGTATACAGCAACATGAGAACATAATAAAGTATAAAACTTGTTGGCAGAGGTAAATATATGGATAAAAATAATATTTTTAACTATAAAAATAATACTTTATTGACATTGGCAGTTAAAGCAGTTGTAAAAGACAAAAGTACTAAAAAGGACTAGAGCTAAATTATGTTAATAGATGCATAATATAAGTTGTTGTAAATTGTGACATAAATAACAATGTTGGGGAAGGAGAGGTAAAAAACAGAATTCTTCAATGCAAAGGAAGTTAAGTTGCTATCAGCTTAAAATAGACTTACATAATTTTAATATATTTTTATGCAAGTCTCTTTGTAACCACAAAGAAAACACTTACAGAAGTTACACAAATGTGAAAGAAAAGGAGGAACAAAAGAACCACAGGACAAACAGTAAGCCACTAACAAAATGGCAATGGTAAATCTCCCTCAATAATAATCACTTTAAATGCAAATGAACTAAACTCCCCAAAAGACATAGAGTGACTAAATGAATTTCCTTTTTAAAAAAAGATTCAACTATATACAGTTTTCAAGAAACCTGCTTTAGATATAAGAACACACATAGGTTGAAAGTGAAGGGATGGGAAAAAAATATTCCATGCAAATGATAACCACATGAAAACAGAAATGATCATACTTAAAACAGACAAAGTAGACTTTAAGTAAAAAACCATCTCTAGAGACAAACAATGTCACATAATGACAAAGGGGTCATTTCAATAATGGCACAATTGTAAATATGTATGCACTCAACAACAGAGCACCTAAGTATATAAAGTCAATGTTGACAGATCTTAAAAGGGAAAATAACAATACAATAATCATAGGGAACTTCAAAACTCCACTTTATATAACAGAATAACCAGACAAAAAATTAATAAGAAACAGCAGGTATAAAAAACATTATGACAGATATAAAATTTTTCACCCAGTAGCAGAATAATACAGATTCTTCTCAAATGCACATAAAACTTTCATCAGAATAGGTCACATGTTGGTACTCAAAATAAGACTTAACAGATTTAAGATGAAAATCACATCAAGTGTCTTTTTTAAATCACAATGGAATGAAACTAGAAATAAAAACAATAGGTGAAAATAGCAATAAAATGTAATAATTCACAAATACATGGGAACTAAATAACTCACTCTTGAAAAACCAGTGGGTTAAAGAGGAAATCAATAGGGAATTTAAAAAATATCTTGAAACAAAACACAATTTTCCAAAACTTATGGAAAGCAGAAAACAACAGTGATAAGAGTAAAGCATATAGCCATAAATTCTTACATTAAAGAAGGAAGATCTTAAATAAACAAACTAACTATACACCTCACTAGGAGAATAAGCTAAACCCAAATTAAATTAAGGAAGAAAACAATAAATATCACAGCAGATACAAACCTATTTGAGTAACCATGGGGGGAAAAATCATCAAAAGCAATATAATTGGGAGGCTGGAGTTGTAGTTCAGTGGCAAAGCACTTGCCTAGCATGTGTGAGGCACTGAGTTTGATACTTAGCACCACATAAAAATAAAACTAGGCATTGTGTTCAACTAAAAAAAAAAAAAAAAAAAACAATATTGACAAACCCTTAGCTAGACTAAAAAAAAGTGAGAAGACTGACAAAATAAAAAATAAAGATGGAGATATTACAATGGCCATCTTGAAACAGTAATCAAGAACCTCCCAACAAAGAAAAGCCCAGCACCCGGAGGCTTCGTAGCTGAATTCCACCAAACATTCAAAGAATAATTAATACCAATCCTTCATAAATGCTTCCAAAAAAAAAAAAAAACCAGAAATAGAACACTTTCAAACTCATTTTATGAGACCAGCATCACCTTGATACCAAAGTCAAAGAGACCACAAGAAGAGAAAACTCCGGGTCAATATCTCTGATCAATATATATAAAAATCCTCAAACAAAAAACTAGCAAACTACACACAGCAACACAACAAAAAGATTACATACCATGACAAAACAGGGTTTATACATGGGATGCAAAATTGGTTAATATACTCAAAGCAATCAATGCAATATACCACATTAACAGAATGAAAAATAAACATCCACATTATCATCTCAATAGATGCAGAAAAAGTATTGACAAATTTCTATGTCTTTTCATTATTAAAAACTTAATAAAATAAGCATAGAAGGAAATTCCCCTAACATAATTTCTGAAAACCCCATAGCTAACATTATAATCTATGGTAGGGGGAAATCTTAGCTTTTCCTCTAAGATCTGGTACAAGGCAAAGACTGATTCTCACCACTTCTCTTCAACATAGTAATGGGATCCAAGATGGCGGACTAGAGGGTGACTGCATCTCCAGTCGCTCCAGAACCCAGGATTCAAGAAGGGGAGGCACTGAGAGACTCAGACTAAAATAGAGCCACGGGATGAGTCTCCCCCACCCGGTGAAGCTCGGCCCGGGCAGCAGGCCCGGATACGGGTGGCTTATTAGAGTAGGGCAGGGCAACTAGAGTCTTCCCCAGGCAGCCCTGCACACTCTGGCAGTGGGCTCCTCCTACAGGGCCAGATTCTCCAGCTTCTCGGAGCAGGCCCCCCAGTGACAGCCTTTCTGCACACAACTAGCTCCAAGTCCCTGAGCCAGTGCAGCGAGCTCCGCCCTGCCCGCAGGTAGCTTCAGGGACCAGGACAGGGCAGCCAGGGACTTCCCCAAGCAGCCCGGCTCCCTCCGACGGAAAGCGCCTTTCTAGGCTAGCTTCTTGGAGCAGACCGCCCAGTGAGAGCCTTTCTACACAGAGCCAGGCACAAGTCCCCAAGCCAGCAGAGAGCTCCGACCCGCAAGCAGCCTCTGGGACCAGGGCAGGGCAGCCAGAGACCTCTCCAGGCGGATCTGCCCCCTCTGGCCGCAGGCTTTTTCCATGGGGCGATCCAAGATGGCGGACTAGAGGGTGACTGCATCTCCAGTCACTCCAGAACCCAGGATTCAAGAAGGGGAGGCATTGAGAGACTCGGACTAAAATAGAGCCACGGGGTGAGTCTCCCCCACCTGGTGAAGCTCGGCCCAGGTGGCAGGCCCGGATTTGGGCGGCTTATTAGAGTAGGGCAGGGCAGCTACAGTCTTCTCCAGGCAGCCCTGGGCACTCCGGTGGTGGGCTCCTCCCACATGGCCAGCTTCTCAGAGCAGGCCCCCTAGTGAGAGCCTTTCCACACAGAGCCAGCTCCAAGCCCTGGAACCAGTAGTGGGCTAGGGGCAGCTTTCTTCGGAAGCACTGCATTATCAAGTTACTCCAAGGCTTTAGGCTACTGAAGACTGGGAGGTGATACACTGGAAATCTACAGGGACACCATAAGCCAATAGAGGAAATCTGCAATATCATGGAGTCCCACTGACATCTGACCAATATGAGAAAACGAGGGAAGAAAATGTCCCAAACAAACCTAGATACTTTATCAATAAAACCCAATGACAGCACAGCAGAAGAAATGTCAGAAAGGGAGTTCAGAATGTACATAATTAAAACAATCAGGGAAGCAAATGAGGAGATGAAAGAGCAGGCATTGAAGAAGGAGATGAATGAGCAAATGCAGGCATTAAATGATCGCACCAATCAACAGTTAAAAGAGCAAATATGGGAAGCAAGAGATCATTTCAATAAAGAGTTAGAGATACTGAAAAAAAAAAAAAAAAACCAAACAGAAATCCTTGAAATGAAGGAAACAATAAACCAAGTTAAAAACTCCATAGAAATCAGAACCAATAGGATAGAACACCTGGAAAACAGAACCTCAGATATTCAAGACAAAATATTTAATCTTGAAAACAAAGTTTACCAAACAGAAAAGATGGTAAGAAATCATGAACAGAATCTACAAGAATTATGGGATATCATGAAAAGGCCAAATTTAAGAATTATTGGGATTGAGGAAGGCTTAGAGAAACAAACCAAAGGAATGAACAATCTATTCAATGAAATAATATCAGAAAATTTCCCAAATCTGAAGAATGAAATGGAAAACCAAGTACAAGAGGCTTATAGGACTCCAAATATACAAAATTATAACAGACCCACACCAAGGCACATTATTATGAAAACCTAACATACAAAATAAAGACAGAATTTTAAAGGCCACAAGAGAAAAGAATCAAATTACATTCAGGGGGAAACCAATAAAAATATCAGCAGATTTTTCAATCCAGACCCTAAAAGCTAGAAGGGCCTGGAACAACATTTACCAAGCCCTGAAAGAAAACAGATGCCAACCAAGAATCTTATACCCAGCAAAACTTACCTTCAGATTTGATGATGAGATAAGATTCTTCCATGATAAACAAAAGCTAAAGGAATTTACAAAAAGAAAGCTGGCATTACAGAACATTCTCAGCAAAATATTCCATGAGGAAGAAATGAAAAACAACGATGCAAATCAGCAACGGGAGGAACTAGCCTAAAGGAATAGCCAAATAAAGGAGAATCCAAATCATGTCAAAAAACAAAAATGAGTCAAATGACTGGGAATACAAATCATATCACAATAATAACCCTGAATGTTTATGGCCTGAACTCATCAATCAAAAGACATAGACTGGCAGATTGGATTAAAAAGAAAAATCCAACAATATGCTGCCTGCAAGAGATTCATCTCATAGAAAGAGATACCCATAGACTAAAGGTGAAAGGATGGGAAAAAACATACCTTGCACACGGACACAGCAAAAAAGCTGGAGTATCCATACTCATTTCAGATAATGTGGACTTCAAGCCAAAACTAGTCAGAAGGGATAAAGAAGAACATTACATACTGCTTAAGGGAAGCATAAATCAGCAAGACATAACAATCATAAATATCTATGCCCCGAACATTGGCTCATCCATGTACATCAAACAAATCCTTCTCAATTCCAGAAATCAAATAGACCACAACACAATAGTACTAGGCGATTTTAACACACCTCTCTCACCACTGGATAGATTGTCCAAACAAAAATTGAATAAAGAAAACATAGATCTCAATAACACAATCAACAATTTAGACTTAACCGACTTATATAGAATATACCATCCAACGAAGAATGAATACACTTTCTTCTCAGCAGCACATGGATCCTTCTCTAAAATAGACCATGTTTTATACCACAAAGCTACTGTTAGCAAATACAAGAAGATAGAGATACTACCTTGTACTCTACCAGATCATAATGGATTGAAATTAGAAATAAATGACAGAATAAAAAACAGAAATTTCTCCAATACCTGGAGATTAAATAATACACTATTATATGATGAATGGATAACAGAAGACATCAGAAGGGAAATAAAAAAATTCTTAGAAGTAAATGAGAACAAAGACACATCATATCAAAATCTCTGGGACACTATGAAAGCAGTACTTAGAGGAAGATTTACTTCATGGGGCGCATTCAACAAAAGAAGTAGAAATCAACAAATAAACGAATTAACACTGCAGCTCAAAGCCCTAGAAAAAGAAGAGCAGACCAACACCAAAAGTAGTAGAAGACAGGAAATAGTTAAAATCAGAGCCAGAATCAATGAAATTGAAACAAAAGAAACAATCGGAAAAATTAACAAAATAAATAGTTGGTTCTTTGAAAAAATAAACAAAATTGATAAACCCTTAGCCACACTAACAAAGAGAAAGAGGGAGAAAACTCAAATTACTAGAATTCGGAATGAACAGGGAAATATCACAACAGACACGAGTGAAATACAAAACATAATTAGAAGCTATATTGAAAATCTATACTCCAACAAAACAGAAAACCTTGAAGACATCAACAAGTTTCTAGAGACATATGAATTACCTAACCTGAACAAGGAGGACATACACAACTTAAATAAATCAGTTTCAAGCAATGAAATAGAAGAGGTCATCAAAAGCCTACCAACAAAGAAAAGTCTGGGACCAGATGGGTTCTCAGCCGAGTTCTACAAAACCTTTAAAGAAGAGCTCATTCCAATACTTCTCAAAGTATTCCATAAAATAGAAGAGGAGGGAACCCTCCCAAACTCATTCTATGAAGCCAATATCACCCTGATACCTAAACCAGACAGAGACACATGGAGGAAAGAAAATTTCAGACCAATATCCTTAATGAATATCGACGCAAAAATTCTCAACAAAATTTTAGCAAATCGCATACAAAAATATATTCAAAAGATAGTGCACCACAATCAAGTGGGTTTTATCCCAGGGATGCAAGGTTGGTTCAACATCCGGAAATTAATAAATGTCATTCACCATATCAACAGACTAAAAGTTAAGAATCACATGATTATTTCAATAGATGCAGAAAAAGCGTTCGATAAAATACAGCATCCCTTCATGCTTAAAACACTAGAAAAAATTGGAGTAGTGGGAACATTCCTTAACATTGTGAAGGCCATCTACGCTAAGCCCATTTTAAATGGTGAAAAACTGAAAGTATTCCCCCTAAAAACTGGAACAAGGCAGGCATGCCCTCTTTCACTACTTCTATTCAACATCGTTCTTGAGACTCTAGCCAGAGCAATTAGACAAAACCAAAGAAATTAAAGGGATACGAATTGGAAAAGAAGAACTCAAACTATCCCTGTTCGCTGATGACATGATTATATATTTAGAGGAATCTGGAAATTCCACCAGAAAACTCTTAGAACTCATAAGTGAATTCAGTAAAGTAGTAGGTTACAAGATCAATGCTCATAAATCCAATGCATTTTTATACATAAGTGATGAATCTTCAGAAAGAGAAATTAGGAAAACTACCCCATTCACAATAGCATCAAAAAAAATAAAATACTTGGGAATCAATCTCACAAAAGAGGTGAAAGACCTCTACAATGAGAACTACAGAACACTAAAGAAAGAAATTAAAGAAAACTTTAGAAGATGGAAAGATCTCCCATGTTCTTGGATAGGCAGAATTAATATTGTCATAATGGCCATACTACCTAAAGTGCTATACAGATTCAATGCAATTACAATTAAAATCCCAATGATGTACCTTACAGAAATAGAGCAAGCAATTATGAAATTCATCTGGAAGAATAAGAAACCCAGAATAGCTAAAGCAATCCTCAGTTGAAAGAGTGAAGCAGGGGTATCGCAATACCAGATCTTCAACTCTATTACAAAGCAATAGTAACAAAAAAGGCATGGTATTGGTACCAAAATAGACAGGTAGATCAATGGTACAGAATAGAGGACATGGACACAAACCCAAATAAATACAATTTTCTCATACTAGACAAAGGGGCCAAAAATATGCAATGGAGAAAAGATAGCCTCTTCAACAAATGGTGCTGGGAAAACTGGAAAACCATATGCAACAGAATGAAATTAAATCCCTATCTCTCACCCTGCACAAAACTCAACTCAAAATGGATCAAGAACCTCGGAATCAGACCAGAGATCCTGCATCTTATAGAAGAAAATGTAGGTCCAAACCTTCAACTTGTTGGCTTAGGATCAGACTTCCTTAACAGGACTCCCATAGCACAAGAAATAAAAGCAAGAATCAACAACTGGGATAGATTCAAACTAAAAAGCTTTCTCTCAGCAAAGGAAACTATCAGTAATGTGAAGAGAGAGCCTACAGAGTGGGAGAATATCTTTGCCACTCATACTTCAGATAGAGCACTAATTTCCAGAATCTATAAAGAACTCAAAAAACTCTACACCAAGAATACAAATAATCCAATCAACAAATGGGCTAAGGAAATGAACACACTTCACAGAAGAAGATGTACAAGCAATTAACAGATATATGAAAAAATGTTCAACATCTCTAGTAATAAGAGAAATGCAAATCAAAACTACCCTAAGATTTCATCTCACCCCAATTAGAATGGTGATTATCAAGAACACAAGCAACAATAGGTGTTGGCGAGGATGTGGGGAAAAAGCTACACTCATACATTGCTGGTGGGGTTGCAAATTAGTACAGCCACTCTGGAAAGCAGTATGGAGATCCTTAGAAAGCTTGGAATGGAACCACCATTTGACCCAGCTATCCCACTCTTTGGTCTATACACAAAGGACTTAAAATCAGCATACTACAGAGATACAGCCACATCAATGTTCATAGCTGCTCAATTCACCATAGCCAGATTGAGGAACCAACCTAGATGCCCTTCAATTGATGAATGGATAAAGAAACTGTGACATATATATACAATGGAATATTACTCCGCCATGAAGAATGATAAAATTATGGCATTTGCAGGCAAATGGATGAAATTGGAGAATATCATGCTAAGTGAGAATAAGCCAATCTCAAAAAACTAAAGGACGAATGATCTCGCTGATAAGCGGATGAGGACATATAATGGGGGGTAGAAGGGGTTAGCGTTAGGGTTAGGGTTAGGTTAGGGTTAGAGATAAGGAGGGTGGTAAGAATGGAGGAAGGAAGGACTGTATAGAGGGAAAAGAGGGATGGGAGGAGTGGGGGGGGGGAAGGGAAAAAATAACAGAATGAATCAAACAGCATTGCCCTATGTAAATTTGTGATTTTTAATTAAAAAAAAAGAAATGCTAAAAAAAAAAAAAAATAGTAATGGAAGTACTAGAAAGAGCATTAGACAAGGAAACAATAAAGCACCCAAATCAGAAAAGAGAAAAATGGTTGCTGTTTGAATGACTTGATCATATATACAGGAAATCCTGAGGACTTCACAAAAAACTGTTAGAAATAGCAAATGAGTTCAGTGAATTAGCAGAACACAAAATCAACATAAAAAAATCAGTTGTGTTTCTTTATACCAATAATGATCTATCCAAAAAAGAAATCAAGAAAACAATCTTGTTTATAATAGCATCAAAATAATAATATCCCATGAGCCCAAATTGCTATAAGTTGTATTGCTAAAATATGTTTAATATCCAAGGCAATATACAGATCCCATACAATCTCTAACAAAAATTCAATCATATTTTTCACAGAAACAGAAAAAATAATTCTAAAATTCCTATGAAGCCACAAAAGATCCTAAATAGCCAAGAAAAAAGAAAAGTTTAAGAAAAATGAAGTCAAAGCAATCACATTTCCTGAATTAAGATTATTTTTAAAAACTATAGTAACCAAAACAGTACGGCTATAAAAACAGACACAAAATCCAATGGACCAGAACAGAATCAAGAAGAAATATTGGGGGGGGGCAAGAATGGAAGAAGGAGGGACTGTATAGAGGGAAAAGAGGGGTGAGAGGGATGGAGGGGAAGGAAAAAATAACAGAATGAATCAAACAACATTAACCTATGTAAATTTATGATTACACGAATGGTATGCCTCTACTCCATGTACAGAGAATCAACATGTATCCCATTTGTTTACAATAAAAATAAATTTAAAAAAAAGAAGAAATATGCTCAAGCATACAAAGTCAACTAATTTTAGTTAAGTTCATCAAGAAGACATAAGAGGGGAGGGACACTCTCTCTAATAAATGGTGTTCAGAAAACGGTGTCCATGAGCAAGAGTGAAACTGGACCCTTACTTTATACCACACACAAAAGTCAACTAAAAATGGACTAGAGGGCTAAACATAAGATCTGGAACTCCTGGAGCAAAAGCTCCTTTACATTAGCCTTGGCAATGATTTTTTTTTTAAATATCACACCAAATGCTCAAGCAACAAAAGCAAAAATAAACAAGTAAGACTCCATCAAACTAAAAAGCTCCTGCACAGCAAAGGAAATAATTATCAAAATGAAAAGGATGGGGAGAAAATATGTGCAAAACATAGCCTCAAAAGGGATCACTATCCAAAATGCCTAAGAAACTCATGCAGCTCAGCAATGCAGGAAGGTTCAGAGGAGAAATGATTTTGTCCTGGTTAAAAAATGGACAAAAGACCTGAGTAGACAAGATTCCTATCAGGTTATAAGGTGATATCTCATTGTGATAATGGAAATCAAAAATTGTAAGGTGATATCAACTCACATCTGATAGGAATAATATTATTTTAAAAGACAATAGTTTAAAAGTATTGGTGAAATTTGACAAAATTATGCTCTGTGCATGTGTTAATATACCATGGTGAATTCCACTTTTATGTATATCTATAAAGCTCTATTTATGTATGAGTTATCAAAATGTATAAATGCATTCTACTGTCATTTACAACTAATTAGAACAAATCAAGTAAAATATTAAATTAAAAAATAAATAAACTAAAATAAGTATTGGTAAGGATGTGATTTGTATGTGGATAGAAATGTAAACTAGTATAGCCATTATGTAAAGTACTCTGGAGAGTCCCCCAGATTTTCAAAATGGATCTGTGGTATGACCTAGCGATTCTTCTGGTGTGTATGTACCCAAAGGACATGAAATTAGCACTTCATAGAGATGGCAACACAACTTGGTTCATTGCAGATTCACAATAGCCAAGATATGGAAACAACCTAAATGTTCATCAGTGGATGAATGAATAAAGAAATTGTGCGCGTGTGTGTGTACACACGCGCATGCATGCATGTGTATGTATCCATACATTGTTCTGTCTTAAAAAAGGAGATCCTTCCATTTTCAATAACATGGATGAATCTGGGTGTTATGGTTTGGATATGAGCTGTCCCCCAAAAAACTCATGTGTAAGACAATGCAGGAAGGTTCAGAGGAGAAATGATTGGGTTGTAGAGTCTTAACCCAATCAGTGAATTAATCTCCCCCATAGGGATTAACTGAGTGATTACAGAAGGCAGATAGAAGGCAGATAGGGTGTGGCTGGAGGAGGTGGGCATTGGGAGTGTGGCTTTGGAGTATATATTTGTTTTTGGCAAGTGGAGATCTCTCTCTCTCTCTTCCTTTCTCTCTCTCTCTCTCTCTCTCTCTCTCTCTGATTTCTGATCATCATGTGAGCTGCCGCCCTTCAACAAACTCTTCTGCCATGATGTTCTGTCTACCTGGAGCCCCAGGGAATGGTGTCTGCTGTCTATGCACTGCGACCTCTGAAACCACAAGCCCCCAAACGAATTCTTCCTCCCCTCCAATTGTTCTGGTCAGATATTTTTAGTCACAGCAGAGAGAAAGCTGGATAAAACAGTGGAGGACATAATTCTGCTGTGAAATAAGCCCAAGGTAGGGGGAAAAAAAAAAGTATTGCATGATCTCATGATCACGTATATGTAGAATCAAAAACAAAAACAAAAAGAAGAATTTTTATTATACAACCTCATCTGGATATTCACTAGCTCCTCCAATTCAAAGCCCAAAATGAAGAATGAAACTTAGTGGTTGTTATTTCTCACGACTCTGGCTTGGCTGGGTGGTTCTTGTTTGGGACTACTCAAGTGACTGTATTCAGCTGGCACATGTGCAGGGGGTGGGGCTCAGCTGGGGCTGCCCTTGGTGGGGCCTCTCCATGGGGCCTGGGCTTTCTCATAGCATGATGTTCTCGAGACTCTATTCCAAGAAGTATTGCATGAGTGCAAAGCAGACTTAGTCTGAAGAAAGGAGCAGTGAGTCTCATCACAAAGATGGGAGGTGTTGTTGCAGGCATCTTTAAAAATAATCTTCTCCTTCCTTCCTTTGCATTCAACTTATAGTTACTCAGTCCCTGCTGTGAGTTTAGTCCTGTTCTAGGTGCCAGGGATATAATCATGAATAAGACTGACACTGCTCCTATCCATGTGGAACTTAGTGTAATGGAAGTAAGCGAATAATGAACTCATTTCAACTAGCAGTCATTTCTGGGAATAAATACTTGAAATAGGAGATGAGTGGGACAAAAGGACTATGTTAGACTGAGTTAGCCAAGAAACCACTTAAAAGAGGTGACATTTGACCCACAATTGGGGACAGAGATCCACCAGAGCAAGAATCCTGAGGCAGGAGCCAATATGGGCACAGCTGTTGCACCCTGAGATGAGGTGGAATAGCAGAGCATTTATTTTGTGTATAGAGGCAAAATCATGCATCAGCCTTTAAAGCTACAAATGTCACTGTCATTCTCAACTCCCCTTCTCATCCCCGGATTCTTTCAACCTGAGTTCAATGGATTCTTCTAAAACCTCTCAAATTAGTCTCTTTATTCCTGCTGCCACTCTTCTTGGTCTCTCCCACCTAGATCCTGGATTCACTTTAGTGCCTGCCTCTTCTTTCTTACCACTTTCATTTCGTCTTCTAAAAGCTGCCTGAAGATTTCTTGCAGATAGAACTGGGATACAGCTTAAAAACCATCAATGGCTCCCTGTTATCATTGGGTGAAGTCCACACTCCTTAGCCTCTCTTTGGAAGCTTGCATAATCTGGCCCCCACTTGTCTCCCTACCCTGAGTCTATTAGAGGACCATTCTTTTCAGGCTGGAGTATTGCTCCTCTCCTAAAATGCAATCAAAGCCATAATCTGCTATTAATCATTCAGCACGCAAAAAGAAAGCAGATGTTTCCAATGTCAAACACTGAAGACAGAAGAAAATTGGACCAGAAGGCAGTCAAAATGAAGAGGCGGGAGGAAAGAGATAGGCTCAGAGGCGGGTGTAATGATGAAGTTTAAGTCTGAACCTGAAGTGAGTATCTCTAGGAGACGAATAAAGTATACGAAGAGCTGGGAGAAGGAAAGATCAAGAGTTGGTGGGATGGTAATCCAGAAATAACTCATAACTCTTGGAAGTCCAGAACTAGAAATGACCTTGGAGGTCATCGAGTCTCACTCCATATTACTCAGAGGAGAGTAATAAACATATCATCAGGCCCCCAGATTCCCAGGCCATGCTGCCTCATGTCACTTCCCACAAATCCATCCTCTCCAGGATGGAACAACCTCATGGAGTCAGGCCCAGAGACAGGGAGCTATGCAGCAAGAGGCCAAGGGGAGGAGGGTTTTCTCCAGTCCTCGGGGATAGTACTTTCCCTGGCATGCAAAAGGAGGCACCTCCTCCAGAGAATCTGGTCAGAGACAGAGGCTCCTTATCTTAAGCTATGCTGATGAGACACACAGAGAAGCTGACAGGAAAATAACCAAGTCCATTTATTTGACTGCCATGATAAGTGAATTGGATCAAGTCTGCAGCTAGGCTGAGGAATGACTTGGAAAGATGTCATTAGGGTGGCCAAGGAAAAAGAATCAATGCCAGCAGCCAACCTAGTGACTTCTTAAAGCTAAAAGTAGCCATTGCATCAAGTCTTTTAAAAGAGGTTTCACATCAATTGTATGAAACTCTCCATCCAACATGTTTATGAAGTAGGTACTGTTTTCATTATTTAAGGTTGAGAAAACAAGAAGCAGAGGGCACACCCCAAGGTCGCATGGGCTCATAAGTAGAAGAGTTGGAATTTGGGCACAAGTCTTGTGATTTCAAATCCACATGATTAATATTATTCAACTTTAAAAAGGAATGGAATTCTGACATGTGCTACAACATGGGTGAACCTTGAAGATACGACACTGAGGATATTCGATAAATGGGAAAGATGCAGAGGACAATTACTGTATGGTTTCACTTCTATATATGTGATATCTAGAGTAGTCAAATTCATAGAGATGCAAAACAGAGGAGAGGTTGCTGGGGCTGGGGAGCAAGATGGGGGAGTTGTTACCTAATGTGGACAGAGTTAAAGTGTGGGATGACAAAAAATATTCTGGAGATTAATAGTAGTGAACATTGCACAAAAATGTGAATGCACTTAATGATACCACACTGTAATCTTCAAGATGGGTAAGCATGGTGCTATGCTATGCATATTTGACCACAATAAAAGATAAAATCTAAAAAACTTAAGTTCATATGACTGCAGCAATATTTGTTTTCTGACCATTCGATTTTTAAATCATAGTTAGCAGAGTGTTAGAAATGAAAGAAGTCCTTAGTTTACAGCAGGGTAACTGAGACCCAGGGAGGAATGGGTGGATGGAGGTCCATTAGAAAATTAGGAGGAGGGAGGCCCTGTGTCCTCTAGTCTGAGTCCCTCCGTCCTTCATAAAACCTGTACAGCTGGTGCCCCTGCGGGCCTTTACCATACCTGGCTCTGTGCTTTCGCATGAGCTCTCATCTTTCCAATCTTGAGTTGATGAGGTGCCCCGGGGACCAGTCTTTGATCTCTTCTTTGCCTATATCACTTCCTAATGTGATGTAGGTCATTGCCTTGACTTTCCCCCAAAGTTACCTCTCCAGCTCTGATTCTCAACATCGCCCCGCTTGGAGATGCTTAAGGATTTCAAATTTACTAGAACTCAAGCTTAACCCTTGATTTCTCTCCCCAAAACTTGCCCATCGTCCAGCATTCCCAGGGTCAGTGAGTGACAGTCCCTTTGCGGTTGCTTGGAGTCGTCCTTGGCACTTTCCTTTCCATCACAGCCATTCTATAAAATCCTTCAGAAAACCGCCATGTGAGATCTGCTTTAAAAATGTATCCTGAGTCTGATCATCTTTCACCCTATTTCCTGCAACTGTCCAAGTACAAATTACTATTGCATCTTGGCCCGATTGTTGTAACAGCCTCCTGTGGGTATACTGCAGTGCACTAATCAGATCCCCTTCAGGACTAAGTTACACATTCCTCAAACTGCTGGGAATTTTGGCTGCTGGAGGCTTGCAGTTGCATCCCTACTTGGGAATGGCCTTTGGAAAGAAACTGCCTTTCCCAAGGTAGTTGTTCCTCCCAGATATCTACATGGGGCAAGTTCTAACTTAAGTCAGGTTTCTGTTCAAATGTGATCTCATGACAAAGACCATCCTTGACCACCCTATGCAAAATAATGATCCCCTTTACTCTCTAGCTCCCTTACTTTGCCTTAACTTTTCCTTCATAGTATTTATCAGACTCTCTTACATATTTTCTTTTCTACTTACTTATTGTTCTGGAGTTAAAGCTATAAAAGTGCAAGGCGTATATACATGTGTGCATGTGTGTGCATGCACACGTGCCACTGCTTAAACCCTGTATCCAGAACATAGTCTGGTGGCACACGGTAGGAAGCTATATTTTCTGTTGCTACCACTAATAAATCATGGCAAACTTAGTGGCTTAAACAACACAAAATTGTTTATACATCTCTGGAGGTCAGAAGTTCAAAGTGGGTCTCACTGAGCTAAAATCAAGGTATACGCGGGGCTTTCTCTTCTGGAAGCTCCAGGGAAAAATGTTTTCTTGCCTTTTCCAGTTTCCAGAGGTTTCTGCAATCTTTCATTCATGGCCCTTGTTCGTTCCACCTTTAAAATTATTAGCATAGCATCTTCAACTGTCTCTGACTCTGACCTCTCTCCTGCCTCCATCTTCTACTTTTAAAGATTTTTGTGATTATATTGGGCCCACCCAGATAATTCAGAATCATCTTCCTATCAGATGATTAGCAGCCTTAATTCCATCTATAATCTTTATTCTCCTTCAGTTTCCTCACATAGTCACAGGTTGTAGGGATTAGCATATATGTGTCTCTGGGGGCAACAATATTCTGCCAACCGTAATATTCAGTCAATATTTGATAAATGAATAATTATTTATTTCACTCATTCAGCAATTTTTTAAAATCAATGCTATTCTCCCATTTTAAAGATGAGAGAAATGGAGCTTGGAAGGTTAGGCCAGTCCCTCTCTCTTCCCTGCCAGATGGTGCTCCCAGGTTGACCTATCTCATAAATGAGAGTACAACTCAAATCCAGACAGGCTGACTCAAGACACTTTGCTCCACCTGCTTCATTGTCTTAGAGTTAGCAGTTCACAAATTTGCCTCCCTCAGACTCAGATCCAGAGGACAAAGACCATAGCTTTACATGTATGCAACCCCAAACAAAGCCCAGCCCAAGACCTAGAAAATAGCAACAATAATAATAGTAACAGCGGGACTTCCCTGAGTTGGCAAGTGCCAAGTGTTATTATAAACACTCTACCTGTACCCACAAAGATGTAGTGAGTAAATGTCGAGTGGATAAAACAAGCTCTTCTCACTAAATCTGAATGGCCGCATTTTTAGCCCTAGTACTCGTGTTCTATACTTAATGTGCAGATTAAGTCATATTAAATTGGAGAGGCTCTAAGACATCATCAAGTGCGGTTTTATTTCTGTCTTCTGGTCTGAATCCAGAATCCCAAGTCATTATCAATCATTCTGCCTAATGAATGAACATTCACTGTGAATAGATTTATCCATTCTAGATTAAGACTTTGATTTGACAAACTAGAAAATAGTGACTAAGATATGCAGAAGCCTTCAGTTTCCTAAGGATTCTCATATGTACATTTAATTTTCAAAATAGCACTCTACATAGGGGAAGGATATATTATTACTACCATTTTAGGACAGGAACACCTAGGCTTAGAGGACCTAAATAGCCTGCTGAAGGTTGCCCAACTCTGAGGCCTGTTGTCCATATTTCCCAACTTCTAATTCCACACCTTTCTACTGCACTATCCTGCCACGTAGAACATGATAGGTGTCTTAGAAAGGGAAGTGGCCGTGCGGATTGGCAAGGCTCAGCTCCCATGTGCATCCATGGGGTCCATGCCACCTCCACAAGTCTGGTTTGCTTACTCTTTCAGATCACCCAGCTCTTCCAAATACAAGGATTACAATTTCTTAGTCTGCACAATGAAAATCCCAAGAATTGAAATCATTTTATGAAGTGAAAGAGTGAGTGGGGATAATTGTCATTGGGATAGATTTTTACCTGTCCTGCAAAAATATATTTTTACTAAATATAAATTCTGCATCACATGGGATTCAGAGGGTAAATTTGGCAAGCTTAGGACATGTCTATTCTGTTTTCCTTTTATCCACTTTTCTAAGCATCCTTTCTATTTCCACTGTGCTTTGAAAAGAGTGGAAGAGAACTCAGGCTGTGGGATAAAGAGAGAAAGAAGAACCCTCGAGTTACGGAGCTTGGCTAACCTCTTTTCTGTGGAATCTGTGTGCTCTTTTGTGAAATAATAAAGAGACGGGAAAAAGAAAAAGAATTGTCCCACATTATCTACCACTAGGCCAGCCAAAAGGACCTCTGACTTGGGGAGCAAAGTGCACCCTGCTACAGGTTCAGTCCCTTTCTCTTCCCTGCCAGATGGTGCTCTCAGAAAATGACTAGGTCCCCTTTAGCACTTGCCCATGATTTTGGGGTCAGGAGCTGCCATGAAAAAAATATAGAAATCATGGGGTCAGCGACCCAAATACAAAAGTCTATTTTGGCCACATTTTAACTACTCAATTTAAAGGCAACAGCACAGAAAAAAGAAACCCAGCTGTATAAATCAATGAATGAATCTTCTAAGTCATTTCTAGGCTACATACATCCTGAATTCCTCACCTTGCCAAACATCCTACAAGGTTTGGTGTTCCAAGAGACCGTGGGATTTCTAAGTCCAATCCATACTGCTACTCTAGCCAGAGAGAACTTTCCAAAGCTCGGATTTCTTCCCCTCCAATCTGTTTTGCATATTGCCACCAAGACAATTTTTCTAAAACATGCACCAATTCATTTGACAAGTATCTATTCATTTGCGGTTAGGTGTCAGGCAATTTTCCTAGGCAGAGTGAGTGCCTGGTGATTAAGGCAGGAAGTACCTGTTTTCTCCTAGAGGGAGGAGAAGATGTTAAACAAACATATTATTTCAAACAAGTAACAGATAACAAAACAGAAATCAAAACAGAGTAGGCATGATGAAGAAAAAGGAAGTAGCTCGGGTGGAATGATCATTTAGATGATAAGTCATATTTGAACCAATACCTTAGAGAAAAGAAGGAAATTGGCTGTGCCAATATCTAAGCAATCCAGACAAAGGAAAGAGGAGGTTCCTCAGGTAAAAATGACCTTGAGTATTAGAAGAACATGAAGAAGTCCAGGAGACTGAGAGACAGTGAGTGAAGGGAGAAAGGTAGGAGTTGGGACCAGAGAGTGAGGCCAAGAGTGGGCTCACTAAAAATGAAAATAGGCTCAAGACATTTTGGAGGTGGAGATGTTAAAGAGTTGACAGAATTATG
Source organism: Sciurus vulgaris (assembly GCF_902686455.1). Lineage (NCBI taxonomy): Eukaryota > Metazoa > Chordata > Mammalia > Rodentia > Sciuridae > Sciurus > Sciurus vulgaris. Next base: position 57,615,135 of record NC_136476.1, read on the forward strand.
TGAGGATTTGGGAAAACATTGTTGAGGATGATTCTGGGTTTTTGGCTTGAGCAACTGAGTGGATGGCAGTACCATTTTGAATGTGGGCAGTAGGGGAATTAAGTTGGGAGAAAAACAAGTGTTCTTCTTCAGTGTATTCCATGCAAAGCATCCATTGGATGAGCAAGTGAAAATGTCAAGTAGACAATGGAAACACACATCCAGAAGTAAACAGAAATTTAGAACTAAAGATATAAGCTTAAGAGTCCTTTGTTTATATACCAGATACTTGAAGCTATGGAACTCCCAGAGGAAAGATAAACAAGAGAAGAGCAGAGCCCCAAGCACCCTAGCATGCAGTAGGGGGACCACTGACAAAGGGTAATAAGAAAGAGTGACCAGAGAGGTGGGAAGAAACCAAGAACAGTGTCACCTAATAAGCCAGGGGAGTATAGTGGTCAAGAAAGGAGATATTAACCATGCTGAATGTCACTAGGCAGTTGAATCCAGTAATTAAATGGAAGAGAAATGAACATGGAGTTGGCAAAAGAGTGGTGAGGTAAGAAGGACTGACCATTGTCCCTGCATCTTTGTTGTCTGTGACCTGTACCTTTGCTGCCCCATCTTTCAGGAGCCCTCCTGCCCTCTGCCTCCCTCATAGTCCACAGCCAACCAGGGAGGCACTGATGGGAGCTACCTCTTCCATCTCACCTTTGATGCAAAAGGAAAGCCCTTACACCTCTTTAAGAGATTTCCAAAGTTTGCATAAAAAGCGGGAGAGACTTAGGGTAGGAAGACTTTTTCAAGCTCTGCACTTCAGCCTTCTCCCTGTCTGGTGCAATGGATCCCTTAGAGAGCTGACACTGGCTGTGTTTAGATATGGTGGGTGGAGGCTATCTGCAAATTCTTCAGGCTCTGGTTCTCTCTTGCCCAGTGCTATGGACTCACTTGTCTGACTGTCTTCTTTTCCAAATTATGGCTGACAACTCCCTGCCAGGCCAGTGAGTACCTGCTGCAGATCCTAGAGAGGTGATGGTTCCCCCAGGTCAGGAAGGGATTTCGATGCCAGGTGATGTTTGAGTTCATGCTTTCAGGATAAACTGCATTTATAGAGTGACAAAAACATAAGGATGGTGGACAGGTAAAGAGAGAGAGAAGGATATCAAAGGCAGAGAGAAGAGAACCTAAGCAAAGTCACAATTGTGAAATGACTTGGTGTGTCTTGGAATGACAGAGCTGGTTGATTGGTACACACCACCCACATCCTCAGAGGATAGATCTGTGTCCAACATGGGGAACCTGTGAATGTGACCTTATTTGGGAAAAAAGTGATCTTTGCAGATATAATTAAGGAACTCTGCACAAATTCATCCAGGATTATCCAGGTGGGTCCTCAATCCTATAGCAGGTATCTCTAAAAGAAAAAGGAAGAGGAAGATTTGAGGCAGAAGAGAATGACACAAAGGAGCCACATGAAGACAGAGGCAGAGATTGGAGAGATGCTGCCAGGGCCAAGAAAGGCCTGGAACAGCCAGAAGCTGGAAGAGACAAGGAGGGCTTTGTTCCTAGAGCCCTCAGAGGGAACATGGCCCTGTGTTCAGACGTCTGGTCTCTAGAACTGGAAGAGAAGAAAATTCTGCTGTTTGAACTAGTATGTTGGTGGTGATTTGTTGTAGCAGCCCCAGGAAATTAAAAAACTGTCCCAAAGTCAGTGTGGCAGAAGTGCAGGCCACTTACCGGGTGCACCAGCACCCCGCCCCTTGTCCCTTTCTTTTAGAGGTGGGTCTCAGCCATGTGTTCTCCTTTTCAAGTGAAGTCAGGCTTGTTAGTAGACACCCCACGCAACCACAAGGTCTCTGAAAGGGCAAGGCCAAAATATGCTGATGGAAGAAAAGTCCTGTCCTCTGTAGGATTCACAACGGGATTAACTCATTCAACACACAGATTAAAAATACCCCCAGCTTGCCTTGGCCTTGGAGAGGTGCTTACCTCCTAGGTAACAGGAAGAAGTCCACCATGGCTCTCTCTGGAGGGGATCTGACTGGGACTGCAGACCCACAGCAAGGGGACAAGAGCCCACCCTCACCTCTCATTCCAGGGCCTGCTGGGCCTGAGGGGCTGAAGCCAGCACTCAAGCTTGCGAGATGCCGAGAGAACTGGGGAAGAACTGCCTCCCGAGCTGAGGTGTGAGGTGAGGTCCCGACTCTGAAGGACTGCAGAGGAAACTGTGGAGGGGAAGGGACTTGATAGACAGGGGAACTGCTCAGCAGAAAGGGAGACACCTTCATTAGGTGTGTCAGGTCTTTCCTTATGTGACATAAAATAACAACAAATATGTATTCCAGAGTTGGTGTCTTGATACAGTATGTCCTTTCCTGAATCTGGTAAAGAACCTCCTGGAATGACAGCTGTCCAGCTAATGAGCCTGGTGGGGCAGTGTGGGGAAGGGCAACACCAGGGAGGAACTGGCCTTAGTGGCCTCTCTTCTCTGGGACCTGAGAGGTGCAGTTCCCTAAGAACATTCCTATGCAAGAGGAGTCAGGCTGGACCATGACAGCAGCAGAGACCCCACCCTAACCACGTGAGGAGTTAAACCCAGGCACTGAGGCTTCTCAGCCAGCAAGGGCAGATTAGATTTGCTTTTTATAGAGATCATTCTAAGAGCAATGTGGAAAATGGAGTGGATGGGAAGAAACTGGTAACAGAAGGATCACGTTCCAGAATGTTTAAATAACAGTCCAAGAGAAAGATGAAGGAGACCAGATGAAGGCAGAGGCAGTGTGGGCAGAAGCACCGACTGGAGAGGGGGCTCCAACTTGGGACACTGAGCCGAGAGCTGTTCTGCGAAACCAAGATCTGGATGGAAGACAAGTGGTAGAATTCTCCAGCCGGTTCCTGCTCTCAGAAAACCTGGAGAGCAGGGCACCAGGGTTTCTGGGGAGTCAGGAAAATGCTGAACACTTCTTTGTTGGAGGCTTTTAGTACTTGAGATAAAAAGAAAGAAATGCAAAAACAGCGCCAAATAAACTGTAGTGTATCTCAAAATTTTACTTTCTTAAAAATTCTAGCTTTGAAACCCCAGGCACAAAGCAATGTCTATTTACTCTTCAAAGAAAATCATAGATGCCACTTTTTAAAAAGATATTAATTCATTAATGACACCATCAGGCCCATAAACAAACAAGTTTTCAGTCGTGTGGAGAATCTTCTCCAGGCTTGGCAGTGCCTCCTGAGACTATGCGCACACCCCGGCTGGAGACGAGGTTAAAAATAGACACCGGAGGCGGGTCAATAATTCAAGGCTGGGGTATGTGGTCCTCTGTGACAGACATGAAGGCCTGGTTGTGGATGTGCCGAGAGGCGGACCTGAAGCCCGGCCTAAAGAAATAAGGAATCCAAAGGGGCTGGCTGGAAGGAGCTAGAAACCAGAGAGATCAGGCAGAAAGGAAAAGCTGGAGGCAAAGGCGAGAACCCTAAGCACCCCCAAGCCCTCAGACTGCCCATCACATGAGTCCTGAGTGGTGAAGAGTTGGGCCTGGAGCTGAATCACTCCCAGTCCCTCTAGGTGACTGGGCAAGAGCAAAACCACATTTTATGGGGACCCAGGGCTTCCAGTCAGCGGGGAGTTTGTGTCTCCTTCCCGTAGTACTTATTTGAACCTTAAGTCCTCCATCCAGGCTTTTCCTGATTAGGATTCTGACACATACACATGACATATGATATATGATATATACCTGATATATATTTAATTCTCTTATTCTTTTATCTTTAATCCTGCTATATATACATGGGGAAGTAGAGAATCGTGAGAAAGCATTGACTTTGAGGTAGCACAGAGCTGACTTCAAATTCTTGGACATAACAGTGCATTATTCTGAGCCTCAGTTTCTCTCACTGTGAGATGGCGATGACAGTACTAACCTCATGGTCTCGTGACGATTAACAGATAATTGTTGTGAACACAACTTGTGATCTCAAAGCACCACAAACACCACCCCACAGTCTGATCTTCCGTATTAAATTGGTGTGGGGAACTCCTTCTGGCCCAAAGCCCAAGCCCAGGAACTGTAGCCACAACATTATGACTTGCAATGTAAGGCTGTACACAGCCGCAGCCCTGGAACTGCCCCCTCCTTGTGACTTAGCACTGTGGTGCACCTTTTATCCCAGGTTCTCTTTTTCTGCACCCCATACCTCTTGTGTTGCTCCATGGCCTAATTTGGATTTGTTCTTCCCATAGGCCTTGAGAACCACCCTAAGCCCAGATCCTCGGTGGCCTTTCATGGTCACATAGGTTTTTGCTTGGCCACTGACCAGGTTAGTGGTTCTTCAAAGCCCAGCCACAATGCACCCTCCTCTGGGAAGGCTTCTTAATGCTCTGAGTTCTGAGTCCTGGTGCCTTCTCTAAAGACCCCAAGTACTTTGGACTTCACATGATAGTGATGTGAATTCAAACAGACATTTCCCCCACCAGATATGAGCTTCTTGATTTTTTTTTTTGGTGTGTGTGTCTCTTCCGAGTGCCAGGTGCATAGTAGATGCTTGGTATTATTTATTGAATCTATAACGAATCCTCCCGCTAAAGTTTTCTACTTACTAACAATACCTTTTCTCCTAAGCAATTCCACTGCTTTACAGCAGAGGTCAGAAAACTACGGCCCACCCCCAATTTTTGTAAATGAAGTTTTACTGGAACATGGCCAGAGTCATATATTCAGCATCTATCTGTCTTCGTGCTACAGTGGTGGAGTTGAGCATTCGTGACAGTCTGCAAGTTTGAAAATATTTGCTATCTGACCCTTTACAAAAATTTTTGATCAACCCTCTTTATATCAAGGATGGCTTAAGTTTCTTTGCTGACAACACAGGGATAACCAACAGCACAGAGCTGTTGTGAAGATCAAAAAGGACTATGCATAGAAACTGTTCTGTAGATGGCATCCACCCTGCCTCCCACGTGGGGTCGAAGTAAGGCTTGAAATCTCAAGCGATAATGGGAAAAGAGTGGAGATTCAGTCATACTTGTGCTGGTGGGGGTGTCTATCCCATCAAAGCTGATATCTGGTAAACAAATAGTGCCACACAAATATGGCAATCTAATATCTGACCACAAGGAACCAGATTCCCTGCTCCCTGCCCTCCATGGACTCCCCAAGACAGCATTAATTCAGGTGGAGCTGTGGTTGCTGGAGAGAATGAAATAGGCCCCTAAATGTTCCTGTTCTTCATTTATGGTAAATGCTCTGAGGAGTAAGGAAGTTCCTTAATTAATGCCATTGGCGGATTTGCATAACTGCTGGCTATGGTAGATAAGAGTGATTTTTTACTTGATTTGACAAGGCTAACATGCAAAACCTAAAATATTTTCAATCAGCCTCCTGGCTAGTTATCAACATGGATCTTACACTTCCTAAGGTGGGCCTCTGAGTCTCGGGTCTCAAGGAAGTGGCATGTCTAGAGACTAGGGGGAAGGGTGGGTGATGGGGTGGGCAGGATCAGGCACAGCCCTAGGCTTTTCACTGCAACTGAGCTGGAAGAGGGGTTCATCAAGAGGAGAGAGCTGGGGCTCGTATTTAAGGCTATGCTGCTTCTGGCAGTGAGCTGCTGGGGGCTGGGAGGGTGGAAGGGGAGCTGTCAGGAGGCATCTCCCACCAAGGAGTTCCCAGAATTGTGGACACAAAGCCTGCTGCCTATGTCAAGCAGGGTTGTTTCATTCTCCTTAATGAGATCTGAAGTCTTTTCCCAGAGCGGGGAGTCATATGCTGGGGAGCCACATGTCATGACCTGCTCAGACCCACTCAGACACCCTCTCCACTACCTCCACTGCCAGGCGCCTCCCAGGCCCAGAAACAAAACACCACCGTAGGTAGTCCCCTACCAGAGACACACACAGATGGGAGTCCGGTTCCCAGCCCTGAAGCCTTCTTCTCTGCCCCATCATGCTGCCTGGTCCCCCAGTATAAACTGCAGAACCAAGAGCTGCCCCTTCCCATCCTAGTGTAGCCACGAAACTGGACCTGTGCTTGGACTATTCTGAGATCCCTCACCAGGGCACCCCAAAGCCTCTTCCGTAAGTCATGGACACACAGTCACTGCCAGGACTGGGACTAGGGTGAGGTGACTGAGACTCCAGGGTGCGAAACAGAAGGAGGTACTCATGCTCAGGGTCGTGCGAATGCAACCATGCCACTGTGAGGATTAGATGCTACTGTACTTTAATACTAACAAACAGAGCCCGGCACGCAGTAAGCGCTAGAAACACATTCAACAATGTTATTAGTAACAGGAATACTAGCCGCAATCATATTTGGAGAATCTCTGTTTTCTCTTCTTCTAAATAGAGATTAAATTCAATTTCGCCAGTGAATGAACTGTGAGGTTTACAGTTATGGGACTGTGAGCTATTGTTTCCACAGGCATCTTACTCCTTTGGAAGTTTGAATTGTCCCTGAATGAGACAGTCAGCTCTGTCCTATTCCATGGTCATGCACAACCCTCTGACCTGGCCCTGCTAAGAAACTGGGACTCCACCCTGGAGCTAAGAGGAGCCGCTGGAGAATTTTGAGCTGGAAGTGATACCTCAAGTCTGTGCTTGATGAAGATCCCTCTGGTGATGTGATCTTGGACCACACAGTGCCAGGGACTGGAGGCTGGGAGGCCGGTGAGAGGCAAGTGAACAGTTCTGGCATGAGATAATGAGGCCTGAATTAGGGCAGTGGTAGCAAGAAAGAGAAAGGCCCAAGCAAGAGAGTTTGAATGAGGAAGTAAAATCTGTTCTTCACTCCTGGAAAAACAACTGTGAATCAGTGATACCATCTTTATCCCCAAAGGCAAACAGATCCTTCATTAGTGCTAGCAATTGAGAGCTGTGTGAGGTTTGGTACCCACTAGCTGCTAAACATGCATATAAAGGGAAGCACACCATATGCTGTGATGAGTTCATGCCAATTGGCCCCACTCAGATATATACTGCTTTAATTTTAACACTTCATTTGAACAAAAGTCTACTTCTAATGAAGCTAAGGATTCCCAAAGAGTTTCTTCCTGCTGGCCAATTTGCCTTGATTTCTTTCTTCAGCGACGAAATGCCTCTTCAGTAGGAATAGCCAGGGTTCAAATGTCAACTCAATACAATAAGAATAGGAAGAGCCAGGGTTCAAATGTCAACTTGATATGATAAGAAACTTCATGGACAGATGGAATGAGATGTCTTGAAAGATGGTGAGTTCCCTGTCACCAGAGGCATTCAAGCCACTTGAGGGAAGCATTGCAGAGAAGATTCAAATATCAGAAGGTGAGCAGGATGGGGATGTTGGACTGGACGACCTTTAAGGCCTTTCAGAACCATGAAATTCTAAGAGATTGAATCACAATGATACTTCTTGGCTGATGGGGGAACCCCAAAATAACAGCAGAGTCAGAATGAGGATCTAGGATTTTTCAAGCAAATCCAGAAGTTATAACTACTTCAGGGAAGAAATCAGAACAATTCGTCAACCAAGATGGCCCCAGGTCAAGAGAAGAGAGATCACTAGAAGAAACACTGTGGTTTCAACATCCTCTGAAGGACACTGGACTCTTTTTGGAATAAGAACTAGGAAAACACTTTGATTTTCCCTTTGGTATGGCTCGCCACGTGTCTCTTTTCATTTGGGCTGTCAGAAAGCTCTGGACTTAATTTGCATGGAGAAAAGACAATCGTGTAGACCCTTGTCTTCTCTTTGTCTTCAGGGCTCTTTCCTCTCCCACCTCACCAACAGCTGGACTCTTACTTTTATGAATACCTTTCTTATCCTAATTTTTCGAAACCCATAGTTGACCTTTCTATTCCACGCTTCCTGTAAGCTATTACAACCGCTCTGAGAAATAAGGAGGAAATAAACAAGGAAATAAATGATAAGCCACCATATGGGAAGCGAGTCATTGGCTTTCATTAATGAAACATGAGGAAACAGCAGGGGGAGCATTTGACTGGGGCCAGGGGCTCAAGTTATCAGCATTGCTTTGTCTGGGTGGCGGGAGCTTGGGGAGACACTTCCTCTACGGTATTCAGTCTCCCCTTGTGTAAAATGACAACTGGAGCCCTGGCTAGGACTGGGCTTTGACGTTCAATATCTCCTTGCCTCCAGTGGCCAGACCAAGTCCCCAAGTATATCTCCAGATGCTGTCCCTCTACCAAATGCCTCCTCTCCAGGACTTTGCAGACAGCACCCTAGACTTTGTATTTATTTATTCAATCAATACACATATATAGTATTTGTCATGATTCCTGTTATGTTCTAAACACATCTGTATAGTAACATATTTACATCTCATGATGACTTTACGAGAGACATACTATTCTTATGTTCATTTTACAGATGAGCATGTTATTAACCTGTAGAGGTTAATAAAATCACTAAGCAATACAACCAGATTCAAAACCCAGGCAATGAAGTCTGAGTTCATACTCTTAGCTATTTATTTTTTCAAATCCAACTATGACTTTGATTCAATTTCAAGGCCCTACCTGGGTTATTAGCTTTCCTGGATTATTACCTTCCTGATTCAATTAAGCAAAACCTTCCCTGAGTGCTAATCTGGGTCAAGCTCTGTGCCAGGATAAGGTCAAGCATGAATCCAACAGGGCTCCACCCATTAGGAGCTGTCTATATGGGAACAGGGATCAAGTATGCCCCCATTTGCCAGAATCCAAAGAGAAATTAAATCAAACTGGTCGCACTGTCACACACCTGGAATCCCAGCAGCTCAGGAGGCTGAGACAGAAGGATCGCTAGTTCAAATCAGACTCAACAACTTAGCAAGGCCCTAAGCAACTTAGCAAGACTCTGAAGAAAGAAAAGAAGGAAGGAAGGGAGGGAGGGAGGGAGGGAGGGAGGGAAGGAGAGAGAGAGAGAGAGAGAGAGAGAGAGGGAGAGAGAGAGAGAAACAGAGAGAGAGAGAAAGAGAAAGAAAGAGAGAGAGAGAAAGAAAGGAAGAAAGAAAAGAAAGAAAGTCAATGCTGTGTAGAATTTCAGGCAATGGGATCTGCAAGAGGAACTTCCCTTAATAAAAATGGTGATGGAAGTGGGTGAAGAAGAGCGTTGCAGACAGAGGGGAAAGCATGAGCAAAAAGCCCAGAGGCTGGAAGCATGTGGTCTATTTAGTAGGAACGTGGGGTTTGGAAAATGGTGACATGGCTACATGACATCACAGGACCTGGCCCCAGGCTTTCTCTTCCGCCTGCTCTTTGTTCACTTTTCACGTTCAACTGTTAGTAAACATGTATTTACTGCGTGGCATGGTCTGAGGTGCCATGGGTACAGCAACCATTGAGATACCTTCATTCATGAACTTTCAAGGTGATGGAGGAAAAATAAAGATGAATTATCAAAAGGTGACAATGAAGACCAACATCCAGTGATCACTACCTCCAACTGTGGTCATTTGCCACAGTTTCTGTTAGCCTGTGGTCAACTGTGGTCCAAAACCATGAAGTGGAAAATTCTAGAAATAAATGACTCAAAGGTTTTAGATGGTTTTAAAGCATTATGGCATATTGGTATAGTTGTTCTGTTTTATTATCAGGTATTGCTTTTACTCTACTCTTTTAATATGCCTGATTTATAAATAAAACCTCACCATAAATATGTGTGTGCAGGAAAACACGAGGTTTGTATAAGGTTTAGTAAATGTGTGGTTTCAAGCATCCACGGGGGGTCTTGGAATGTGTCCCCCACAGATAAGGGGGGACTACCATATAGGGTAATGGGACAGAGAGTGGGGAGGGTCACTACTGTAGGTAGAGTCACCAGACAGGGAAGGCCTCTTGGATAAGGTAACATTTTAGCACAAACCCAAATGGAGCGAGGGAGTGAGCTATGTAGATATCTGGTATGAGGGTGTTGTAGGCAGAGAGAGAAAAAATGTAGGTGCCTGCAAAATAACTATGTTATTTTTGAGGAACAGCAAAATGAGGTTGGTGGGGAGAAATGGGGAAGGCGGTGAGAAAATGAGATCTGAGCTGCAGCAGGGGTGCTCGCTGGCTGGGGTCTCGTGCACTAGCGTGAGGACTCTGGCTTCTGCTCTCAGTGCAGGGGGAGGCCAGGGAGGGCTGTTGGCAAGCACGCCATTACAGCCACAGTGGCCTCTCGAAATCTCCTGAGAAGGCCGAGCTCTGACCTACCCCAGGACCTTCACACACACTGCGCCCTCTGCCAGGAACATCTCCTCCCACCTCTTTACTGAGCTGTTTCCTACACACCTCGAGGAAGCTGGTCTTGACCTTTCTAAACAAATTAGCTTCTAAACAACCTCACCATCCTCTACTTCCCTTTTGTGGCACTTATCAAAACTACCATTACATAATCACATGTATAACTTTGACTTATTCCCGTTTGTTCGACTCCATAGTGAGCTGAGAGGTGAGGCTGCTCTCTATGCTCTGTGTCCCTGTTGTCCTCAGTATCCAGCTTGGGGTCTGATTCTGAGGAGGCGCTCCTAAATACTCAGATGAATGTGAGAACAAATGACGTGAAAGACAAGGGCTGGGGAAGCCATGCTGGCTGCAGACCACAGAAAGGCCACGGGGAAAGCATGTGAGTGTGGTTCAAGGCCTGACCCCGCCAAGGCCCTGCCCTCCATGGGCAGCAGAAATCCAAAGGACTTGAAAGAGAGCAACTTTTCATTGTTGGGTGGACTTGCTGCCCTGTGTAAAATTTTCATATTCGGGAGAAGTTTCTCATACAGAGACGTTCACAAATTCAGGGATTCACGGAGGCCTGAATGTCTACGCCATGGGATGGTGACGACAGCCATGATTGCTAGTTGGGTGACCAAACAAGAGTGACAGGTGACAAGATCAGACATCGTACTACATGGGAGCCAGGAGGCTGGGTTCATTCATCCACTTATTCAGTCAGTCAGTCAGGATTTATGCAACCAGTGTCAATTATTGAGCACATACTAGGGGCTAGACCCTATGGCAGGCACTGGGTTTAGGGTCTTTGTTACCTCCTGAGGATGCAAATGTGGAGGTGCATTTACCCTTTATGTACAAGAAAGATAAGAATCCTGATGTAAAAGGAGTGGTCTTCCCCATTTAAGGGAAGCACAAAGCCCTCCAGGACTAGAGCTCACAGAGCCAGGTCTCCATACGGGAAGGGATGACAGAATGAAAGGCCCTGGTTCTGTCCCCTTGAGTTTCCTTTCCCACTTCTTAGAGTTCTCACTTGGATTCCAGCTGGCACACCCAGGGAGTCTGGCAGAGTTGGTATCATCTGCTTCGTGGCCTAACAAAATCCCTTCTTGGACCCCAAGGCCCACATTAATTTTCAGGGCTCCTGAAACCTTCCTGCTTCCCAGGCAAACTGAATCCCTCCCATCTGCCCTGCTTTGGACACACAGCTCATCAAATGTTGGCTTCTCCCTGTGGCTGGTAGTTGGGTTCTTCTGAGAACCATGATTTCCCCCTCTGTTTCCCCAGCTTTCGGCTGAAAGTCTAGCCCAGAACACGTTCTCTGTGGTGAAATGAATAGAAAGGCAGCAGGCCAGTGGAATAGCTGACAAGCCACACCATGGTGCGAGGAAGTCCAAACAGAAGTAATAGGACCCAGAAAGAGATGGTTCTCAACTAACCCAGCTAAGATCACCAGTAACCACTCCCTAAGGGGCATTGAGAGACTGAGGGGTATTGGTGTTGGGAGACATTTGGGTCAATGAAACTTCTTATTGGAGAGGATAAAATGGTGGCCAAGGGTATATTAAATTTGATAAAATCACATGAGAGCCCATAACTTTGCCCTTTAGAGACTGATGTTGATAGACTTCTGAGCTATCTGTGCAAAGCTGTGCCCAGGTCTCCACAGGGGACATTGAACCCTGAGTGACACACCCTTGGTGACTTTCATGCATTGGGTATCTCTGGCTCAAAACTGCTAATACCTTTTCTGATAGAATGCTCATAATTAAGGGCCAAAGACATCAAATCCTAAGTATTGCAATTGTCCCAGATGTATCAAAGCCACGTATCTCCCTCCATTGCTTTCACTCTTCCTTAAAAATCAAGTTTTGTTTGTTGAGTACTACTCTGCGTAGGCATCGTGCAAAGAGATTTGCATGTATGATATAATCAGAACAAAACAGGGGAAGCTGTTTTTGTAGTCCCCCTTGAAACACCCCTCAGAATGGAAACCCAAATAGGATGGCAAGTAATATTTTGACAGACCTCTGAAGGTGAGAAATGAGATCCCAGAAGACAGTGAAGTGACGGCAAATCAGTGCCAACAATTCCTCCTCCTAGACGGTTGACGGCTCACTCGGTGTCAGGGCTTTTGAACGGCTGAGGAGCAATGTGACGTCGGCCTGTGCATTGGCATACGAGATTGGTGTGCGAGATTGGTGCAGAACTGAATTGTTCACAAGTAGTAGAGGAGAAGTCGAAGACGGTGTTGAGAGGGATCTTGAGCATCGTGAACGTCCCACCGCAGGACACGTGATGAAATCTTCTCCATCTCCCCCAGGAAACCACCAAATTCTTTCTTACTCCCCAATTCTTTTGGGACATGAGGGTTGTATGACAGAATAGAAAGAAAATCTGAGGTCTGCAAAATCAGCAGACATAGACATTCAGTCATAAATCTGGATTACTTTTAGCCCACAGTCCAATAAGGCAAAAAGTATTACCCTCATTTTATTGATGGGGAAACTGAGATTCAGACAGGTCAGGACATGTGTTCAACACACATAGCGAGAGTGTCTGGGCGACCCTTCAAAATGGGTCTGCCTGATTCCAAAGAATACCATCAACTCAAGAGAGACTTCCCTCCATCATCCTACGACTGTTTCCTACTTATCGAAAGTTGGATAAGTCTGATGATGTCTTTGCCCACATTTTAAGCCATATTTTTCAGCCATACTAATAACAGGAGAAGCAGTTGGACAGAGTGAGGAAGGAGAGGAAAGCTTCTAGCCATGGGTTATAAATAGCCTGCTGATCTCCCATCCTCAGAAAGGGACCAGAAGCGAAACTTGAGCAGGCGGGGTGGCTGCACGTGAGGGGAGCAGCCTCTTTGCACACATGGGCACACACTGCCGAGACGAGATTCGCACTGTCGCTGCCATATTCTCCACAAACGCCCACCGTGGAGTGACATCACTGCCAAAGCCCAATTAGCTCAGAGAAGACCCTGGCACTGGATGATATTCCTTCAAGATGGCATGAAATTCCAAATATAAATTGGGTCCGCACTGGGCGATGATTCAAGAAATCGTATCGGCCAGTTCGCAGGACCAGAAATATCCATTAGACAGGCTTGGAAAGTGGTATCACCCCCTACGAAGACAGAGGGATCGCTACACCCCTGGGGAAACGTCTAGAAAAAGGAATGCAGAGGTTCTCTGACAAGGGTGTGGATCTCCCATCACAGATCACACATGCGGAAGACCGGGGAAAAGTTAGTTTATCAAGACGCATCATCTTCTTCAGCTGCCTTGTCTTTTTAGGAAAACAACTGTTAAACACTTAAAATAGCAAGAACTCCTCACATGTGAATTGCTCTTTACAATTTGCCTGCATGTACTTTTGGGATTGATACAATTATCGTTGCTATTTTATAGACAAAATCCCAAGGTTTAGGAAAAGGATATTTTGAGGGCTCTTGGACAGCAGGAATTTTTGGTGTCATCTGCATGTTTCCCAGGGCCTGACATGTCACAGGGATACTATAAAAGGCCAATTGAATGGAATGGAGTGGAACCGAGCGATTTGCCCAAGCCCAAAGTAACAGCAGCAGAACTCGGGCAATCCGGGCTCATTTCTATGCATTTGCTTCCACATCACTGGCCAAATGTTTGCCAAGCACCTATTTAGCTTCTGATGCACACTGGAGGTCCAGGAGGGCCCACTGTAATCACAAAGATCCTCAAAGTGTAAGATGGAGACAGAAAAGAGAGAGTCAGAGACGGCAGTGTGAGGAGGACTTGGCCCAATGTGGTTGGCTTTGAACATGGAGAAGGAAGGTCATGAGCCAAGGAATGTGGGCAGCCTCTAGACACTGGGAAAGACAAGGAAATGGATTCTCCCAGAAACCTCTGGAAGGAGCACAGCCCTGCTGGCACTTGAAGTTTAGCCCAGTGAGATCCATGTTTGAATTTTGACTTTGGACTTCCAGAACTATAAGGTATATTTGTATTGTTATTTAATTCACTGAATTTGTGGTAATTTGTTATAGCAACAATCAGAAACAGATATGGAGTGGCAAAGGAATACTCCAAGAAGCATGATTCCTGCGTGAATCTAGCACTGACAATTTTCGTATACTTCATCCACTGTTTTACTTCCAACCATTTGTGCTAAGAATATAATCTGAATTCTCAAAAAGGTTCCTATGGGGGTATTCACTTACAGCATTCTTTTTTCCAGTAAAAAGTCTAATAATAAGGGATTGATCATCATCCACATAACACAGTATTAAGTGACCATTAAGAAATAACACTTCTTTAGAAAAAACACTTCTTTAGACACGGAAAAAGCTGATGATCAGGTTTAAAAAGCAGCAGAATACTAAACAATATATAATCTCAATTTTGTGAGAGTTAAAGGAAATTTATCAAAATTTTAATGATGAATTGAAAACAATTATTTTAAAAGTAAATAATGATTATCTTTGTGGTTTAAAATTATGGGAAATTTTTGGTCTCTGTCTACATTTCTGTTTCTTCTGTATGGTCTATAATGAGCATGAGTTACTTTTCTAATCAGAAAAATAAACCTTTTTTTATATGAAGCAAGCCCCACGGTAACAGGAACCCACAAAATTAATTACGCCTTTGACTGAATAATCTCATTCATAAAACTATATCCTAAGGAAACAATTCAAAACAAGAAAAAAAATCTTATGAGTAAAGAGGTTTTTACAGCACTTTACTTAGAGTAGTTTAAAATGGGAAACAGCCTGAATATCCAGCAATTTAATTATGATAAAGCAAATTAGAATATATTTTCTTGATAGACTATTGTGCAGTCACAAAAATAATTAATACAAAGACTATCTAGAAATACAGACACTGCAAAATAGTAGGAAGTGAAAAGAAAATTAAACACAAAACACAAAATGCCTACAATTATAATTATTCTACTTACTCATGATAAAGATGGAAAATAGAGATAGGAATGATAAATATGCTGATATGTTAAAGAAAAGCAGTTCTGAGAGTAATTTGTACAAAGTTACTTCACTGAGAAATGAAACAGTTTCAGACAGATCCACACCAGCATGAAAGTCAACCCACCGCCAGTTCTGCAGTGGCAACAGAAGGGAAGGCAACTCCTGAAAAAAAGACGCTGGAGACCACCCACATGGGGACACAGGTGTTAATCATCTATTCAACAAATACTCCTTGAGTTTGTTTCCTCACATATGAGTAAAGCCACAATGGAAAACAAGGAAAGAACAAACACGAACTTTGGACTTTGGGGTTATCTTGCAGAGAAAGGAAAAGGATTCCTTTCAGAAGGGAGAACACAGAAAGTTACATAAGGATTGGTGATTATTCTTTTCTCATTGGTGGTGTGTACCTGGCCGTTATTTTTTATTATTCTCCTGGTGTATTATAAGTGTTTATGACAGTGCTTGACACCTACTGGCTCACGCACAGAGAGAAAAATTGCTTGTGGAAAGAGTGGATGAATGAGACTTTTCAGTGCTCTCTTAAATAAAGCTCAAACTCTTTCATATGGCACACAAGCCCTGTAAGAATTGGCTTCTAGCAGGGTATGGTGGTATACACCTTAATCCCAGTGATTGCAGATTGAGACAAAAGGATCAGAAGTTTGAGGCCAGGCCCAGCAATTCAGCAAGAACTTGTCTCAAAATTTTTAAAAAGGGCTAAGGATGTGGCTCAGTGGTAAAGTGCTTCTGGGTTCAATCTCCAGAAGAAAAGGAAGGAAGGGAGGAAGGGAGGAAGGGAGGAAGGGAGGAAGGGAGGGAGGGAGGGAGGGAGGAAGGAAGGAAGGAAGGAAGGAAGGAAGGAAGGAAGGAAGGAAGGAAGGAAGGAAGGGAGGAAGGGAGGGAGGGAGGGAGGGAGGGGAGTGAGGGAGGAACCATGACTTGAGTCCTGTTATTAGTCACCAAATCACAGATACACAGAGTTCTTTGCTGCCTCTGAGCCTGGTTATGCTGTTTCTTCTGCCTGGAATGTTCTTTTCCACCTAGAAAGCCCTAAACCCAAGACCAAGTTCCTTACACCTGCTTTGCAAAACTTGACTGATCTCCCTAATTGCTTTCTCTTTTGTGTCCCTGGTACTTGTCTTATGTGCTGCATTAGAACCTGTAGGATCCTAAGCTATTATCACGTCTCACATTAGCACTTTATCACTCACAAAGTCCTCTCAACTCCATTATATTGGCAATAACACTGGGAGTTAGGCTTCATTAGCCCACTTAACAGAGGCAGAAGCTGAACTTGAGCAGGTCAAATGGTTTTCTGTATTCACAGCTGACAAGGGAAATCAACACTTGCATGCGGGTCTCCATATCTATATGGTCCTGAAATTATAAGGGTGTCAGGGCAAGAATGGCCAGAAAGGGCTGAGGGGACAAAATCTATGTCCCCAACCATTCAATAAGCATTATGAGATGAGAAAGGACATTTTCATGGAAACAAGATAGACCATGAAGGTCAAAATCCATGTGATTAAGACACATAAGATTTAGTTGTTAAAGCAGAAGGTGAGTGTGTTAAAAGAATGAATGAAAAAGAAATCAATGAATTCAACAGAACGGACCCTACATCTTACCAAAAGAGTCCAAAATAATAGACTAACTGCTAGAGTCTCTAAAGTAGGAAGCTAGAATAGGGTCTGGCACTATGAAGAGACTCAGCATGTTGAATTAATGAATGAATGAAAGGATATGCTATTAAGCAGTGTAATTAGTTGTTAGCTTTCCTGTAACTATTTTTCTTCGGCCACTTAGCCCTGTCAGTCCAAGGGGACCGAACATCAATTTCTTATGTGTTTAATAATTCAGATCCTAAAGCACCTCTAAGGCTCAAAACCCAAACAAATTCATTTGTTTAAACAAGTTACCAAGTATTTAGGCAATAAAATAGGTTTTGAATGCATGGATGAGACACCTGCTGTATCTTTTATAATATCCTCGACATTGAGACATGCATGATGCCTGATTGAAACACAGGAGTAAAAAGTTTTTGTGTGCAAAAGTCACAGATCTAAGAAAACGACAAGACACGAAACCTTGACCTGCCATAGAAAAATGACTCTGATGAAACTAAGACTAATACGGAGCAAAAAAGACCCTACTGGAAACTTTGAAAGGCTTTCGACACCATTCCACAGAATGCTAATGGCTACACTCACGTTTTAGGTTCATTCTAGAAAGCACATTGTTGGTCAGTTGGTCACTGGACAAATAGGCCTTCAGAGAATTATTATTATTATTTTTTTTTTATTTTTTATTTTTTTGCAAATTAAAATTTGGAGAAGAACCTTTGGGCCAAAGCTGGCTACTGGGCACTGTGTGTTCTTTCACAGTCTGACCCATCGAGGCAATTAGGAATTCCCATGGTTCCCCGAGACACTTCAGGCAGGGGACAGGTCTAGGTTCAGAGAAATCAATTACAAAGGCAGTGTTTGGAAACACCTTCAATCTTGTGCCAAGGGGTGCCAGTCCTGTGATGGAAAAGTGTCTTGCCCCATCTGCCTTCTCTCTTTGTCTCACGGCATGTTGTCTCTTAGCCAGGGATGGATGGGCGAGGACAGCAAACCCTCTGTAAGAACCAGGGCCAGATCACCATGCTACTGTTCATCCTGGACCCAAGCTTCATTTCTTTATTATTTCATTCAAGAAAAGTGTGCCCAGTCTACACTTCATTATAGTAACAGAAACAGTTACAGAAAAATACCAATGACCAGGAAGGCTGGAGCTCCCCCAAAGTTTTCCCTATTGTAGTTCACAAGGTGGTGAATCTTCATTCCATCTCTCAGTGATATTAAACAAGCACATGCCACAAAATTAGACCAAAAGGCACACCTCCTCAGACTCTCAGCAGTCCATGGAAGCATCTGATTATAGGAGGTGGACCAG
This sequence comes from Sciurus vulgaris, assembly GCF_902686455.1. NCBI lineage: Eukaryota > Metazoa > Chordata > Mammalia > Rodentia > Sciuridae > Sciurus > Sciurus vulgaris. The sequence continues at coordinate 57,633,200 of NC_136476.1, forward strand.
GGAGAATTTCTTTAACTATTTGGTCCAATTTCTAAATAGAAATTCACAGTGTTTGATGAATAATGAATGTGAATAATTAATGCATATGAGAAAGAAAATTTTCTTACCTGTCAGTTACTTATCTTCAAGATTATACATCCATCACTGCTCCCCCAAGGGGCTAGACTCATCTCCATAGAAACTGGGGGCAATCTGAATGTTAATTATGCCTTGGTGCCAAGTTTCCCGCTCAGAATATGACTCACCGGAAGAAGACTTTCTAGGACTAAATTGTTCTGGAAGGTAGAAAATTCAGCTGGCATATCTTTCAAAACCCCAAATAGTGAAGAATCTTAGTAGCCCTAAGAAACTGATTCTGGATGGGTAGGTATATAAGAAAGGTGTTAGGGTCTAAATCTTCACCCCAAATTCATTTGTTGAAACCAAAGTCTCAATGCAATAGTATTAAGAAGTGGAGTCTCTAGGAGAGCCCTCATGAATGGAATTACTATCCTCACAAAAGAGGCCAGAGGCAGATTCTTCCTTTTTTTCATGTGATAATGCCACAAAAAAGTGCCCTCTGTAAGGAACTGGCCCTTGCCTGACACCAAACCTGCAGTCATCTTTATTCTGGACTTCCCAGAATAAAGCAATAAATTTATGTTGCTTATAAGTTACCTGACCTAAGGCATTTTGTTAGAGCAACCCAATGGGCCAAGAAAAAAGGAGTGCATAGAAGCACATGCAGCCTTTGGGAAAGAAGTTGAAGGGGAAAAGTGGATCCTTGATCCATCAGTTAAGTACCAGGGCCTAGGACAGTGACCAGCATGTAGGGAACCCTTATTGAACGTTGTTGTGACTGTTGAATGCTACGTTGAATACACTGAATGAACTTACTAATTCTGTGATGTGAGGATATAGCTATTCTCATTTTCAAGGCAATGTTATAAATAACATCCTTTTAATACATGTATCATTTATACCTTATTAAAACCTAAAAACAGATCTAGATGCATAATACCTTGTCCGTTACTTTTTTTTAACTCTAAAAACCACAAGTTCTAGGAGAACTTATATAATGAGAAAACCTCTTCATAATCTTTATCCCCTGTGCTTGAATACTGATACATTTTTCTGCAGAAATATTAACGTATTTGCTTTTGGAGGGTTTCCCAGGTCCTTAATAGGCCTTTTGATTTCTGCATCATGTGCGACATGTTACCTTTCTAAATTCTTAGAAATTCTGAATTCCAAAACACATTTGGCCACAAGAATTTTGGTTAGACTCATATTGCCTCACAATTTAATAGCCAGCATCTCTTGACTCAGAAAAGTTAAGCAGTTTAGCCAATATTATACTGCTAATAAGTGGGCCTAAATCAAAGTCTTCAGATGCCGATTCCTTTCTTTCCCCCTGCTCTTCACAAACACTATAAAGTCGGAAACAGCATTAAAATAATTGTCTATTTCATGAACACAAAAGAAATAAATATGATCGGAAATAGCAAAGATTTGGCCTTTTCAGGGGCAAACTGCACAGGGCCTGGGGATGGGGTACAATGGAATAGGGAGGTCTCATGTGGAGAGACCTCAGCTCTGAAGGAAGTGACTTCCAACACTTAATCTCATTCTGCAATACCCACAGTGCAGTACATGAAGCAGAAATTCACCAGTGGTTGTTCAATAGACTTCTTGAGAATAAATTAGGTGCGACCTAAGATGATACTATAACACCACATCCATTTTATTATAACCATTGATCTTTTATTTGAAGATAGGTAATACCAGATCTCACTCTCGAAAAGAGTGAGTAAGAAGACTAAATTATAAAGCTGGTATTTATATCAGTCAGGAAAGTCTAAGTTGTGCTGCAGTAACAAACAATCCACTAGGTTCTGTAACTTAAACCAGCAAAGGTTTGCTGCTCATTTAACATGCCCATCATCAGAAATCAAGGGAGGCTTCATTCACTGGGGTCACTCTGGACCCAGGATGACAATGCAGCCCCTAACTCAAACATCTCTGCATGCCCAGCAGAAGAAAGGGAAGGCAACAGCATGCATTGGTACTCTAGGGTTCTACCCAAGTTTGATATAGTTACTTCCACTTACATGGTTCATTTAGTCACATCCAACACCAAGTGAGCAGGAAATGAAAATTTCAATAAATTTTCCTACCTGAGAGATATTTTCTTGAGTGCTAGTGCTAAGCACTGGTCTATGCATTAAGGATCCAAAATTGTGTTAAGTGCTATGAAGAAAAATGAAGCTGGGCAGGGAGAGTTGAGTGACAGGGTTGGGGGACGGGAGAGGGGGGAGAGGTGTAAGCAAGGCCAGGGAAGGATTCTCTGAAGAAGAGACTCAAAGAATTGAGGAAAGCAACTGGCTAAGTGAGATTCTTCCTTGAAGGTCAAAATAAGACACAGAGAACTCCAATCCCAGGAAATCCAGAATGAGTCTTAAAATAGAGAGGAGGGACCTGGGCCTGTTTGTATCTGTGGGGTTGAAACATTTCGGCTCTCTCTTGGAGCCCCAGAACACACCTCCCACTTCCTTCTTTTTCTGACTAAAACAACACATGCAACGGAACGCTTCCTTTTTCCCCTGGTGAAGCAGCATGCAAAGGGGTTTTACTTTAAGACAGAATGGCAATCGGCAAGTGTTCTGCCAACAAAATTACCCACCATTTCCTGGGCAAAGTCTCTACTTCAGGAAGCACCCTACGTATTTGAAATACTTTATTTCATTGAGTAAGGAGGGTTTTCGTAAGGAGGGTAAAATATGGAGGATTATGATTATGATTACCATTTTACAGAAGAAGCTATAAAGAGAGGTAGTGAACTTTTTGAAAAGGTTGAGGGATATTTTGTGGCAAAGATAGAATCTGAGTTCCAAGCCTGTGCTCTATATTACTATGAGGCACAATGACTTTAGACTTTCTGAAAGGAAAACTTGAGAAAATCCATTCCTGCCTGAATTCTGGTTACATGACTTTAAGATGGAAGTTCAGTATAATGAGCAGAACTGTGTTAGGCCTCTTAACTGAGAGGACATCCAGAATGGGCACCTGCTCGGCCCAGAGGTAAGAGAACCCCAGGGCTCTTCCAGCCACTGACGACCACGAATCTGTATTTTTATTTCTGTAGATGTACCTGTTCTGGATATTTCATAGAAATGAAATCTTATGTTTCAGTAAGCTTTCCATCACTCTAATGAAATACCTGAACATCTGAAATGCCTCACATGTCCATGTGTTTGTCCAAGAAGCACCCTCCCAACATTAGCCTTCCTCTGGCCACCTGCAAGAAATCACCTTCTTCTCAACACCTCCCAGTTGCCTCCACTACTGCTCCTCCCAGGGCGCTTTCCCCCTGGTTAGATATCACAGGACTAACTGGCCCCCTCCACTGGAGAGCAAGCTCCTGAGTGAGGCCCGCAAGCTCTGTGAGCACCTGCAGCCTCGTCCCTCTACACCCCTCCAGCATAGAGAAGGACCTGGGCTCGGCAGGGTTTGTGAATGATGAGCACAACGAGTGAATGAAGAGGAGAATTCAGAGATATGTCTTATTCGAGCAAGAGGTCTTAATCTTGGGCAGCTTAATGGTCTTGGGAGTATCTATTAATGTCTTAAAATTACACAGAACTGTGCAGGGAGAAGGGTTTGTTTTTGAGTGTCATCTGAGTCTCAAAGAAGGCCATAATCCATATGGGTTAAATACCACTCTTTGTGGTATACTCATATAATAGAATATTACCAACTCTAAAAAGGAGGAAGCTTGGAAACATTATGCTAAGGGAAAAAAGTCAGACACAAAAGACCATGTATGCTATAGGTGTTGACCGTGCCCTCAAGGACAGTGTATTAAAGGCTTGGGCCAGCATGGTGCTACTGGGAGGTGGTGGGCCCTTGAAAGGTGGCACCCAGTGAGAGGGTCATCGGGGGTATACCCTAGAAGGACACCGGGGGAGCCCATCCCCTTCCTCTTTTTGGCTGTCTGGCTTGGGATATAAGCAGGTCTCCCACTGTGCTCCCACCATGATGTGCTGCCTCACCACAGGCCTAAAGTAATGGGGCCAATCGATCATGAACTGGGAAAGCCAAAACTGTGAGCCAAAATAAACTTGTTTTCTTTTGAGTTAAATATCTCAGGTGTTCAGGTATTTCATTATAGTGATGGAAAGCTCACTGAAACATAATTTCATTTATATGACATATCCAGAATAGGTTAATGTACAAAGACAGAAAAATAGATTAGTGGTCACCAGTAGCTAGAGGGGGAGGAAAGGGTGGAATAGGGAGTGATTGTTTAATTGCTTTGAAATTTTCTTTTGGGGTGGTGAAAATATTCTGAAACTACATTGGGGTGATGGGTGCATAACATTGTGAATATACTAATGGCACTGAATTGTAAACATCAAAATGGTTAAAATGCTGAATGAATCTCTGACTATGGCAATTTAATTGCATTTTCAATAATAATAATAGTAAAAGAATCACTGTGAATAGAGGAACAAAGCAGATGGCAAAAATGAAGCAGACCATTTATTTCATACATCTAATGGGCTGGGTAGTGGAACCCAAGTCAGAAAAGTTGCAAATATTCTAATGATATATGGAATGGGAATATTTATAGTATTAGGAATAACAACTGATATATGCACCATGTTTTACAGTTAGGAACAAATTTCCAAGTGTCTTACTTAATTTAACTCCTAGAAAAAAAACGGTGAGAGAGGGTAGATACGATTCCATGATTATCTCCATTTTAAAAATGAGTTTCAGAGAAGTTGAGTAATTTGCACAAAGTCACACAGCTACCAAAAGGTCAAATGAGGATCAAAACCCAGGTCCACCTGTGTTTTTGGCAATTTGATTCCACCAGCTCTTCTCAACCTTTCAACATCTTTACAAAAATCACAAGATTTCTGTGCTTGGATTGCCAGCTGAGATTAAATATCATGTTTCTACTCTGATGCCTGGAATCATATCATCTCATGTGGTCACACAGGGTACCTCATTGACTAGAAGATATATACGTCTATCATAAATTAGCCTGCTAGGAAAAAAAGATTATTACTTAGTAAACACCAACTGTTGAGAATGATAATGTTTCAAAATGTGAAGTCAAGGGTGAGAAGGTAATCCAAGCTAACGAATGAAACCACTGTTCGCGTCCGCCTTCTTGTTTTACTGATGAGAAAACTCAGGCATGAAGAGGCCAATGATTTGTCTAGATGACAGAGTGGGTGTCAAAGGTGGGATTAGAACTCAAGACTTTTAAATGCTCTGTAAACACACAAGATCCTGGGTAATCAGCCTTCCAATAGAGTCCCTGGGGAGCGATCTGCTACTTTGTGAATTCACAGTCTAAGAATAAGCTGACATTTATTACAAACACAGAAAGAAAGGATTAGGGATTCGGTGGTAATCACTGGCCTCAGTACTGAATAAATGGCCTCAAATGAATCCATTTCCTTCTTTGGTTATCCCCACTGCACTGACACACAGTGACATTGGTGGCTTTTTAAAAATTTTACTCAGGAGTGGCCAATTATCCAGAATTCACCAGTCATGTTTTATGAGCACAGTTGGTATCGGGGTGAATAATGCAGGCCTGTAGTGTCACTTCCATCACAGAGACATAGCCCTGGAGATCTTCCAGTCTGGGGTTCCCCAGGCATAGTCAGCTGACCACCAGGCAGGGACACTTGTACTGCCCGAAGCCAGAGCCCAGCTCCACCTTCCTCTTCTGAGACTGCACGCCGCTCCCCGCCCCTCCACACCTGCTTCCCACCTCTGAGGCAGGCTGGGGGCTTGCAATAAATGCTCCTGAAATGGAGTTTTGGCCATCTAAGGAGAGACACGGAGGAGAATACTCGAAGGAACCTGTGAGAACAAAATGTATTTAGCAAAGCTCCTCAGTACTGCTTTGAACTAAAAGGAAGAAGTTCAGAACCTTGTAAGTCAAACTTTCACACCTCCTGTGAAGAGACTTGACTCCAGAGAGTGGATATGACTCGCCCCAAATCACAAAGTCAGGAGGTTACAGAATGGTTACAAACTGAGGCCCCCCGATTCCCGTGCAGCGTTTTTTCCTCCTTGCAGGCTCAGCCATTCTCTTTTAAATAAAATGATCATGATTCTTAACACGTCGATGCCACATTAGGCATGGAATGTACTGTGTACTGTTTGCATGTTTCACAGGGTATTTTGGGGGTGGGCAGGGGAGTTACTGGGGATTGTACTCAGGGGCGCTCAACCACTGAGCCACATCCGCAGCCCTATTTTGTATTTTATTTAGAGACAGGGTCTCACTGAGTTGCCTAGCACCTCACCATTGCTGAGGCTGGCTATGAACTCTCCATCCTCCTGTCTCAGTCTTCTGAGCTGCTGGGATTACAGGCGTGTGCCACTGCGCCCAGCTCGCAGGGTATATTTTGACTCATGTTTAAGGCCATGGATTTTTGTCTTAAGACCTGCATCCCTTAACAACTAGCACAGGGCGTGTCTCAGAAAATGTGCATGATTTGTTTGATAAAAGAATGAATGATATGGAGGGACAGGTGAGATGGTAGGGATCTGGCTCAATCGCATCTTTATTTTGTTTTGACAGACTACAGTTGTATATATTTATGGGGTACAAAGTGGTGTCATGATGTTTAATACAATGATCAGTGATTAAATCAAACTAATGCATCAATTCGTCACCTCGAATATTTGACTTTGTGTGTGTGTGTGTATGAACATTTCAGATTCCCTGTCTTAATGATATTGAAATGCCCAGAACTGTCAAGAGCTATATTCACCACACTGTGTAATAGAGCCCCCAAAAATTTAAAAACCAAGCTTATCCTTCTAAACGAGGCTTCATGCCCTTTGGCTATCATCTCCCAGTTCTCTCACCCCCAGCCCCTGCGTCTGAGTCCAGCTGTTTCAGATTCTGCACGTAAGTGAGACTGTGGATCCGTCCTTCTGTCTTTGGCTTATTCACTTAGCATAATTATTCAGTGGTCTTGAAACATGTCATTCTTTCCTTGGGGAAAAAAAAACCTTCCTGACACTCTCTTCCCAGCCTCCTCCCGCTTTTCCGCCTATGGCGCTTTTCTGAGCCCCACTCAAAAGCTGCCTTCTCTTACCTCTGGTGGAAAAAAAGCTGCCAAGGCTTGGCCCAGGATCCAGATGACACCTTGACTACGTCTACCACATAGGCAATGCAGGCTAAGATTCAACGCAGCAAATTGTAGAAGAGCTACTAACCCTGTTGTCACTTGATTTTTCAGTGGAAGAAACAATATGGGTAAAGTCCCCAGCATCCCCTGAAATACACAGAAACCTCTTCTTTTGAAAAGCTTTCCACTGACAGGTAAAAATAGTACATGTTTGTGGCATACAACATGATGTTTTGATATGTATAATTTCAGAATGGCTAAAATATGCTAATTAACATACATATGACCTCACAAGCTTATCCTTCTCTTGCAGTGGTGACACTTGAGATCTACTTTTTTAGCAGTTTTCAAGTACACAATACGTTAACCATAGTCACCACCATGTAGAGTAGATCTCTTGAATTTATCTTGAATTTATCCACTTGTCTAACTAAAATTTTGGGTCCTTTGACCAGCATCTCCCCAATCCCTCCATACCCCAGTCTCTGGGAGCTACCATTTTACTCTGTTTCTGTGAGTTCGACTTTTTTAGACTCTTCACATAAGTAAGATCACGAGGTATTTGTGTTTCTGTGCCTGGCTTTCATTTCTCTTAACATAATATTCTCTAGGTTCGTCCATGTTAAATGGCATCCTTCTTTTTAAGACTGGTCTCCCATTGTGTGTGTGGGTGGGTGTGTGTGTGTGTGTGTGTGCATGCGCGCGTGCACACATGTGCACATGCACACATTTTCACCATCCATTCGTCCACTGATGGACACTGAGGTTGATCCCATTTCCTGGCTGTCATGAATTAAACTGCAATAAACCTGGGGCGGCAGGTGTCTCTTACCATACCAACTCCAGTTCCCTAGGTTATATACTAAGTAACTCTTAGTAAATGCTGACTCCCTTCACCCAGAGACACCCTCTCCCTTACCCTTCACTGGTTTATTATACATTATTTTACAGAGTATCAATGCCTTTGGAACACTCTGTCTTCCCACTCAACTATAAATTTTCTTGAGCACATTGTTAGATCAGAGGAATCTTTGCAATTGCCCCACCATGCCTTCCCACACTAACTAAAACAATACCTAGCACAGATCTGGTGCACTGGCTTTATTTTTGTAGAACTGAAGTGTCTGTGTGTGGTGCTGATAGGGTGGGGGCATAATATATTTATGCCTTTGAAATAAGTTGTCTGCAAAGCCCTCCTGCAGATGTCCTACGTATTTCTTCATATTACATCGACTTTCCTCTGAGAGTAGGTAGCCAGGGGTGTGGCAGTGGCACCCTGGCATTGACAGTGAGCTTCCAAAGGGAAGACGGACCCTAGGGAGGGGCCGAGCTAGGTTTCTGTGCTGGCTCCTTAGGCCCCCACCAAGAGGAAGTGGTATTTCGGGGACAGCAGATGACAGAGTGACATCACCCATCTCCGTCAGTGCTCATTTCATTTCTTCAATTTCAATGAAGACAGGATAAAAAAGGTCGTTCCTTTATCACAGGAGTGGCCTCTGTCTTATTTATCACTGAAAATAGGGAAGGTACTCCTCACTGGCCCCCCTTCTTCATAGAGCTTCCCACTTCAGTCTTGACTTTCTGGAAGCAGTAAAAACCAGTAAGTGAAACTTAAATGGTAAATTCATAGATCATTTCCATCCGCATGGAAATCTAAAGGAATAAAAGAACTAAATTTTTAAAATACATACATATAATCAGAATATTGAAACCCATACATTCCCAAGGTAATGAGGTTAACAAATATCCCCAAACTATTATTATCATACAAAACTTAGAGAGCTCATGTTATGATCAAGTCACCGTTCCTTGTGTTTGATTACTCATCCACTCCTCAGCCAGCCCTGTGTGGAGGGTAGTATGAGCAGAGTCGGTCAGTAATCCGCCAAGATCTCTGAGCTGGTAAAAAGCTGGGCTGAGGCTGAGACCCATGCTTACTGTCTCAGGAGGTGGTGTCCATAATCACCACCTTCCCTGTCCTCCAGCTGTGCCTGGGATTGCCTCCTAAGTTCTTGATATGGAAATTCATAATTCTCCTCCCTCTCCCTGGAGAAGAAGGTAACCATCTAGAATACATATACACATGCACCGCTGTATGTATCTAGTACTTACACATCCACACATACTTTATGTATATGTGAAAGACAGAAAGAGAGAAAAAAACACAAGTTAGAACTGGTACTATATCAGTACTATAAACAATGGAAAACTCCTAACAGAGAACTGAATTTTAAGTTGGCATCTGGATAATGGAAAGAACTGAATCGGTAACAGAGGCTATGCTAGGTGCTTTCACATGGGTGATCATATATCATTTTATTTAATTAAAAAATATCCCTGTGTGATTAGTAGGTAATATTATCCCTATTTTACAGATTTGGAAACCAGATTTCCTACAATAGTAACAAACACTTGTTCGGTACTTACTAAGTGTTAGGTGCATTCCTAAGAACTATACATAGATTAATTCATTTAATCCTCATAAAAATTCAAGTGTACCGGTGTAGAGCCATTTGCAAGATGAGGAGCCTGAGGTCTAGGAGTTTAAGGTCATTTACAAGATCTTACCACCAAGAAGAGCGAAGCCAGGTGGAAGGGCTCCCTAGTCCTTGCTCTTAACTATCATGTTCCTGCTACACTTTTTTTTAATCAAAGTAAAATGCCCAAAGTTCCCAGCTGCAAGGGACAGGGACAGGATTTGGACCCTGTTTATGTGTAATAAAGTCAACAGTCCTCTAAAAGCTTATTATGAATTATTTTGTACCAGAAAAAATGATTGGAAATGTCAGCTGGAATGAATTGTTCTGCATGCCTTCATAAAACGTGAGGACTCCATTCTATAGCAAAGAAACCTTCAAAAGGATTTTGAGCAGGAAACAAAAGAGCAAAACATTTAAATCTGCCCTTGGGAGGAAACAACTCACTAGAACGCAGAGAATGATTCAGAGGTGGATGAGGGATGGTGATGCACCTTGCTGGGGGCTGCTGCCATTGTCACAGCAGGGAGGTGAAGGTCTGCGAGAGGACAGGGGACCAGACAGTGGCGGACACGGAGGAGTCAAGAAGGCATTCAGAGCAGTGCTGTGGAAGGACAGGGACATGCCAAAGTAGAACCCAGAGGTCATAGCGTGAGTGATTCAGAGAATGGCGATGCTCTTAAAAGTTTTGAGAGGAAAACTTTGAACATATGGAGATTTTAGGACCTGTGAATACACTAGTAAAGCTCACCTGAAGATAGTCAATTGAGAAAGAAAGAATTATTAAGCGTCCTGGCCTCTGGCAGAGAACTTCCTAAGTAGCCATCAGGACAGAACACATCGATCTCACCTGCGTGAGCTGTTCTAGTCAAAAAGGCAGCAGTTGCAACATCTTGATCAAACACAGAAGATGTCGTTCCTGGGAGCATCATTCCCTTAGCCACGCCCAACATGCCCCACAGCCTCTGCATTAAAGGAAACGGGTGGTAAATTGAGCCCAATTTCCCAAGAGTACCAGCTATAATTCCAAAACAAGAAATTTTCTTCTAAAGAATTTCTACTGATTTGGGAAAATGTTGGATGTAATTGGAATAGGTGAAGAAAGCAGAGAATGAAATAAAATTAGTACGATGTAGTCCAAATGTTTTAACACACGAGTACATACACATGTATACTACATATAGCATTAATATGTAGTTACATATATTCAAATGCACAAATATTATACATAAAAAGACATTAGAAGGAAATGCACCAAAAGGTTAATAGAGGTCCTTCACTGAGCAGTTATTTACTGCCAGGCATTGTGGTATCCATAGGCATAATGAGAGAATACCTACTTGATGGTCTCATAGAGTTTATGGTTCAGGAAAGCTAAGCTTTTAAAGGCATTTGTGAACCAATCTAAGGACAGGATCCTGCAAGTTTTTTATAGCTGACTGAGTCTTTGCTTTCAACCATCATGTCACTGCTCTGTAGAGATAAAATAGCAAGCCCCAAATTACCACCTAGATAGGGGCAGAGCCAGGGATTGGATCATATCTCACCCTCACCCAGATGAACAGAGCTCACCATTATCAAGCATATCTAAAACTGTCTACTTAGTTTTCATAGAAATAACTGTCTTTAACACTTGTATTTCATTGATTCACGTAATATACAAGTAAATTCTATAATTATAAGTGTAACTGGTGTTTCCATATTTGGAAATAGACCCACGAGATTTATTGGGGAGTGTGAGGCCACACGTGCCTGAGCCTGCTGGCCTCTGGCATTTGGCTCGCTGGAGGCATCGTTTGCCATAATTTACAGAAGTAATTGAGAGTTTACATCATCAAGTCGGCTAAATGGAAACTGATGGAGAGAACAGGTACCGTTTCTTATTTGTGGTCACACAGCTCAAGGTTGCCATTAGACACTTAAGTCACCTCAACTTCCCTGTCAACTGAAATATTTTCATCATTATCGTATCTGCCACTAAGTCACAATTTAGTGCCTGTTTTGAGCTGAATTGCCCCTGATCCCCAATGCTTTCAAATGTGACCGTACTTAGAGATCAGGTTTTAAAGAGGCAATTAATTAAGGTGAAATGAGGTCACAGGATGGACCCTGGTCCAACAGGTGTCCTTGGAAGAGGTGAGGATACAGCATGCACAAACCAAGTCTTGAATATGTGAGAACATGGTAGGAAGGTGACCCTCTGCAAGCCAAGGAGGGAGGACTCAGAGAAACGAAACCTGCGGACACCTTGACCCTGGACTTCTAGCCTCCAGAACTGTGAGAAAATAAATGTCTGCCATGTATGGCACCCAGTCTGTGTTCATTTGCTGTGGCAGTGCTAGCAAACAGACACAGCACTTATGATGTGACACATGGACAGCACTCGATACTGATAAAATGAAAGAAAAGTATGGAAAGTGTTTTTCCCCATCCTGCAATTCTGGGGGATAGGATCCCTCACACAGAACCTTTAAAAAAAAAAAAAGTTCAATAAACACATTTTAAAAAGTTAAATACTTGGTGCTCTCGTTACCACCAGCATGGAGATTTTTCTAGGATAGTAGGCCTTCTCTTTCATCCACTTCTCCTGTTAACCCTAGGACTCGGTAAAGAAGCACCTGTACGTTCCAATTTAGGAACACGAACAAATGAACAGGGTGCAAATCCCAGCGCTCTCAGAACATAGCCAGTCCTCCATCTTCCTTACGCTGGGCAATAGTGTCTCTCAGGGCTTTACTGAGGTCCCCAGAGCACGCAGACGAAGCTGGGAGGGGAAATAGCCAAGAAAATCTCCCAGGCCTTCGGTACATTTGCACAAGGTCATGGGAACCAAAACTGAACTTTCTCTCTCTCTTCTCCCTAAGGATACAAATTAAGGTACTCAGAGGACTTAAGGTACCCACCTGGATGTGCTCTTAGCAACGTGAACAAAAAACTAGGTGAGCGCCAGAGCAGACCTGCAATTTGAGGGCACCTGGCCCAGCTGTCTGGTTTTGAAAGGCAGGAAATTGATGCCTCACAAAGGAAAGGTCTATTCTGGCTCTTGTCCTGGTCATTTGTTAAGTCTTTGCCGTAGAAACCAAAGACAAAGGTGAGAGCTTCCATCTTTTAAGTTGTTACTTTTTAAAGAGAATTTCCTCCCCTGCATCCCTAGTCCCCAGAGAGTATCTTCCAGCATTTGATCAAACATTTCTAGGAATGGGGAACTCTCAATGCCCGACGCAGCAAGGTCATCTTTGAATAGGTTCAATTATAAGGAATTCCTTGTATTGAGCCCCAATCTGCCTCCCCATACCTTCCACCCAGTGGCTCTGGTTATGGGTTATGCCTTTTTAAGTATCATGGAAGAGGCCTAACTCTTCTTCTCCATGATGGCCTGTGGACCTTTGAAGATGAAGAAGACCCTAACAGTATCTCACAGGTCATGGTTCTGAGCCCTCTACTCATCCTCAACCCTACTGTCAACTGGCTTAAATCCCCACAGGAACTAGTTAGTGACCCATCAACATACAGAAATATAATACTCCAATAAGTTAACTCTGGTCCTTGTCCTGGAGTGAAATCATCCCTAAATGGTGGAGATAGGGGAACACAATTGTTTATCAGTAAGGAGAATACCTCCTTCAGTTTGTGGTTGTCCTATTAGAAACTCATTCCTTCCCTGAGTAACTCCCAGGTCTGGAGGGGCCCTTCTTAGTCTTCCCTGGCCTCCTCCCCACACACTGGTCCTCGTTCCTCCTGCATCCTGCCATTCTTGCCCTCCCACTTTTGCCCCCAAACCTCTAATAAGTCTTGGACTGGATGGATGGAAGAGCAATCTATGGCATCTGCCAAACTCCTTCCAAAGGAAGCAACCCCAGCCAAGTCCACCTTGCCTATCATTCTCTCAGTACACTCAAAGTGATATCAGCTCTGCTGTCCCCTCACACATGATTGGAATAAAGACCAGTGCCCTTGCTAAGGTTCTTACATGAGCTGAACTCACCAAGACCAACTACCCACAAGGCAGCTCCTTACCGAGGGAGCATTGGCAAGTTCACCCAAACAAATCTGATTTGTTGGAAAGCAAAATGAGCCAAAGAGTAGAGAGAGGGGACACTAGAGCTTAATTCTCTTGAACTGTTTCTTATGACTAAGTGGGAAATATGTTCTGAAGAAGCTTACGTGACCAAGTGGTTGTTGAAGGGACAGCCCCAAATTTCCTTGTAATAAACCTGCATGTGTAATATAAAAACTCAAGAGCAAGAGTGGAAGGCTTCAAAATCTGTTTGTTCCTACTTTTCCCTGCCCCAAGTTGAAGGGCAAGATGTTTACGTTAGGACTTTTCTCTGTTCTCATTGCTTTAGAATCTTTCCTTAATATTTAGGATATTTAGGTGAGTAAAATCTGTGTGAACTGAAATTTTTCATGTTAGATTCTGGATTCTGGGAGAACATTAAAAAGATTTAAAATTCTTTGGGGGAAGGCAAGTGTAAATGATTGGAGATATTTATAAAAACAAATTTTACTGGGGTTTTCTTCAAGGAGGAAGATGTACCTCCATAAATTCACAGAATCAGAGCTTCCCTTTGACCTCTCTTGTTATATTCATTTGAGGATAAATGGGCTCAGAAAATGGAAAGAAAAGATTAGGCCCCAGGTCATCCCAAATTCCAGAAGCTTCTCCCTCGGCAGAAATATCTCATTTTCCATTTCTACCCAGAAGATTTATGTTAGATGTGTTCAGATAAGATCAGGTTTAGGCAAGTCGTTCAACAAATTAATTCAGCAATGGTCCAAGGCACTAGCCATGTATCAATAAGCAAGACACACGTGGTTTTTGCCTACATGGAGCTTATAATCAAATGATCCTTGTTGCAGCTTAAATAGATTTTGCAAGCAGAAATCTTTATACAAATTATACTGTAAATATTCAGTCATGCACTGAACCTCCACATGTCTCTAGCCCTGGGCACATGCCACCAGGAGGGAGTGGGTAAAAAAGATATGTAAAATGTGGGAAAATAAGATAAACATATGAACAGTTGGCCAACTGAACAATTTAAAATACAGTACTAGAGTGAAGGTACAGATGGCTAATAACTAGGAAATGTACAATAAGACGTTAAGTTATTATGGTCCTGGCAATAAATTTTAAGGAAATTGTGGTATCAGAGAAAATCGGTATCAGAGTTACGTCTTGAAAGAAGATGGACCAGAGGGAAAGGGCCAGCCTTAAAGGCAAAAGGCAAAAGGCAAAAAGCAAAAAAAAAAGAACCCCACCGTCACTGGTAGGGATAACAGAGGAGAACCAATTAAATAACCACAAATTGTGAATGTTATAAAACAAAGCCAAACAATTCAGATCACACCTAACAAACAAAATTATAATAGAAATACCATGTCTGCTCCCCAAACACATGCACATTCTAACACATTCTTGGAAAGAGTGCCGCAACGTTGATTTATATCTGACAGTCCAAGGGAAAAAAGGCAAGAGCTGCCAAATCTGCCTATATAAATCCCAGTGATTTCACATGTTTTCATCCTATGAACTGAAGGCAGAAAAAGAGATCTAAGCCTTTGAGATAACAGACAATAAAGCGGTGCCCTAGCGAAGCTTCTCTGCAGAGCCACTGGAATCATATTTATCGTGTCTGAGACTGACATTAATTCTAACGTGCAGGCACCCTTCAGCATTCACATGCACACTATTAAATAACTTTAACAGGTGAATTTATCAAATTATGCCAAGGTGCACTGAATTGTATGGAGGGACAGCAGAACTGCAGTGTTATGCAGAACCAAAGACTTCAGCGGAGACATGCTCGGTTTCTGTCATAGCCAGATTACTTTTTTTTTTTAATTGTCCTAATTAGTTATACATGACAGTAGAATGCATTTGACACATCATATGTAAATGGAGTATAGCTTCTCATTCTTCTGGTTGTACATGATGTAGAGTTACACCGGTCGTGTAGTCATATATGCACATAGAGTAAAGTCGGATTCATTCTACTGCCCTTCCTACCCCCATACCCCCTCCCCTCCCTTCACTCCCCTCTGTCTAACCCAAAGTACCTCTATTATTCTCTAACCCCACCCACTGCATTGTGAATTAGCATTCACATATCAGAGAAAACATTAGGCCTTTGTTTTTTGGGGATTGACCAGTCAGATTATTGTCTCCCTGGATGAAAGTGCTTCTCTTTCGTCTTCTGGTGTCAATCCTTCAGGTTGCAAATGCTTTGCACAACTGATCAGAACCCACTTGAACCTAAATAAGAAAGGTTTGGGCAGTGACTATCAGTAATCCTGAGTGGCCCATGAGAAGGAGATGTGATCTTCTGTCTTGGTGGGATTACAAATTTCATCCAACAGTCAGATGAAAACATAGCAGCTGCTTCCTTGTCCTTCTAGACCTCACCTGAGAACTAACAAGCCACTGCTCTGATCGAAAGTCCAACAGGTGCTGGCGGTATAGAGTGCTGGAGATATAGCCCATCACGTAGAATGCCTGCCTCGCATGCTCGCGGCCTGGGTTCGAGTCCTCAGCGCTGTGGGATTGCGCAATACAACAAACAAAAGTCCAACAGGACTAAGAATCCCAGGCACGTGGATCTCTGGGGCACAATTGAAAGTGTGCATTTTTAACAAGCAACCCCAGATGCTGTTCTCAGTCAATAGATCACTGATTTGGTTGGTCTCCAGAAGCATCTGGGGAGCAATTTTAAAATGTAGCCTTTCAGAACACACCTCAGACCTCCTGAATGGAATCTCCAACAGTTTGGAAATTCTGGTTGAAGTCCTGGATCATTACGCTGTTCAGAATTGTTAACATAATGATAAAAGTGAGAGATCCCAGTTGGTGTTGTTGTCACTTCTCACTAACGGCTTGCTTCCTTTTATAAGAAAAGGAGAGTTAGGTAACTCCTACATTTCAACTCTCAAGTTTCAATTCTTACTTTGGACATCAGAAAACTGATAGCAATTCTTTATGGTTTAGGTTTCTAGGTACAACTGCTTCCCTTTCTAATTATCAGATCCTTTCCTTAAGCATTCTTTCAAAATGTAACTTCTAATTAAACCACTAGAAGTAGTTACAGTATAAATGACAAAGTAGTACAATGCAAATAATTCAAATTCATGCTTTAGCTTACATTTTTGAAAGTCACCTTCTGTATTTGGCTTGTAAATTTAGGTGAACCTTGAATTTTACAAACTTCACACCATTTTACAACTTCATAGCATCCATCTTCCTGTGTCATTGGACAAATGACAGAGGATGGAGGACCCCAAAGGAATGTTAAGCATAACAGAGTGAAAGAACCAAAGCCTTGTTCGGTTGACCCATAGAAAAAGGCCTGGAACTTCAGTTCAGAGAACAGGGTAGGAATTCCAACATCTATATGGCTTTGAATGTCATTTCCTCTGTAGGACTAGTTTCCTCATTTGTGAAATGGGATTAACAACCTCACCTTGCCTTTTTCTTATTGCAGAATTGCTTTGTAAAATGAAATGTTTGTATAAAATATAAATTATTTAACCACAGATGGAAATAATTCAGAAATACTAAATAAAATATATTGGCATGTGATAGCCAATCCTTCATTAATAGGTCTTTACTGCTGCCAGGGACAGGTTGCAGATTTTAAAAAAGAAATCTAGAGTATTCTAGTGTGTTCCTCCAACAGGAGAACTCTCAAGAGAACAGTGGACAGGTGAGGTGCCCAGCAGAGATAAAGGTGGTGTTTAGGTTTACCTTTCTTGGCACTGATCAGATAGTGCTGAAATCATTGCATTCAATTCATAATAACTCGCTGCAGGACATTTGGACTCACAGGGTGTCTAAATGAAGACAACCAGAGTAATAAGGGGCCTGGAAAACACATAAACACATCCCCTTAAAAACAGCAATATAATATGTATATATATAAAACCCAATGTATATAAGGGCATTGAATGGTCATGTAAAAGAGGGATTTTTTTTTTCCTGTGTGGTCCACCAATATGTGAAGTTGCTGGAGATGAGATGCTGATTCAAGGGGAGACAAATTTCAGAATGCAGAACATTAGCAAATAGGATGATGAGCTGCTAGAACATCAGTTGTCAGGTGTTCCCAAAGCAATCTTGCCCTTTTTCGAGAAGCTCCAATAGATAATTTTTGAAGTGTTCTGACCATAAGACACTCTAACTTGGTCCCTTCATCGTTGGCAGCCATGATTTCTCATCTTTGGAAACAAACTAAAATCCTTCTGAACTTGACTTCAGGTTGAAGTTGAGAGCTATTACTGAGAAAGCTTTGATTTGGGGACTCCGAGCCTGTCACCTGCCAAAACGGTTGCCCTCCGCCATCTCCTGTCTCCCGTGCTCACTACTTCACTTTGATTGCGAGGCTTCTCGGATCAAAGCTAGATCCGGCCCCCTCCCCCAGGCTGCCTCCCCTGGCACCCGGCCAGAAAGCCACTGCTGCCATTTGTGTTTTCATTTGGTAAATAAAGATCAGAAATGGCTGCTGCTTTTATAGATTGAAAACTCAGGTCTGCAAATAAATATCTTGGGGGAATTAGAGAAGATTTGGAGAATAACAGTCAATCTCAATATAATTAAAAATAAGCTCTCACCTGCTACTAATTTCCTTCTTGTTTCTTTGCTAACAGAAATCTTTGTTTGAACAAAGAGGTAAAAGGCACAGTTAGAAGCTGTTTACATAGTGCAAATGAGAGTGCTAATTGTAGGCAGCCTGCATGTTAATGAGAAAGAGGTTATTTATCAGTGTGAAATTCTGAGTGCAATAAATTGCAGGTGATATTTCAGGAAACATTCATTTTCTAATGATTTCTTTTCACCTCCAACAGTGGCCCCAAATCAAAGTGCAGCATGTTGTAATGAAATGAGAATTGGTCTGGAAACTGGGAGATCTAGTTGTGGTCCACAGCTTAGCTGTGTGCCCTTGTCTCAGCTCCTTGCCTTCTCTGAGTTTCAGGCTCCATCTCTGTAGAAAAGAGACATTTCTAAGTTATTCTTCACCCTGGCCATCACCATATAAGAAGCACCAAGAGCTGACTTAGTACTTCTACTGACAAATAAGTTTCTCTTATTTGGGGTACGCTCTTTTTTGTTCTGAAACCAATTTAGAAAAATAGATTCTTGGAAGAGGGCTGGCTTCCTAGCTCCCAGGTTTTCCCCTACCCTGGCTGCTATGGCTCTGCACAGTTCTTTTTGAGGAACTCCCTTAAGATCCTTGGAAGCCAACCTCCACAACAGTATCACAATGTCACATGCCTCCCAGCCACCCCCTCCAACTCTTTCAGCTGAACTCTGAGGTGCCTCCAGGCCCTCTGGCCTCCCAGTGACTCATCCACTTCACAGATAGTGTTCGAACACCCACCGTGTGCAAGGCACCAAGGTCAGCACTAGGAATACAGAACTCTGCAGGGCAGACAGAGGCCAGGCCCTCCCAGAACTGTCTCACTGGGAAGTCAGATGTCAAACACTTACCCAAATTATAGTGTGGTAAGTGCTATGTGGAAGCGTGAGGTGCCGTGACAGAGGGTCCTCACTGTCCTGCAGGGTCAAGGAGAGCTGTCCTGAGTGACATATGCTCTAGGCTCCTCATAGAGGGAGTACAAGCTGAGGAAACAGGGAACACAGAACTTGGGGTAAGAAGAAGCCCACCACATCCAAGGCCATAAAGGTCCGTGTGAGTATAGGACTTTGAATAAGCAGAGAATGGTAAATGGAGGCTGGAGAAGTAGGTGGGGTGAACAGGTAGTCACTTCTGGACTCTTCCCTAGGATATCAGAAGCCATTAGCAGCTCGTTAAGCGAGGAAGGGACTGATCAGACAGAAGGGTTGTACCAACCTCTATCAATAGTGTTGAAATTCGAATTCCCTAGTGACATGGCAGAACCTCAGGAATCCTCTTCCATTCCCTCACCAGGTCACATATATATACCAATCCCCAAAAGCAAACGCCAGTGTCCCAGGGAAAATGAACCCACAAATATAACTTTGGTCATGGTCTGCCAGAGACACTATTAGAAAAGAATCCAGTTTTCTCTACAAAGAAGCAGCTCTGTGGGAGCTTTAGGGAGCCCCTTGCTCTCTCTCTCCCTCTCCCTGCTCAGGTGTGCTAGGTAAATAGGACAGGTGAACAGGATGGACCCTACTCTAAAAGGAAATAGCAGTGAATAGCAGGGAAATGGTAAGTTGGAAACCCCGAGAGCTACAGCACAAGATGCGATGGAAACACAGGAAAGAGCCTCAAAAGAGAAGATGTGGGGTGGTCAGGGTGGTTAGGGTGGAGGTGGGATCAGGGTACAGGCCTTGGAGTCAAGCTCACTAGGTTCAAACCCTGATTCCCCACTGAAAGCTGTGCACGCAGCCAAACTGCCTCTAGTTCAGCCTCAGCTTCTTGGCGTATGAAGTGAACGTCACCATCCTTCCTGCCTTGCAGGATCGATGTGAAGGTAAGAGGTAACTCAGGACAGGAACGTAGAAATGATGCCCTCCCGGGACAAGAGTAAGACCCTGAAAATTAACCATTATAAGTCAGATTCTCTAAGCGGGGGCCTGGGAACCTGCATATTTAACATGCTCCCAAAGGGACCCTTAGGATCACTTATTAAGGTCTTTACCTCCTGTTTGTGGGGTATCTATATGCCAACCCTGAGCTAAGCCTTTGATGTGTTGTATCTCATTTAGTCACGTGGCGGCGCAAACATCTTCCACCTTACAGATGGAGAAACTGAGGACGAGAGTAGTTCAGAGGCCCAGAGTGGTTTGGCCTCCTTCCCAGAGTCAGATCCTGAAGCGCCAAGCACTCTTCAGGAACAGCCTATTCCACCAGGATGAAGCATGCGGCAGCCGCTGTCAGGGGACCTGAGCTGAAAGTGCCCAAGAGCAGCACTGGCAGCTTCTGCCACTGGGCTGGGGTAGACATGAGGAAGGGCTGAAGCAGACGGGCCCGGCTGATCCCAAGAAGGAGCCACACGCTTCTCTCGTGGCACAGGGCGCCTGGTATGCACAGTTGTTTAGGGGTGTGTCGACCCCCATCAGGCCTCAGCCACATGACAGGAGCCTGGCTGTGTCCTCAGAGCCAGGTATGGTGCCTGGAACACAGGAGGCAAGAATCGACTCTGGAATCATCCAGGGCACACCAGGACCCCAAATCAAACGAGGCTGCCTCTCGTTCAGAAGCCTCTCATTTCAACCCCATCTCCGAGTGTTCCAGCTGTACAGATCACCAGCACGTTACCGAACATCTCCATGTCTGCTTCGCTGTCTGTAACGAGGCTACTATAATCATTCAAATGAGTAACTGGTTTGAAAGGTGCCGGCACATGAAACACTAACATACGAAGATAAGGTTCACGCTGCAAGTGAACAGAGACACGATGTGTCAGATGGTGTGAAACTGGCTATGTGCTTAAAAGGTGAGCCTTCCTGGCCATGCCTGGCAGACCTGGCCTCCTTTCTTGGTGTGTCACTCACCTCTGCAGCCTCCTGTCATAGCACCGAGGATGCTTCATTGCATTTATGAGGTGTCTACTTGTTCCCCAAACCAGACTGAGAGCAGCTCCGAAGCAGCAGCCCTCTGGACTCACCACCCTCTCCAGGGCAGCAGTGGAAACCAGCTGACCACACAGAGGCCTGACCCACCTGGGCCTCCTGACCTGGGGATTGTCACACCACAAGGTCCTTGGTAAAAGGAATTGAAAGTTCTTGCTTCTGATGGACAGTCTCCCCTGCTGTGTAGGTGAAGGCGTCACATCGGCAGAGCAAACTGCTACACAGGGGAGTCTTGTGACATTGACCACTGGTGGCCAGGCCTCTGGTCAGGGCCAGCCCAGCTCTGGAGGGTACTACATGGGCACTTAAGGAAGGTTTGTTGAGTAAGCAGAAGACCCCTCCAAAGAGAGGGACTTCTGGTGTCAGGAACTCTAGGGGTCTAGTTTCACACCGCTTGAAACTCTCCTCTCAACACAGATGTGAAGCCCAGGGGCACTCCTTGCAGCAGATACCCAGGTGGGGCCCTGTGCACTAGCAAGAGTGCCACCCCTTCCCCACAGAGCCCCAGAATAACCCTTGGGGCAGGAATCGCCTTGGTTCAACATACTCTCTCCTGTTCCTTGCCTGCTGCCTGGCACTGCCCGCCCCACCCCCTAGCCCTTTGGATCTGATCTGAGCTCAAAGTCAGTTCAGCCAGAAAGCCTTTCTGAATGAGGATGTGGGGGAGGAGGATGCCTGTGTTCTTCCTAGGACAGTACAACTGCCTCTCAACCCAGGGCAGAGGCACTGGACTGCAGTGTGTGTGTGCCGTGCGGGTGCCGCGCTTACCCTCGGGACAATGTTTACACAGAGATGAAGGTGAAATCCCTGCCGGACTCATTAGAATTAATTACTAGCAAACCATTAGGTTAACAGGAATAACAGCAAAGAAGGAGGAGGAGTCAGGCAGGGTCAAAATCAGCTCTTCCATCAAGACAAAGAAACGAACTGCCAGGTTGCTTTCTGTGACAACACGCAGGGAAACTTCTCAGAGGCCACAGCAGTCAGCCAGCTCACTCAGCCAGAAGGGAAGGTTTCTGTTGTGGCCCTGTCTCCCTTCCTACTGGACATGGCAAACAGTGGTGCATACTATGATTGGTCTCCTCTCGAAGTCACAGTGAAGAGCCTCAAAGAAATAACTTTGCCTTGCGTAGTCAAGAATATATCTGATCAGCGGAGTAGAGGTAGGGGGGTGGGGAGAGGGAGGAGGGACAGGAAAATGGAGGAATTGCAGAATGAAATGGACCAAATTACGCTCTGTGTGTGTGTGTGTGTGTGTGTGTGTGTGTGTGTGTGTGTGTGTGTGTATTTGCCAGAGTGAATTTCACCTTTATGTATATCTATAAAGTGCCAGTTTTAAAAATAATAAATAAATAGAAGAAAAATGAGTGGAGTAGAGAAAGGGGATAGGGAGAGGGAGGAGGAGTGGGGAAAAGGAAGCACCAAAGACTTCCCAGGGCAAACCATATTCCATGCATGTATGATTAGGTCAAAGCAAACCCCACTCTTATATACAACTATAATACACTAATAAAAATATTTTTAAATGTATCAGAGAATGAAACGGATAAGAAAATTATTTCAAAGAGGTAGAGATTTAAAGCAAATATTGGTAGCCTGAAAAACAGTAAAAAAAGGGATGAAACATTCCCACCAGTTTTGAGCATGATGGGAAATTCCCAGGGTTTTAAAAAGACAACATCTTATATTTCTTGTAATAAATTCAGTGAGACCCAAGCAATAGGAAGTATGAAGAATCTTGTTAGCAAACCCCTGCACACACACATATACCCCCAAATACACACTTTCCTGGAGGACAAGCGGTGCCTCCTAAATCATAATTGATCAGTAAACTAGGGAGTGCTATCTTCCAAAAATAGTCACCCTCCAGGACTCAAACTCTCAGCTTAAGTGTCCTGGGGTGGAAGGGCCAAGAGCTCTGGGAACCATGTTGGATGGGAGTCACTTCCAAGTCATGTAAACCGGCAAATAACCTAACTTTTCTGAGCTTCAGTTTCTTCATCTTTGGAGTGGGCCAAAAGCCTCTTTGATATAGAGTCTTTATGATATTTTAAAAGATGTAAGTGAGATAAGGCACTTGGCACAATGCCTATGAAATGGTAGGCCCTTATAAAATGCCCCAGGCCTGCCCCCATTCCTGTGGATTTACTGTAAAACAAAAAAGTCTGAGAAATCTGGGGACTTCTCTACTAAGTAAAAGAAAAACTCAAAACATGTGAAGTCATCTCTTCTAATCAGAAGTTCTGAGTGTTAGAAGTACCTACTTGGACCCACCAAAAGTAGGTCAGGGTCCTTCCTAGGTGCTCTTTCAGCACCTTCCTAGAATCCGCCAATCGCAGCACTCAGGCCACTGGTTGGAATATGGTGCTCACTTTTACCTAACACCTACTAGGTCATTAAGTTCAGAATTCATTCAGAAATAGTGTGTATTTTCATAGATGTTTATCCAGTCCTAGACATAGGAGCTGAGTAGTTGTTTCACTAATCAACACTGATTTAATTAACATGTATTATTATTTTAGGAGACATATATAGTATAGAAATATATTACAAATCAGATGAAAACCTGAAACCATATCAATAATAAGATTGGAGAGTGGAAGGAGGGATTAAAAGATGAGTTAAGGAGTATTAAATTCTTCAACTTGAAGGAGAGAAGAACCAAAAGATAATGTTCTACTCTTCTCTCTAAAAAGTAGATAAGAGTTTAGAAAATGCTTTCTAACTACAAAAACAATGAGTTTAGAATGTAATATGAGATATGTTTCCCCCCAAAATGAAGTTGAAATAAATCATGGCCAAATAGATTATGAATATTATGAGTTAGGTAGAGGTGTCACCCAAAAGCTCATGTGTAAAATAATGCAAGAATGTTCAGAGGTGAATTGATTAGATTGTGAGAGCTGTGACCCAATCAGTGGATTAATCCACTTGAATGGCTTACCTGGATGGCAACTGCAGGCAGGCAGCTGGAGGAGGGAGGTGCCTTTGACGTATGTATTTCGTCCCTGGTGAATGGAGTCCTCTGCTTCCTGGCTGTTGGGAACTGAGCAGCTCACCTTCTGCCATCCTGTTCTGTCTCACCTTGAGCCCAGAGCTGTGCAGTAAGCCAACCGTGGACTTAACCTCTGAAAATGTGAACCAAAATTAACTTTTTCTCCTCAAAGTTGCTCTTGTCGGGTCTTTTGGCCATAGCAAGGCAAAGCTGAGTGAAAGCATGAGACTGGCACACTGCCCACTCTGCCAAAAGGGCAATTATATACCATATAGAAAACGACCCTCTTAAAAGTAAGGAGACAGCTTAAAAAGGAAAATTAATAAAACAAGATGCCAAAAAGTATACTAACTTTGTTTTATCAAAAACATGTAAACAGCATAGAACCATCCTATCAAAGATTCTTAAATTGAGTCAAATAATAAAATACAATTATTGATTGCTTCCCAAATAAAAGAAACTGACACAAAAATGTAAAGAATAGGTAAAGGATTGTTATGTAAATGCACACAACCATGAAACATGACTCCAATATTACTATCAGATAATACTGAACACCAGGCAAATTCAAGAGAGACGATTTTATATGGGCAATGGGTATGATTTATAATAATTTTTGTATTAAAAAGGAATAAATGATAGAAGGTAGACAATAGCACTCATAGTAAACACAAAGATTAGATCACTATCACTCTCAGAAAGAATGAAACCCTGCATAAGATGAGGCTTCTGGTACAGATGGGGACTGAATAATGCTAGACAAAACTGATTCTTAAGGAGTGTTCCAAACAACAACAAAAAGTAGAAAGGAGGACACAGGCCAAGG
Organism: Sciurus vulgaris; assembly: GCF_902686455.1. Lineage (NCBI taxonomy): Eukaryota > Metazoa > Chordata > Mammalia > Rodentia > Sciuridae > Sciurus > Sciurus vulgaris. Next base: position 57,658,200 of record NC_136476.1, read on the forward strand.
GGCGAGACGAGGCACTGTCAACTCACTGATGGCCTAGAATCAGCAGACCCCTCAGCCAGCATGGTGCCTCCCTTTTCTCTTAAACATGATCTTCAAATAGAAAAAGAGAAAGAAAGGATTGCCAAGGTTTGGAATTTACGTCATAATAAGTGAAATAACATTAAGAGAATCCCTAGTTTCATTAACTTCGCTCATTCATTCAACAAATATTTACTTAGTGCTTTACAAATATTTACTGGGGATACCACAAAGCACACAAAACCAAGTTCCCCTCTTCATAGAGGTTATAGCTCAGTGGAAGAGATGGCATCTCATCACTAGATCATTACAAATTATGAAAAGAGGGCTGAAAAAAGGAAGAGGAGAGACGAGATTGTGCAGAGGACTCACTGTAGATTAGGGGTGCGGCGGGTGTCAGGAGAGTGTCCTGTGAGAAGTGGTGTTCGCGTCCATGTCTGTATCAGCCCAGGTGCCCATGTTGAGGGACTGAAAGAACACAGATGTGATAGTAGATACTGTCCATGATCCTAAAAAATGCATGAAGGACATGAAAAGATGGGGGATAGGAAGATGTCACCATTTCCAAAAATGAAGGAAATGGGAGTCTGGAACTACAGATCAAAAACCGAAAAGGTATGAGCATGAGAAAAGGAAACAACTTCACTGGTCAATTCACAGAGAACAAGCCAAAGGAGGCTCACACCTTCTGCTGCCTCCTCACGTGCCTGTAGCCCGCTAGCAGACTCTGACACCTTCATTAGTGATAACAGGTCTGCCTCCTAAGATTTGCTAGTGAGTTTGGTGTGTTGGAAACTTCAAAATAATTCAGCATCAAAACTTCGCAGGTACCTTCCATCTGTTGCCTGTGTCTTCTCTCTGGCTAAAGGGATTTTGACATCTGTGCTCATGAAAGAAACAGTGTCATTCCTTTGCAAGGACTCTGCTTCCAACAGAAACTTGCTGCCATGATGCAGCTGTGACTTACATCCTCTCTTGCCTCATGGAAAAGTAAAGAGAAAAAGAATCATATCGTGATGTAATTAGGTTGGTCTGAGTTGGAACTGCATAACGGTCTCTAAATCCATAGGTTCTTTCACTTCTAGAAATAATGCTAGGCAAAACTTTTGCCCTCTCTGCTCTATGTATGATGGTTAATTTTACGTATCAACTTGCCTGGGCCAGACAGTGCCCAGACATTTGGTTAAACATTTTTTTATGGTTATGTCTGTGAAGGTTTTTCTGGATAGGATCAACATTTGGATCAGTATATTGAGTAAAGCAGGTGGCTCTCCCCAGCGTGGTAGTATCCAATCCATTGATGATCTGAATAGAGCAAAAGGTGGGTTGTGGGGAGAGAGTTAGTTCACTTTCTATCTGACTGCTTGAGCTGAGACATCAGCTTTCCTGCCCTCAAACTGGAACTAACATCATAGGCTGTCCTGGTTCTTCAGCATTTGAATCTGAACTGAAACTACACCTTTAGTTCTCCTGGGTCTCCAGCTTGCTCGCTTGCCCTGCAGATTTTAAGACTTTCCAGTCTCCATAATCATCTAATCAACTAATTCCTTATAATGAATCATTTTATATATATATTATTCAATTTCTCTGTAGAATCCACACTGGTACTATATTTTATATAATATTACTACATATAAACTTTCTTAACCAGTATTATCCGGTGGAAACAATGCAAGCCACATATACAATTTTAGATCCTCCAATAGCCACGTGTTTTAAAAAGTGAAATTAATTTTAAGATTTTTATTTAATTAAATGTATCCATATTATTTCAATATTATTAGCAGAAATAGCTATTAATGAAACGTTTTACAACCCTTTTTTCCTAAGTTGTCAAAATCCAGTGAAGCCATGACACTATGGCAGTTCTGAACTCGCGGGGTCAGGACTGAAACAGGCTTCCCTGAACCAAGTATAGCACTGTGTACCTTGGTGCAAAAAAATGTCCATTCACTTCTTTAGGATAATACACTGCAACTAGCAATCAAAAAGCAACTTTCACCCACGCTACTTATATAGTAAGCCATCACCAGCAAAAGGGATAAGGCGTTTGTTTAAATTTCTTCATCAGATTGTCCATTCAGTTTCATAAAATGGAACAACATTGTATGGCAATGTAGAGTTTCAAGTATTTTTCTGCCATCTTATTAAAACTCATAATCACTTATCATTGCAGTAGGGGGAAAGGTCAAGGAATTTTTTTGATGGGAGCACCAAATCACTTGACATCACTTAGTTCTAAATGAGTGACAGAGATATGAATCATCATTAATATCAACCATATGTATCGTATATATTACATTTGTATGTGTGTATACATATGTCACACCCCTTGGTATTTGGGGGGATTGGGTCAAGGAGCCTCCCTGAATACCAAAATCTGTGGATGTTCAAGTCCCTTATGTAAAAAGGTGTAGTTATTCTCATATAACCTATGTGCATCCTCTCATATTATAAATCATTTCTAGGTGATTTATAATACCAAATACAATATAAACACTATGTAAATATTTGTTATAATGTATTGTTTAGGGAATAATGACAAGAAAAAATCTCTACATGTTCAGCACGGATGTAATTTTTTTTCCTGAATATTTTCAATTCACAATTAATTGGATTTGTGTGTGCAGAACTCAAGGGTACAGAGAGCCAATTGTGTACATATACATACACACAAACACACTCACTGAGGTATTCCAGTTGGAAGGAAGAAAACATTTTTTGGCTCATTAGCACATGTGGACATAGACTAGCCATTAATAGCTTTTTTTGTTGTTGTTGTTTTTTTAACCTCCCCTACTTGTGTTCAAACAATGGCCTTGATAACCAAAGAGGTTAAAAATAGGTGAAATCTTGTTCTTAATAAAATCATATTTAAAACTCTCCTTGAGAGAAAGTGAGCAACATTATTCACAGTCATTTTTACTCTGATCAAGGCTGCAGCCCTAAAGTCTTTACATTTGTGGAACAGTTAGGTGTGGAGATCATTGCTTGGATGTTTGTGAGCTGCAAACACCTGTTTCCTGTGTCATTATTTCTCCGTCCTCCACTACCAGAGCGCCTAGACATGGTGACAAGGGTGTTATTTTATATGAACCCTCCAAAAAGGGAAGAATATTTCAAAAAATATGTTAAAAACACCCAACGTTGTTATTCTCCTCATTTCCTTGCACTGAATTAATTTCCTTTTGATATTTTGCTGTGCATGGAGAAAAATTTCAATGCGAAGTTTCAAAACCTCCCCTCTCCCTGAAAGATTTTTTTAAATGATCTTTAAACTCATATCACTTCCCCAGTGGCTTGATTTGTTTTAAGCGAAATGGAATGAAATGTTAAAAATTTGGTGCGAGAGCATCAGTCACATAAGTCCTCTTGAACAAAAATTATATATGCTTAGCAAGACCCTGTCTCAAAATAAAATATAAAAAGGGTTCAGCATGTGGCTTAGTGGTTAAGTGCCCCTGGGCTTCCCAGGAAGGAAGGAAGGAAGAAAGGAAGGAAGGAAGGAAGGAAGGAAGGAAGGAAGGAAGGAAGGAAGAGGGAGGGAGGGGAGGAGGAAGGAAGAACCATAAATATTATAGAAGACAAATGTGTCACCTGCATTTAAAAAGAAAGTATAGGTGGTACAGGATAGCCCCCATCTCTTAAAACAGCGATCACCACAGATACAGATTGTCTCATTCATACCTGCATTTTTCCTTTGGGGCTCAGTACATCTGGTTGCGTTTGCACTACACACACACACACACACACACACACACACACACACACGAATGCACATGCACACACACACAAACATAGAAATAATTCTAAATGATGTCTTTTGATGTCTGCTTGCCTGAGGCTGAGTTAGTAAGTAGTGAGGGCTTGTCCAATGACACAAAGCAGGCATGGGAGGTTCAAGACACAATCTCAGGAAAATCATACCAGGAAAGAGAAATGAATGCTGTTCATGGGACACAGAAAGTTAAGCACCTGAAAAGTTAAATTTGAGTGTTTTGCCATAACAGTGTAAAGGAAAGTCAGAGAAATGAGCAGGTATAAAAACAAAATGAAATGAGACAAGACCTAGAACCCGGTGAGTTTACAACTGCCAATCTTGGAACTAACCTGGTGGGCTCAGCCAATCTGCCATTATGTCCTTCAGCCATGGCTCAAAACAGGTGCTGGGCTGAGGGCCTGTCTTTTAGAGCACATTTGTCAGAAGTTACTGGTCATAGATTCCCCTGGAGATCTTGTTAAAAAGTAGAATCTGGAGAGTCTGACTCAGTAGGTCTGGTGTCTGGGAGAGAGTCTGCATTTCTAATGAGCTCCCAGGTGATGTTGATGCTCCTGGTCCAAGGGCTTCATTGTGAGAGCAAGAGATTAGAAGAAAGAAATGTGTTACGAGTCAGTGACAACTGCAGAGGTAACACCTTTTGCTGCTTCTCTCTTCCTCTGCATAACCCTAGTAGCTTTGAAAAAGGTTTTGGGAATCAGTGCTCTTTAGGAATCATACACAGTAAAGTATGTGCTAAGCCTGTACTTGGACCAATTTAAGGGTCACTCTAGGTAAAAATCATCGTGTCCTCAAGGAGGTCATGTGTAGCGACCAGCGCAACCAAACTCTTAGGTCCGACAAGGGGTGAAGAGGGATCGGAAAATAAAGATTCACAGACACAGATCTTGAAGATTAAGCTGGGATCAGGTGGAGCCTGCTCTCTGATGGAGATGCAGGTCTAAAGAGTTACACCAGCAATCTTTATTTACATATGTCTCATCATAAAGACTATGGTTAAAGACTATGCAACCATTATTCTTTGTGTTCAGAGAATTATAGAAAGTAGGACATCCTATGTAGCTTTCCCACAGTTGCAATCCATAGTTGTACAGTGCAATGTTAGGAGCTTTGTGTAGCTCTCAAGGAAGCCCGTTGTTTAAAGTTACTATAAGGTGGGCAGGAACTGGAGAAGCAGAGCTGGTGAAACATTGTGGTTGTCTAGCATAAGAATTCCTTCCTTCCCGGGAGCTGTGTGCCTGATATCAAGATTAGAACTGATAGGGCTCTTGCCTCCTCATGCAGGGCATTGCTACTGCAGCTAGGCATCCTGTGCCTTTTCACAGAAACATTCCCAGAAAGTGGGCATGCCACAGCCATGAGGGCATCAGAGATCCCTGACCTCAGTAACTGCTCTCCCATCCTTCATTACCGCTTTCAATAGTCATGGTCTATAAAAAAAAAGAGAAAAACCCCTTCGAATTCCTTCACATCTCAGAAGTGACCTGGGATGCAGGTAGTGATATAATGATGGCCAACAAGAAGCACACATCAATTCTGACAGCAGCATCAGAGAGTCAGGCCTTTAAAGGGACTCGACTCTGAGTTTCTGATTAATATCAATTCCAAGAAGAAAGCAAAACAAGAACAAAAAAAAAATATTTTTCAGGAGCAATGTTGGTCAGAGAGCCTGAGTTAAAACTCCCTAACCCAATACTAACATCATCAAACCCAAATTCATGGAACTGAAAGCTCTTACTGCTGAGGTTAGCAAAAGAGTTTGGGAAAGAATATGGTGGTTCTAGTTCCCCTCCTTGTCAAGAAATCATAGAATATAATAGTTATTTTATTTTAGCATTTACTGCATTCCAGGCACAATAAATGTTCCATTAGTACCATTTAATCCTCACAACAAACATGGAGTAGGTACTGCTGTGAACACATTATACAGATGAGGGACCAAGTTTCACAACAAATTCAGTAAACTGTCATAGGTTATACAGCTAGTAAGATGTAATTAGGATTCTAAGCACTGGGTTATTAATGGCTCACACCTGTAATCCCAGCAACTCAGAGGCTGAGGAAGGAGGATCACAAGCTCAGGACCAGCCTCAGCAACTTAGCAAGGACCTAAGCAACTTAGTGAGATCCTGTGAGATTTTAAAATAAAAACTCAAAAGGGCTGTAGATTTAGCCCAGTGGTATAGAGTCCCTAGTACCCACATCCCTTCCAAAAAAATGAAGAGAAGAAAGAAAGAAACTAGTATTCCAAACGGATACTGATGCTTTTGGTTGGAATACATAATAAAAAGAATTTTTTTTAAACTGAAAGGCTAATTCTAATGCTAAAACACAATTTTATATGATCATAACTCTATCTACCAAATCCACTTCACAGGGTGGTTATGAAGCTTCAATGGAGTAAGAGACTTGAAAGCACTTGGACAACATCTACAGCCCCCCAAAAAGAGAAAGAGTGTGTGTGTGTCAGGGGAGAAGCTAACAAAGATGTTTTGTAAACTATAGTGGGTGAGCTTAGTTGTTGATGTGTTGATGTGATTTATCATTAATAGGCTCTAAGACTGTGGAGCAAAGTCAAGTCTGCAAACATAAATCATGCTCCTTCTAGCATCAGAAGACAAAACGAACTCTTTGCACTCTAAACTTCACCTTCTCTTGGCCTTGGTATTATCCTGGGCTAATTCTTGTAAATGAAGCTTAATCATGAGAAAGAATATCATTTTCCTGTTACCAAGAAAATACAAATATTCTCTCTCTCTCTCTCTCTCTCTCACACACACACACACACACACACACACACACACACACAATTAGATCTAAGTCTTAACTTCCTCTTATTACACAGGCAAAACCTGAGAGCAAGAGAATAGTGTTAGGCCCAAGGTCTAACTAGGCAACAGCAGAGTTCACATTGTATCCATCTGTGTGACTCCATCACTGCCTCTTCTTTGGAAAGGAACAAGAATTAGTATGGCCAAGGCCTTCACATTCAACACCTGTTTATTGGAGCTAGGACTGTGTAAGAGCTGAGATCACCAAGGTGAATGAGATGTAGTCCTCACCCTCAGAAGCTAGAGTTCTCTGTGCTGGGCACTGTCTTGCCATTTCAGAAATGCAAAGGTAAATAAGACTCAAGAACCACCCATAAGAAGCTTCTACCTAATCAACAGGGCAAACATAAACAATTAATATTAAATTTACACAGTGAAGTGGGCTCCTAAAAAGATGCATAAAATTTGGGTAGGAAAGAACAGGAAGAAAAAGACAAATTGTGGAGTACTAATGAGTTTAGAATTTATCAGTAAGCAATGGAAAAGTACCGGAAGTTATTGAGCATGGGAATCCCATAAAGAAGCTTCAGAAGGGTAGGTTGGAGGAAGGAGAGAGAGGAGGGAGGGAAAGGAGGTAGGTGAATATATTGCCAGATGTGCAGTCCTAGCAGATGGGGCCCCACTGCTACAGCAAGTGGTGAGGAACATGACTGGGGACCTTGGGTTGGGGGCAAGTGTGCACAGAATGAGAGGAAAACCGAGTGGGGCTCGTCGAGGGGGAAAATAGCATCCGACCAAACTGACAGATCTAAGGTAAAAGACAATGGGAATTAGAACAAAAAATAAATTTAAAAAATTAAAAAGAAATTAAAAATTTAAAAAATGTTTAAAAAGACAATGGGTTTGGTGGAAGATGTACAGTCAGTCACATGGCTCTGGAGAGACTCCCAGAGACACCCAGTGACTGGGAGAGATTTTACAAACCTACTGTCCTACCCGAAAGGTATCCTTCTTGGATGGGGTGATTTTTCAAGGCATGTTCTGAAACGTTTCAGGGTCTGGGACCACAAGCGTTATATTATCACTGTGCTGCTACTCTGTATTATTCATAACATTTACTATTCTTTTGGTTCAGTGCATAAGATCACAAGCCACGAAGCTGTTTCTTCGAAGTCACAGAGAGCTTCACAGTCACTCTTGGGAACCTGCCAGGACTCTTTGGGTTGTGGTCCTCTATTTGTGGAGGTCTCTGCTCTGGATTGGACTGCCTTCCTAGAAACAATAAGTGCAGAGGACAATTCCTCCAGCTCCCCCACCCCTGCTCCATCTACCCACATCCATAACCCCAAAGCTTACCTGAAACTCTAATGAAGAAAACTCCAAGCCCCTCTAGTGAGGGAACTTGGACTTCTGGGGCTTCCAAAGCTTGAAACTTGTGGACTCTGATCCCTCTCCCAGAGTTTACATTCATCCCTTATTACAAGGTTTCAATTTTCCTAATCCATCTTTCAGTGATGAATCAAACTGAAAGTCTCTATACCAGTCATGCTACCCTCAGGGGAAAGTCTAAGCTGCTCCTTTTGTTCGTTTCTTCATTTCTGAACACTTCTGTTTCTCAGGTTTGTGCCTGAGATGGGGCAGATACAAAGAGAATTGGACATGGTTCCTGTTCTAGTGCTTTATCTTCTAATATGGAAAACAGGCAGTAAAATAGCTACAGGAACAGGGGGGAGATGCTGAGAGGTGTCAGAGGGAACTGTAGATAAAGTGCTAAAGAATTTGAAAAGGAAGAGGTCACTTTCACATGGAGGAAAAGGAAGTTCATGAGAGACTTTGCAGACAAAACAGCCCTCGGGGCTTAGAAAGATAAGGCAGGTGAGGAGACTTGCAGGGAAGCAAACATGGCCAACCCCTTGAGACAGAGAACCCCAGGCTTGTTTGTTGGAGGGAATTTGAGGGCAAGACGGACCATGGAAATGTGGTATATTTATTCATGGGACTGGAATTAGGGAGAAAAAGCCATTTCTAGTCCTACTAAACTTAGGTTCTGTACTACCCAACAAGCCTTTGTGTGTCTGTAACCAGTCAACTGAACCTGGATTCAGGAGGAAAGCTACATAGTTTGAATTCCAGAGTAAGTGGCTACCAAAACAGAAAAGGTTTTAACGGGATAAGGGAGGACAGGTTGTGACTCCGTGTCAAGAGCAGGACCAGGACAGGCTCTTTAAGTTTCACTCTACATAACTACATCTTTTAGAATGAAATCTTTCTTAAATCTGAGATGAGGAGTGTCATTTCAGTAAACCAAATAGGGAAACATGTAAATTTTTAAAAGCTCACATCAGAAAATGGTCTTTCCCCTGACTCTTGCCAAGCTGAGTAACATGCCTGTAAGTTTTACCCAAAAGCAGCCTCAAAAAAAGAAAAAACACACAATAATGAAATTCGAGAAGGGTCTGGCAACCAGATTAAAGACTCACAGGGGGAAAAATTCCCCAAATTAATGTGTTAGAAACTCCATTTTGCCAGTTTTGCCAAGAACCAAGTACTTGAACTACTTTACAATTTTGCCAAGTCCCACTTGAACCAATGAGGAGGTGTGACCCCTTTTTAATGTCATCTTCAAGAGAAGACACCTAACAAACTCAAGTTTCCCTGGGAGAGTCACAATTGTGCCATGGCTTTTTTTTTATTTGTTTATTTCTTTGGTTAAACTGACTTTTTTAAAAATGTCTTTTATTTGCAGAAGGGGCTTCCTTTTCAAGATACTGGATCCTTTCTTCACCTCTTGCAACTCTGAAAAAAAAAAAAAAAAAAAAAAAAAAAGAAAATAGTTATTTGAAGGAAGGATTAAGAATAAACAGTTAATATTTTGAACTGGGTAGATTTGATGATGAATATTTTTAAATATAGCATCATTTATTAAAATATCTTATAAAACATCTTATAAAAGTAAATTGACTTCAAAAAATAGACATGGCTGCTATGAAAATAGTATTAGATTTCCATTAGACCATCAGATCATTTTTTCATGCACTGATCCTGGGAAATACTGTTGATTCCCACTGAAATCAACACAGCTAAGTACGAGTGGCCTGTTACTTTTCCCCAGAGGCAGCAAGGCCAGTTTCAATCAGTAGGAATTTCCTCTGGCCTGCCCTACAAATTCAACTTCTCCAATGCGGAAGGATAATCAAAACTCCAGAGGAAGAAGGTGTAAGGAAATGGAAATGTTAACGCTTTTTTTATCAGATGAATAAATGAGAATTGGAAAATGACAGAATAAAGTTAACCAGCTCCAACAGGGCATCACAATGTATTTTTGTTTGAAAGTACTAGAAAAGAAAGGTATGATCACCAGTGACCAGTATAAACTTCACAGAAGTTCTGAAGGCCTGGATAAAATGTTAGCACATACCTACTCCCCGCCCCCCACCACACACACACACACACACACACACACACACACACACACACACAGAGCAATTTGGCATTTTGAATGTCTGCAACAACTTGTCTACCCTGCCCTTTTCCCTGAGCCACTGTAACCATGTAAACCACAAATCTCAATCCTAAAAATATCCTGGGTGGAAAAGGAGTCTCAGGAACAAAAAATTTAGAAGAAGGATTTCTTTATTCTCCTTTTGTTCATAGATCATCCTAACGACCTGTTATTTTCTTCACCTGCTTGTGGCTCTGATGACTATGGCCCTGGCAGCGTTGGTGGCCACGTGCTCTGCTGCGTGAGGCCAGTCTACCCCTGCTCTGACTCCTCTCTCCTCATTCTGAACAACGGAAGAAGTCACTTTATTCCAAGCCATTTCAGTGACAACCCTCCAGGCCTAGAGAAACTATGAAACTGGCTCACGTAAACAAATTTCTGGCTTTTCTTGCACATACGGACTATAGATCCACAGATCACTTCATTAGCAAAGTGTGATTTCATCCCTGGCGTCCTTTTCCTGATGGCGCTCTGGATGCCGGTCCTGTTTGTGTGGTACAGTGGAAAAGGAAGAGGAGTTCTTGAGAAGCCTGAGCTTCCACTGAGACATCCCTGAGACTTTATCTTATGTAGTAATTCTCGACTCTCTAGCAATTCCTTTGATCAACGATGCTGCATTTTCCTTGGTTTACATAATTTTACTGGAAAAATTTTTTGATCTTGCAAACCTCAGAAGAGCAGTGTTTGTCGAAGTGGTCTGAGGAGAATAAGCTAGTCAAACATGAAAGACGGGACTTAATCTCTTAGCAGCCAGGATGGAGTAACAAGATGGCTATCATAGTTTTGAATGGAGTCTCCTCTCTGGAACAGACATGCAGGAGTTAACCCAAAACAAGTCAGAACGTGTATGCCTCAAAAACTTTTCTAACACAGAAGTTCAGAGGTAAAAAGTCTCCTTACTCAGTGTTGTATCTGGTCAACTGTCCCATAATATACTTATGTATTTCCAAAGAAGAAACGTGGACTGGGTGATCAGGTACTTAACTTGTTTAATGTACAAAATCAAAAGAAGGGAGATCTCCATTGGTGACAAAGACTGTTAAACTCTCAGCAGCTCTCTGCAGATATACATCAACATAGAGGGACCCATTTTTACAGTTTCGCTATGTATTGTCTTTTAAGGTTGCTCTGTTAGTGATGATTTTCTGCATGGTGGTGTGGAGATATTATGTTCCTGGCCAGTTATTTTTTCCTAGAAATTTCTGAACACTCTCCCATGAGCTTCTTAAAGTTCCACCTGCTAAAATTCATGTTGCTCCTACATTTAGCATTTTTACTCTCCCTTCCAATTTTCAACTGAAGATTCCTCTTGGCTAAAGTAGGTAAGTCCCTTATATTTAAAAAAAAAAAAAAACACTATTTTTCCTAGGTTTTTATAGAGATTCTGAGTAATATTAGTTTGAACCACTTTTGTAAGTTAAGGGGGGAAAAATCCCACTGTCAGCAATTTCTACGCAGAAAACCAAATCCAAATGCCTTCTACTAGTAATTCACTGGAAATCATCAAAATCGGAGGGAAAACACTTATTTATAGAAGTCTGTAAAGATGATAAAGGGAAGCATTTGAAGAAATAGAGTCAATCATGTTAGCTCCAGAGGGAAAAGAAAAACATTAATTGAACAAAGTTCAATGAGCTTCAAGCACATTTTCCCCATGTCTTCACAGTTTTATTCCTAAAGGTGAATATTTTCTCTTTCTGTTTGACACTCTGGAGGTCACTTCTAGCAAACAACTATTTACTGTGCTATACTCCAATCTGGATGATTTTCTCTGTCCTCAGTCTTTTAAGGCTTCCTATATTCTGTCTAAAACAAAGAAATTTTCTCCTCCTTGGAATTTAGCAGCTGGAAATTCCATTTAGAGCAAAATTGAAAACACAAAAGCAAATTTAGTCACTGAGTTTGAAATCGTTCATAAAGGAACATTTTACACAGAATATGTTAAATTACATTATAAATGATGCTATCCGTAAAATGTTTCATATTTGTAAACAAAAGTAACTTTGTGATTTGGAAAGAGTATTTTATTTATCTAGTTCCATATTCTAAAAACAAATTCATTTTTTCAAAGAAAAGTATTTTATAATTTAAGAAAGTGTATATATATATATATATATATCTTATGTCTAGATTCAAGGTATTATAAATATTCTTTCTCACAAATCTGAATTACAATTCCTAACCATCCATCAGTGAGAATCCAGAAGACCTGAATTTTTATGGAATTTTAGAATGTGCTTTGCCATTAATTTTTTTTCAATATTTGCCCTCAGTTTCTTCAAAAAAGAAGGAGTTGTGACCAGATGGAATAGAATACAAACATCCAAAATGCTAACCTATTTATAATACGTGACCAGTTAGAAAGATGGGAAAGAGGAACTGAAAGCATGTTGCCAAAAAGAAAAAATGACTAAAGGGAGATTTTGATAATTTTTACCAAGTTTCTGAATTTGACCATTTTTATGATGTTTTGGGACATTGAGAAAATTATGAAAACACGATATTAATGAATGCGTAGAAAAGAGTGAAAAGACAGGATCAGAGGTGAACAGACATCTATTTTATTCTCAAGAGTATCCTATATTAATAGTTATTTAAATAAATTATTTATTTATTTTATGTGGTGCTGAGGATCGAACCCAGTTCCTCTCATGTGCTGGGCAAGCACTCCACCACTGAGCCACAACCCCAGCCCTGTGTTAATAGTTTTTAAAACAGCAAAATACTTATATAAATATTATTAAAGGCATGAGACTTTAAAAGCCTTAATATAGAAACCAGTGAGGATTCCTCCAAGTTTGAATTTTTTTTCAACTGTCTTTTTGCAACTTTTTGTCTTATACTCTATGACTTGAGTGAAGCAGTTCATGGAGAAAAAAAAATGTGTGAAAATAATTGAAATTATTATAGTGTTAGCCTCCAGCCATGTACATTTTAGGCAGGTACTCTCTCATCTTGCATACTTCTGTAACTTCTCTCATAAAAGTCCCAAAATCTCACCATGCCTCTCATAAATGTCCCTGTTCCTCTCCATGTCTCTCAGATAAAACAGAACTCCTCTTTTGAATTTGTGACTCACAGCTATAACTTCATTTGTAGCAACAGAGTTTCAGTTTAAGTTCCCTTTATTATCCCCTCTGAGGATACAAAAGTTAGAAGCTCTCCAAACATTTCAGGTAGAAGAAATATGTATTGAACAGCATGATCAGTATTAGCTATGGGTAGAGATAGAAATTACCATATAAATTACTTATCTGCCTGGTTGAATTTGTCGGCACTTATCTAAACAAGTCAACTATGGGGAAGACACACTCCTAGATGATTCCGAGAATTAAAAAAACAAACAGGCGTTTATCTAGTTTTCTGTTTTATTCTTGCCTCATTTCAGACGGTAAACACAAAGGAAAGTCTTACAATAAAATTGAAAAACATAAATTCAAAATAAAACCATAGGACAAAGTAAAATGTAAATTAAAATGAGAAGTACAGGCCAGTGACAAAACACAGAGAAGCAACTCCAGTGCCCTCTCACAATTATGGACTACAGAGTTCAATTGATCTCACCAAATACCATGGCAAAGGGAACCATTATTGTTATTATTCACCATGCTGAAATGGAGCTATCCATCCATAGAAGGAAAAGGTTTTTATCACCTGCCTCTAAAGTAATTATCTCTAAATGGGACTGAGAAATGTGGTACAATGCCCTTAACCGCAGTGCTGTTAGTTCCACTTGTTCTGCACCCCACATTTGCTCTCTGCTTTTCCCTGGGTTCCAGGAAACAGAAAGTACATCCCGCAGACCCAGACTTACTCTCCCAGGCTGCTTTGCTGATTGGTTTCCGGTTGGTTTGGCTAGAGACTAAAGGCTAGGAGATGAGAGAGGCTGGAGAATTCCTTCCGGGCTTCTTCTCTGCTTTGGGCCACTCCACTATTAGAGGCTGTCATTTAGGACAACTGCTATATGAGGTGGCACTTCCCACGACTCCACATGGTCAGCTCATGGTCACCCCTCAGCTCTACATGGTCATAGCTTCTGAATCTGCTGAACTCCAGCTGACTCAGCACTTTTCGTTGGCTCTCTGAGCTCTCACCTCTTGCCACACCTTGACATCATAAAAGACTTGTTCTCCTACCAAGACCCTGCTGTATACAAATGAGCACATATTTTATTTTTTTATTTTAAATTTCAATTTTTAATTGACACATAATAACTATATACTAGTGGAATATATTATAATAATTTTATACATGTACATTATGTGCAATATCAAATTAGGGGAATTAACATGCCCATGTCCTCAAACATTTATCATTTTTCCATCTTGGGAAACTGATTTCTTTTACTTAAAAATATATATTGTAAGTTGTGAACTATAGTTACCCTATTGTGCTACAGAATACTAGAACTAATTCCTGTCTTACTCTAATATATACTCTTGTGTCTTATTTGTTTCTTTCTTTTTTTTTCTGGATCCATCTTTATTCAGAGCAAAATTTCCAATTTGATTTTAACATTTTTATCAGTTGAAATATTCATTTTTTGTGGTTCCATGGTGTAATGGTGAAATATTCATTTTTAAGACTGTGGACCTTTAACATTGTGAATTGGGTGTCTTGTTTCTTTTGCTTGGCATAATCTTTCTAAGATTTTCTGTGTTGCTTTTTCTATATGACTCTCATTCCTATTTATTGGTGTTTACTTCGTTGTATGGATGGATATACCTCAATTTGTTAATCCATATCCAGCTGAAGGGAATTTGGGTTACTTGTAGATTTGGACTGTTATAGATAAGACTTATGTAAATATTTTATTCAAGTCTTGTTGACTTTTTTTCATAATAGCTAGATTGTGGAACCAACCTAGATAATCTTCAACAGATGAATGGATAAAGAAGCTGTGGTATGTATACACAATGGAATATTATTCAGCCATAAAGAAGAGTAATATTATGGCATTTGCGAATAAATGGATGGAATTGGAGAATATCATGCTAAGTGAAATAAGCCAATCCCAAAACACCAAAGGCTGAATGTTTTCCTTGAAAAGTGGAGGTTGATATATAATGGGGGTGGGGGGTGGGGAGTGAGAGAAGAATAGCGGAACTTTAGATTATGTAGAAGGAAATGAGAGGGAGGCAGGTATGAAAAAGAGTGGAATGAGACAGACATCATTACCCTATGCACGTGTATGATTACACGAATGGTGTGAATCTACATCGTGTACAACCATAGAAATGAAATGATGTACCTGATTTGTGTACAATGAATCAAAATTGTCTGTAAAAAATAAATAAATAATTCTTTAAAAATAAATAAGTAAAAATAGAATTACCATTAAAAAAAATAAGCACGTATTTCAAAAGCCTGCTTCTCAAAAGAAAAGTAAAAATATAACAACCCTCACTTCTGAAGAAGCCAAGAAAATACTGTCCAAGTGTACCCAAGCTGTCCATCTAGAATAGTGTTATCCCATAGAATTTTCTCAGGTGATAGAAATGTTTGATATTTGTGTTGCCCAATAAAGTGGCCACAAGATTTGTGTGGCTACTAAGCACCCAAAATGTGGCTAGTGGGACTAAGGTACTGAATGTAAGGTTCCATATGCAGTCCGATCCACACCAAAGATGGCCCCTGAGCGACTTCTTCTTCCCATAAGTCTCGGCTTCCCGCCACCTATTTTCCCGCCAGCGGCAAGCTGGACCAATCAGAAACCCACACGCCACTTTCTCCCTTAACCCGGAAGCCCCAAGAGTATATATGTAAGCCTCATCTTGTAATAAAGCGGGCTTCTCCGGTGACCTGCTAACCTGCCTCCTTCTTCATTTTCCGCACGGTCCTTCAATTTGGTGCCGAAACCAGGAACGGAGTTAGCCTTCAACGGCACTCCGTTCCTCTGTTGGCAGGCCACCCTCGTCCTCTTGCTCCGGCGCTAGCTCTCGACACTCAACACCGGCTTCAATAAATCGTAAGTTTCCCTTTCGAAGGGCGCACCTTGCCCCAGCTATAAGCGGGAGAACTAGCCGTGATCGTCCGGTGGCCTCCCGACGCTGGAGTAAGGGGGGACAACCTCCCACCCCGACCTTCACGGTCACGGTGGACCCCTGTGCCCTTCCACAGAAACAAGACTCTTCTATAGGAAATAAGGCCCTTTGTCGACCCCCGGGGAACCCCAGTCACTTTCCTTCTCCTTTCCCTCTCAACAACTACCCAAATCCAGTACTGGTCACCTCGCGGCCATCCGGGGTTTTTAATCCCTTTTTGGGAATAGTGGTCGAGGTGACGATCTCCATCGCTCTTTCCCCCGTTCCGTCTCCGGAGCCTCCGGATCCTTCTCAAGGCATTGGGGACGCCCTTTACCTTGTAGATTGATCCCCCTCCGGGTCTCTCTCTTGAGGCATTGGGGACGCCCTTTACCTCGCAGACTGCTCCCTCCTCGCCCGAGGTCTTCCGCTCCCTACACCCTTCTTCCCTCTAACCATGGGGACCTCCCCATCTTCCCCGGTGGCAGACACGCCCCTCCAGTGTCTCCTCAAAAATTTAGGACCTCTTTCCCTTAAGCCTGACATCAAACCCAAATTATGACAAAATTCTGCACTCAGGATTGGCCCCATTACCCTCTAGATAACCAGAACAAATGGCCCCCTGAAGGCTCTTTAGATCCAAATCTTTTAAGGGACCTTTTCAACTATTGCCAGCGCCTGAACAAGTGGAAGGAGATCCCTTATGTCGAAGCTTTTAGGTTACTATCCCAAAACCCCTCACTTTGCACTACTTGCTCTCCCTCCCAGGCTCTTCTGGCATGTAAGATTGCTTCCCCATTGTCCTCCCCTCCCCCATCCTCCTCTCTTGATTCTTTTGACCCGGCCAATGAGCCTCCCCCTTATAGGGCCCCTCCTCTCAACCCTATACTCCCGGAGCCACCTTCCTCAACCCCCCCCCCCCCCTCGCCGCCTTGGCTCCTGCGCCCATAGCTCCTACACCCACCGCTCCGCCTATTTCCTTCAGCCCGCCGCGCACGCGCTCCCATGGACCCCCTCCGGCCCCTCCCACTTTTATGGCCCCATTAAGGGAGGTAGCTGGAGCTGAAGGTATTGTCCGTGTCCACGTCCCCTTCTCCCTGGCTGATTTATCTCAGATGGAGCGCAAATTGGGCTCCTATTCCTCCGATCCTACCACTTACATAAAGGAATTCCAATGGATTTTACAAGCCTACAGCTTAACTTTTAAAGATATATTTAAACACATCGCACAGACCCTACTTTCCCTCTAGGGCCTGAAGCAGTCCCAGAAATCGATCCACAATGGGACTACAACACAAATCAGGGCATACAAGCCCGGGACCGGTTTGCCTCGTGTCTCATTGTGGGTTTAAAAAAGGCGGCCCACAAAGTAGTTAATTTTCAGAAGGTCCAGGAAATTATCCAAAAAAAGGATGAAACCCCCACTGAGTTTCTAGAGAGGCTTACTCAGGCCCTCAGGCAATATACCACACTGGATCCGGACACAGATGAGGGCCGTCATATCCTTATGACCAGTTTCCTAGCTCAGTCCTACCCCGACATTAAGGCCAAATTAAAAAAATTGGAACATGGACCGGCAACTCCTCAAAGTGAGATTCTGTCGCTGGCCTTTAAGGTTTTCCATGGACGAGATGACGAAAAAGAACGCCTAAGGCATAAGGCCAGGCAAACTGATTTACTAATGGTTGCTCAAGTGATCAGGGGGACTCCTCATCCTGTTCCCCATTCACAGAAATTCCCGATCCCTACAAGGGCCCCTCCTGGAGCTTGCTTTAAATGTGGAAAAGAGGGTCATTGGTCACGCTCCTGTCCTCAGCCGCGGCCCCCCAATAAACCCTGTCCCAAATGTAAACAAACAGGACATTGGGGCTCCGACTGTCCCTTCTCCCGAAGGGGTGAAGGGCCAATCACTAAGATACCCCCCTCTTGTCCTTCAGTAGTGGGACTGGCTGAAGAGGACTGACGGAGCCCTGGGCCTCACCCGACCCTTACCATCACCACTCGCGAGCCTAGGGTAACCCTTGTAGTGGATGGCCGGTCTGTCACCTTTTTATTAGATACAGGAGCAACCCTCTCACTTTTGACAGAGTTCCATGGTGCCACCACTCCTAGTTCCACTCCTATTGTCGGGGTAGGAGGGAAACGCATATATCCACTCAGCACTCCCCCACTTCTGTGTCGCCTTAAGAATTCCTCTTCACATTTTATCCACTCCTTTTCAGTCATGCCTCAATGCCCAATTCCCTTGTTGGGACGGGACATTCTTTCCCAATTCAAGGCGTCTATTTCCTTCCCACTTTTCGATGCCTCTACTTCCTTTTTTATGGCCCTATTGCAGGATCCTACCTCCTCACATCCACGTATCTCCCACCCTGTTAACCCCTCAGTTTGGGACCGACAATCCCTCCATAGCTCAGTGCCCCCCAGTCTCCATCCAATTACGGGACCCTACCAAATTTATTCATCAGCCTCAGTATCCCTTAACCACCTCTACCCTTCTCGGACTTTCTCCCATTATTTCTGACCTTCTTCACAAAGGATATCTACGTCCCACTCAGTCCCCCTATAACACCCCCATTCTGGGTATAAAAAAACCTAATGGTTCCTACCGTTTGGTACAGGACCTCCGCTCCATAAATGCCGCTGTCATACCCATCCACCCTCTTGTTCCCAATCCCTACACTCTACTCTCTCTCATCCCACCTTCTTCCACTCACTTCTCAGTTCTGGACTTGAAGGATGCCTTCTTTTCCGTACCTCTAGACCCTTCCTCACAGGACCTTTTTGCCTTCACATGGACTGACCCCCACACACGACACTCCGAACAGCTCACTTGGACGGTTCTTCCTCAGGGTTTTAGGGACAGCCCACATCTATTTGGACAGACCCTCTCCCATGACCTCAAAAATTTCTACCCCACTTGTCCTCTCTCCACACTTTTGCAGTATGTTGATGATCTCCTTCTCTGTAGCCCTTCTTGGGATATCTCTCAACGGGACACGGCTGCCTTGCTTAACTTTTTGGCCCAACATGGATACAAAGTGACACCTTCTAAAGCTCAAATCTCAGCCTCCCAAGTCACTTACCTAGGGTTCTTACTCACACCACAACATAAATCCATTACAACTGACAGGAAACAAGCCCTTTCGTCCTGGCCCGTACCTAAAACTAAGGCTGAAATTCTCTCTTTTTTGGGCTTAGCAGGGTATTTCCGTGCTTGGATCCCTAACTTTTCTCTTTTAGCCAAACCCCTTTACGATCTCTCTAAAGGAGACCCAAATGAACCACTCCCCTCCTCCCCTAAAACGCCTTTTAATAACCTACGTCTCAAACTCCTATCCGCCCCTGCATTACACTTACCAGATTTAACAAGGTCCTTTCTTCTCTATGTTCATGAAAATCAGGGACAGGCCCTAGGGGTACTGGGACAAATGCAGGGCCCCACATTTGCCCCAGTAGCCTATTTATCAAAACAACTTGACCCCACAGTAAGGGGATGGGCCCCTTGTCTCAGGGTCCTTGCAGCTGCCCAAAAATTACAGCAGGAAACTTTTAAACTTACTTTTGGAGCCCCCTTAACTATATGCTCTCCACACCATCTAAAGGATCTCCTAGCTTACAAGTCCCTGCATACTTTACCCCCCTCACGAGTTTTAGTCCTAATTACTTCCTTTTTAGAAA
Source organism: Sciurus vulgaris (assembly GCF_902686455.1). NCBI lineage: Eukaryota > Metazoa > Chordata > Mammalia > Rodentia > Sciuridae > Sciurus > Sciurus vulgaris. The sequence goes on from NC_136476.1 coordinate 57,677,973, forward strand.
ACCCTTCTATATCCTTCCAATCCTGTTCTCCTCTCAACCCAGCCACTCTTCTTCCTGTTCACCCTACCCCAGAGCCTCCACTTCACAACTGTCTAGAAACATTACAATCCTTAACTCATTCTCCCTCTACCATTGTCGAGGGCCCCTTACCCCATGCGGATCACAATTGGTTCACGGATGGATCCTCATATAGAAGTCCAACAGCCCCCAAAGCTGGTTATGCCATAGTCTCCCTAACAGCCACTATAGAAGCCCAACCTCTCCCTCCGGGTACCACCAATCAGCAAGCTGAACTTATCATGGCAACTCGAGCATGCATTCTGGCCGAAGGGAAAACCCTAAACTTATACACCGACTCTAAATATGTGTTCCACACACTCCTCTCCCATTCGGCAATATGGAAAGAGAGAGGATTTATGACAACTCGTGGGAACACCATTACCAATTCTGACCTAATTCACAAGCTATTACAAGCGTCCCAACTACCCACGTGGCTCGGAATTATCCACTGTAAAGCCCATAAGAAGGACAACTCTCCTTCTACACAAGGAAACCGATTAGCTGATGCTGCTGCCAAGAACGCAGCATTTAGCAAGTCATCTGAGACCCCACCCCCCATTCTTCACTTGTCCTCTCCCAGTCCAATCCCGGACAAGAAACTTCTCTTTCAAATGCTGCATGACCTGTTTCACTCCAGTCCTCAAAGCCTGTCTCGTTTCTTACAATTCTTCTTTCCTCTCACATCCCAAGATAGAGAAAAGCTAAAACAACTGTCTCAAACTTGTGTTATATGCCAAAGAACCAAGCCTAACACCACTGCAGTTCCTTACCCATATCCCTCACATCAGCCCGCGGTTCCATTCCGGCGGCAGACTGGCAAGTTGATTTCACACACATGCCTCCTGTTCGCCGACACCGGTACCTCCTAGTTTTCCTAGATACCTTTAGTGGCTGGAGTGAGGCATTTCCTACTACCAACAAAAGGGCCTCCACTGTCGCCAATCACCTCCTTACCTCCATCATTCCACGCTTTGGGATGCCTACCTCCCTTCAATCAGACAACGGACCGGAATTCACAGCTCAAGTAATCCAATCTCTCTCTCAGTCTCTAGCCTTACCCTGGCATCTACACTGCCCATATCGTCCCCAGGCCTCAGGTAAGGTTGAGAGAGCAAATCGATCCATAAAGGAGACTCTCACCAAACTTTCCCTAGAACTCCACTTAGACTGGATTCGCCTCCTCCCTCTGGCACTCTTTAAACTACGCTTACTTCCAAAGAAACCTACCAATTTGTCCCCTTTTGAGGTGATGTATGGAAGATCTCCTGTACCCCCCGGAATCGTTCCTACCTCCCTAAACATCCCAAATACCCTCAGCCTTCCTCTCCTTTCTCACCTTAGAGCTGAACTTTGGAAACATCAAGACTGGTTACTTCCCCGTCCTCTTGCAACCTCCCCTCCTCCCTCCTTGAACCCAGGGGATCTTGCCTATTATACTCCACCAACCACACCTGAACCCTTATCTCCTAAATGGCTGGGACCATACCCAGTAATCCTTAGTACCCCCACCGCAGCTAAACTCATCCTACCTTCTAACGAGACCACTCCTTGGATCCATATTTCCAGGTTAAAACCCTGCCCGGCTGACCAAGGAGACTCACCCCCTACTCCTCTGGATCCTGACCCTATAAATACGGGCAAGCCGAACATCTACACCAGTTCCGTGGATCCCTCTAATCCTTTGAAACTCCGGCTCTCGCGCCTCTCACCCATTCAGGAGGAATGATAACTTCCTACCTTTCTGCTTTTTTCCCTTCTTTTCCCTGACCCTAGCTGGATTTGGTCCACCTGTCAACAAACTGGAACTCATTAAAACCCTATATGGACAACCCTGTGCAACTTGCAAAGGGGCCTCAACCCCGGGAGCAGTGACCACCACAGGGAAAAATTATGTAGTTGCCTCCCTCTATTAGGTCCACTTATTGGAGTTCTTTGCATCATTTTCTTCCTCCCCTGTCTCATAAGGTTCGTTAGAGACCAAGTACAAAAAATTTCTAACCAAGCCTTTAACCAGCTTCTCCTCAGGAACTATCAACTGCTACCTACTGGGAACAACGCCTGGTGACGTCCTGCTATGATGGACTTCCCCCAACTTCTTCCAAGGCTAATATCCTTTCTACGGACCTTGGACACTGATGCATGGCTCCTCCACCCGACTAATGACTACAATGAATTCCTAGACCAAATTGAGGACTTATGGCTCCAAGGGAGTTTTATGGACTTTACGGGGGACGAAGTAATAACGCTTTGTTCTCCCCTCACAACTAACCCCCCCTGCCCCGGGCCCCTTGACGACGCCCCTGATCAGCAGGAAGAAGCCAGATTGAAAATCAATGTCCCGAATTCCCATAAACCAAAGAGGGGGGAATGTAAGGTTCCATATGCAGTCCGATCCACACCAAAGATGGCCCCTGAGCGGCTTCTTCTTCCCATAAGTCTCGGCTTCCCGCCACCTATTTTCCCGCCGGCGGCAAGCCGGACCAATCAGAAACCCACACGCCACTTTCTCCCTTAACCTGGAAGCCCCAAGAGTATATATGTAAGCCTCATCTTGTAATAAAGCGGGCTTCTCCGGTGACCTGCTAACCTGCCTCCTTCTTCATTTTCCGCGCGGTCCTTTCACTGAACACTTCATTTATTTAATTTTTATTAATTTATATTTACATAAATCACATAAGGCTATTGGCTACCCTATTGCACAGTGCAAGTTTATGTTAATCCAAAGACAAAACCTAGAGACTGTCTGAGTATATAGTTAAAAATACATATATAAGTAAATACAAGGGTCTTAAGTATATTAAAGGCTAAGCAAAGGGCCTATAGTCTACTAGAGGGTTAAGAAAGGAGCACTGACAACTATAATACAAGGAAAAATAAGATAAGTAAAATAAAAAGCCCAAAGAGAAAAGGTACATACCAAGTCAAGAATCAAGAAAATCTTTGGAGAGAATTTTTAATTTGAGGTGAGCCTGGGAGATTGATTTCTATTAGTTTTCTATTTCTACTAAGACACCTCCACAGAGTCAGCGGCTTAACACCACAGATTCATCATTTATTACCTTAAAGTTCTGGAGGTTGGAAGTCCAACACGGGTCTCAATGGGCTAAAACTAAGGTGTCAGCAGAACTATGCCCCTTTTTGAAGGCTCTCAGGAAAAAATTCATTTTCTTACCTTTCCCACCTGTTACAGGCCACCCACACTCCTTGACTGGTGGCCCCCTTCAATCATCCTCTAATTTCACACCTCTGTGATTTTCTTTCATTGACACGTGTGCCTCTGACTGCAGCCAGGAATGGTTTTCTGATTTAAAGGAGAAATTAGATTGAGCCCACCCAGATCATTGAGAATAATCCTCCCATCTCAAGATTTTTAACTTAATCACATGTGCAAAAGTTTCTTTTGTTTTGCTTTGTTTTGTTTCCATGTGTACTAGAAATTCCAGGTACTAGGAATGAGGACATGGACATCTTTGAAGACTACTATTCTGCCTACCAAAGACTTACCAGTGAGAGGTAAGGGACAAAAGGGCAGGGGGTGGGGATTCCAGGAGGAGATGCAGGCCAAGAGCAAGGTAGACCAACTGGAATCAATAGTTTAATCACTGGAAACTGTTAGCGAACTCACCCGATGAACCAGTGCCTTCGCCTTCCTCTGCAAGGCATATTTTAACACATACTGAGTACGCAGGGTTGGTAGGCTACTCCAGGACACCTGCTCACATTAACTCCTGCCAGATGAGTTGTACGCTTACCAAGAGCCTGCTTCAGTTCTTGCCAAAGAACTATTTCAGCCAGTTGTATTTGTCATCGTAACACATAATTTAATTAAATAGTACATAAACCAGTAGGACTATGAAAAAAAAAATGAGTTGTTTCCATGCAAATTAGGTTGAATAGTTTGGAAGAACTCCTTAATTGTAAGGTACTCTAAGATTTTGCTAGCAATTTAGATGTGGTAGACAAATACCAAGAGTTGGGAAAAAATAGTAAAAATCTAAAAGTATAATCAGTTTATCTCTCAAATACATTTAATGCAGAACATGCATTATAGGTTAGGTTTAAGCAAGAACTGGTAGGAGGAACTTCAACCAGATCATCCACACGTGTTTGAAAGCACACCCTTATCCCTTCCTCGTCTCAGCACACAGTCGTATGTTTCAAGTTAAAAATTAAGATGTTTATAAGCATTATTTTATAGGTTTTATGATTTCCTTCCTTTGATGACTTGTTTCAAGGACTCCTTTCAAAAAAACTTGGCAACTAAACATGTCATTGAAAGAGGTCCTCTACTGTATTTCAAAGCAGAGGTGATGCAACTGCAGACGTAGAGAGAAGAAAAAGAATGCACCACTGACTCAGGTTAAGTCAACATGCTGAAGCACCTCACATGTCACAGTGAGGAATCTGAGCATTGCAATGGGTCCAAAGGAAATAGTAAAGTTTATCTTTTTAATTTGATAGAAAGGGGTTTTTGAGCATAACAAAGGACACACTAAGAAATTAAAACATTAAAGATTGAGCTTGACAAAATGAATCTGGCGGGTAGCAGGCTTACTGCTTCCATTTTCTGTAGCCCAAGTCGTTCCTTCCCATGAAGAAGCTGCTGGCTTCCCACCCACAAGCTCAGTCTTGCTCCTTTGGCGCTCTCCACCTGCCCTGTCCAATATGGTGACCACTAGCCACATATGGCTGCTGAACACTTAAATGTGACTGGTCCAAATTGAGATGTGCACTAAGTGTAAAATAAACCCAGATTTCAAAGATTTAATATGAGGAAGAGAATTTAAAATATAATCAATAATGTTTCATTGATCACATGAGGAAATGATATTTAGTTGATATTGGGTTAAATTAAATATAGTAATAAAATTAGTTTTATCTGTTTCTTTTCACCTTTTTTAACGTGGCTGCTAGAAAATCTAAAACTATGCAGCTCATATCTGTGACTCACATCGTATTTTTCTCCTGGATAGCAATGCTGTAGTCTAGATCAATCCTCACATTAGACAGAAGAGTTTAACCACCACCCCAGCCCAACTTTTGCAGACTCACATTTCTCTTACTGGGTGTCCAGTCTTAAACAGGGCATTTGTCACACTCATCTCTATCCACCTTGGGACATGATCTGACTTCCTTGATTTTTCTTCCTATGTACTGACTGTTTAAGGCTCAACTTTTCCTCCCTTGTACTTTATGTCATTCCCCAAATCATGCTTCTTCCAGATGGGGATGGACTGTTCCCTCTAGAGATGTGGAAACCTCTAGGACAGAGATCAAGGAAAGAGCATCATTACCAACCTTCAGGAGAATGTGTCAGCTGTTTGGGTAGAGAGCTGTCAGAATTGTCACATCAATGATTTCATGGACATGCAGACCAGAGGAAGTGCACAGTGGCACCCAGTCCAATAGGAGAGCAGCGATGGCAAAACTCATGCACACCCCTGACCCAGTCTCCATCTGCTGGTTTAAGAAAGACTTCAAGAACGAAAAGCCTCCTCCCTACAGTTCGACATTCCAAAATGGAGTGGTACCAAGTATAAACTTTTTGAAAATCACTTGGATAAGCATTTAAGGATCACAGTGAATTTAGAAAGAAAAAGATAACTCTGCAGCATTGGACTCTATTTAGAAATGAGAAAGATGCCCTTGTGAATCGCCTCACTTTCATGCAAACAAAGCCGAGTGCAGCCTGATTTATTGCCATTCCAGGGGACTGGACAGATTTTTCTAAGACCCTGGAGGGCAGTCTTTGTACTCATGTTGCCTATGGACATGGCCTAGGAGACCAGCATTCTGACTCTGTTTTAGAGACAGTATTCTCTAGGACTGCTGGGTAATCTCTACAGGACAGTTTTAATACCTATGAGCACATGCATATCTGAGAATAGGTACATGTCTTATGCGTGTACCTCTGTTTTGACAGGATAGCATATTAGTTTACAAAATGCAACAGATACCTAAAAACATTACATCAATTTTTTTTAAAAATTGACTATTTACTATCACAAAAAAGCCAGTGAGTTCAGGTAGATAAGCGCATTGCAGTTTCTTATGATTTTTAATTTCCCACATAACCTGTATAGTTTTAGTAGTAAATTACCTCTTATATCTTCATTATAAGGTATTTCACAATGTCTTGTAAAATAACATTTTCTTTTCTTCAATCTTGCAAACTGCTCAGTGATTTTTCTGTCACCATCTGGAACACCTTAACCCCTTTGGCATAGCTGGTTCTCAAAATGATCTTCCCAGTGACCACATGGCAAAATAGTAGCAGAAAGAGGCCTACACGGTGAGCCAAAGAAGGTCAGTAAGCCTAGGCTGAAGGTCCATTCACTGTGAATTTAGGCAATATTCTTCACATCTTTGAATCTATTTCCTTAACTATGATTAACCCTATGATTAAATAGGGTTAATACATCTGGACCTGTCTTTCTCAGAATAGTTTATTTAAAAAACAAATCTAGGAATGGACTTTGTAAACTTTGAAGTGCCAAATAGTACAAAGAATAGGTATTTTTGTCACATGTCTCATGCCCAAAAAGAGCCCCAGTGATGAATTCTTTGGTACAGTGAGACAAGAAAGAAAAGGTAGATTATTTCAACGCCCACCTGTCCTATGGCTTCATTCATGAAATCCATGATGAAAATTTAAAATATTTCTCTAGATTTCCCATTAGAATTACATTGGCTTCAAAGGAGGTAAGAGTCAAGATGTAACAAAAATTTTTATTCTAATTTCTTCTGAAATATGGGTTTTCAATCATCATGATTCCTTAAATTAGAATGGATCTGCAAAAATAGATACATGCAAACATTTTTTCTTAGATTTTTTTCATGTAAGAGTATGCAGCCTGCTATGTAATGTCACACATTAAAATAACATTGGCATAGAATGGAGATAAAATCCTTTCTCTGGAAATAAGCATATGTTATTAAAATTATGTATCATTTGTAGCCAACTACTAGAAAAGACTCCACACTGAAGTGTTTCAGTTCAGAATTGATTTGGAGTATTGTGACACTGTGCAATAAATATAGGACTAAGAGGCAAGAGACTTGGGTTCTACTTCCAGATCTTCCCCTAACTAAACTGGGGACTTGAATATAGCATTTACTTCCATGAGCCTTAATTTTTTCATGCATAAAATGGATTAGCATCATATGCCTACTTGTCTGTTTCATAGGGTCCTTGTGCAGTTTGGATGAAAATAACTCTGAAAAGAGCTTTAATGGTTATAAAATGCTGTAGAGAAGTACAAAATTAAGAAACACACTTTATAAGCAGGTTTTTATTGTTTGCCACTGTTCTTTATCATACGCACAACTCATGGCGATATAGTGATAATTTGGGTTTTCATACATTAATCTTAATAAAGCAATAATAATAACTTTGACCTTAATCTAGAAAAAGGAGAGTTAAATATGCTTTTCATCTTATCTTTCCTCTTCAGAGTTTTTGAAGGAAGCTCAGATTCCCTAAGTCGTACAAACTTTAGGTGTTCTGAAAAAGCTATATTGAGAGCAAACCACAAATCTTGCTTATATACTATTCTAGAAAGAAAACTTAAATAAAATATTGATGCCTCATTCTCCAACTATAATATAATAAAAGTGGAAATAAGAAGAATATGAATAAGAACTTTAAGTGTTAAAAAAATTCCATGAATGTAATTGACTCACAGAAAATAAACAAGAGCAAACAACACAGAAAATGTCCTTGAAATCTCAATGTGTCTACTGAATGAAGCAAAAGCGACTCTTAGAAGGAAATTCGTGATGTTGTGCATCTCATCACCAAAAAGAAAAGAAAAGAAGAAAGAAAGAAAGAAAGAAAGAAAGAAAGAAAGAAAGAAAGAAAGAAAGAAAGAAAGAAAGAAAGAAAGAAAGAAAGAAAGAAAGAAAAGAAAAGAAAGAAAGAAAGAAAGAAGGAAGGAAGGAAGGAAAGAAGGAAGGAAGGAAGGAAGGAAGGAAGACAAACATCAAATATTTCAATGAACATACATAAAGACAGTCTGGGTTTTGCTGCTATAATAGAGTATCTGAGAAATCAAGGAGATAGATAAGGAAATTTATTGGCTCATAGTTTTGGAGGCTGGGAAGTTCAATATTAAGATGCTGACTGCTGGGGAGGGTCTTACTGCTTCATGATCACTTGGTGGGAGGACAAACAGAGAAAAGGGGGCTGATCTCACTGTTTCAAAATGGCATTAATGCCACCCATATCTCAATTACCCCTTAAAGATCTCATCCCTTTATACTATTGCAATGTCAATTAATTTTCAACATGAGTTTTGAAAGGAACAAACATTTAAACCATAGCGTAACCCAAATGATCCACGGCTAACATTATATTCAATGATGAGAAAGAGAAAGCCATCCTATGATATCAGGAACAGAGCAAGGATGTCCAGTCTCACTACTGCTTTTTAATATAAGACTGAAAGTGCTAGCCAAAACAAATCAGAAAGGAATAAGTTAAATTTTCTTTCTTTTCAGATGATATTATCTGCAAAACTATTAAAATAATTTCAGTAAAGTTTTAAGATACAAAGTTATTATATAAAAATAATTTGCATTTCTATACACCAACAACTAACTAGCCCCAAAAGGGAATTTAAAAAAAAAACAATCCCATTTATTTTATTCTCTAAAGAATGAAGTACTTAGGGATAAACTTTACAAAGAAGACAAAAGTCTTATACAATGAAAACTACACAACATTGTTAAAATAAATTAAAGAATATATCAATAAATGGAAGCACATCCCATGTTTATGGATTAGAATACAATATTTTTTATGTTTTTATTAGGGCATTATAGTTATACTTGTTATCGAGGTACGTGTTGACAGAATCATACAAAATCATACAAGCATGGAATATAATTTGCTCTACTTCATTCCCCTCCCCTCCTCCCCTTCCTCTACTCTACCGTGGTCTTCCTTCTATTTGTTTATGGTTTTTTCTTACATTAGTGCTTTATAGATACACATAAAGGTGAACTTCACTGTGACCTATTCACATGAGCACACAGAATAACGTGGTCAATTTCATTCCACTGCTCCCCTCTCTCCTCCCACCCCTCAGTCCCTTTCTTCTGCTCCACTGAGCTCCCTTCTATTTTCATGGGTTACCCCACCCCAGCTTTTTCCCTTTATCTTGGTCTAGCTTCTGTATATGAGAGAACACATTACACCTTGACTTTCTGAGTCTGATTTACTTCACTTAGCATCATGTTCTCCTTTTCCATCCATTTGCCAGTAAGTGCCAAAAGTTCATTCTTCTTTATGGCCGAGTAAAACTCCACTGTGTGTATATACCACATTTTCTCTATCCAGTCATCTCTTGGACTGGTTCCACAACTTGGTTACTTGGTTATTGTGACTTGCACTGCTGTAAACACTGATGTGCCTATATCACTACAGTATACTGATTTTACTTTTGGGTAGATACCTAACACCAAATAATAATAATAATAATAATAATAATAATAATAATAATAATAATAATAATGACAAAGAAGAAAAAGAAGAAGAATCCCCAATTAATAAATGGGCAAAAGAACTAAACAGACACTCTCAAAAGAAGAAATACAAATGACCAACAAATATATGAAAAAATGTTCAATATCCCTAGCGATCAGGAGATACAAATCAAAACTACATTGAGATTTTGTCTTACTCCAGTCATCAATCATCAAAAATACAAACAATAATAAATGCTGATGAGGATGTAGAGGGTAAGGTATACTCATACATTATTGTGACTGCAAATTAGTATAACCAATCTGGAAAGCAGTATGGAGATTCTTCAAAAAACTAGGAATGGAACCATCATATGACTCAGCTATCCCACTCCTTAGAATATAACAATTTAAAACAATTTAAAACTGTCCACACAATCCATAGCAATCTACAGATTCAATTCAAATTCTATCATAATCCCAATGACATTTTTTTATAGAAACTTAAAAAACCTAACATTCATATGAAAACACAAGATACAACAAAGAGCTAAAATAATCTTGAGGAAAAAGAATGAAGCCAGAGGCATCACACTTATTGATTTTAAAATATATTACAAAGCTATAGACATTTAGACCAATGAACAAAATAAACCCCAGAAATAAATCCATGCATCTATTGTCAATTGATCTTTGACAAAGAAGCCAGGAAAACACAATGGGGAAAAGATAGTCATTTAATTTATATTATTGGGAACAAAACTGTACATCCACATGTTAAAAAATGAAATTGGACTCTTAACTTGCACCTAACACAAAAATAAATTAAAAATGAATTAAAGATTTAAGTGTAACACCAGAAACTGCAAAACTTCAAGAAGAAAACATAGGAGGAAACTTCGTGACATTGGTCTTGGCAATGATTTCCTAGATAAGACACCAAAAGTACAGGCAACATAAGTCAAAATAGATAAGTGGGACCACATCAGACCAAAAACTTCTACACAGTAAATAATTGACAGATTGGAAAGGCAACCCATGGAATGGAAGAAAAGACTTGCAAACCATATATCTGATAAGGGGTTAATGTCCAAAATGTGTAAAAAAAAAAAAATACATACAACTCAAAAGCAAAAAAAAAAAAAATTAAATAATTAAATTGCCCAATTTAAGAAAGGACAGACATTAGACATTTCTTCAAAGATCCTGTTTCTCCTCTCCCCCACAAAAAAGTAGACATTTCTCCTAAGAAGATATGTATGGCCAAATAAGTAAATGAAAATATACTCAGTATCACTTAATCATCAGAGAAATGCAAATCAAACCTCAGTGAGAGGTCGCCTCACAGTTGTTAGGATGGCTATTATATTAAAACATACTTATCTGGCAGGCATTAGGATACGTGCCATTCTACCTTGTACACTCTTGGGAAGACTGCAAGATGGAACGGCCACTGTAGAAAACAGCGTGCTGGGGGCTGGGGAGATAGCTCAGTTGGTAGAGTGCTTGCTTCACGTGCACAAGGTCCTGGTTTCAATCCTCAGCACCACACACACAAAAAAAAGAAAGAAAATAGTGTGGTGTTCCCTCACAAAGAAAAAAAATTACAATAGAACTTCCAGATCCAGTTATGTAAAATAGTCAAATACATAAAAACAGAAAGTAGAATGGTAGCTGCCAGGAGTTGAGAAAAGAGGGATCTGAGGAGTTGTCAGATGGGTATAAAGTTTAAATAATACAAGATGAATAAGTTTTAGAGATTCGTTGTACAACTTTGTGCCCATAATTAACAATACTATATTGTGCACTTAAAAATGTAAGAGAGAGTCAGGCATCGTGGCACACGCCTGTAATCCATGCGACTTGGGAGGCTGAGTCAGGAGGATGGTGAGTTCAAAGCCAGCCTCAGCAACTAGTGAGGCCCTAAGCAACTCGGTGAGTTGTCTCTAAATAATACACAAAAAAGGGCTGGGGGCTCAACTCACAATAGCCAGATTGTGGAAACAACCTAGATGTCCTTTCGATTGATGAATGGATAAAGAAACTGTGATACACACACACACACACACACACACACACACACACACACACAATGGAATATTACTCATCCATAAAAAATAATAAATTTATGGCATTTGCAGGCAAATGGATGAAATTGGAGAATATCATGCTAAGTGAGATAAGCCAATCTCAAAAAACCAAAGGACGAATGATCTCGCTGATAAGCAGATGATGACACATAAAGAGGGGTGGGAGGGGTGCAAGAATGGAGGAAGGAGGGACTGTATAGAAGGATAAGAGGGGTGGGAGGGGTGGGGGGAAGAAAAAAAAATAACAGAATGAATCAAAAACTATTACCCTAGGTAAAGTAGGTATGGTATGCCTCTACTTCATGTGCAAACAGAGAAACAAGATGTATCCCATTTGTTTACAATAAAAATGAATTTTAAAAAAGGGCTGGGGATGTGGCTCAGTGGTTAAGCACCCCTGGGTTTAACCCCTGGTGCCAAAATAAAAATTGTAAGAGCAGTTTCACTGTTATGTATTCTTAGCACAATAGCATATCCACAGATAGAGTGACATGGACTTTGTTCACCACTGTGCATATCCTGATCATGTAAATGACCACCTGGTACAGAGGGCCCACTGTGCACATCTGCATACACACAAACACACTCACTGAGGTATCCAAGTGGGAAGGAAGAAAACATTTTTTAGCTCATTATAGACTAGTCATTAAGAGTTTTTTTGTTTTGTTTTGTTTTGTTTTTTGTTTTACCTCCCCTACTTGTGTTCAAACAATGGCCGTAATAACCAAAGAGGTTAAAAATAGGCTAAATCTAGTTCTTAATAAAATCATATTTAAAACTCTCCTTCAGAGAAAATTAGGAAACTTTTGTGAATAAATTAATTAATTTCTATCAGGTCAGGAAAAAATTCAACTCAAACAAAACCAAAAAGAGCAAAAGGCAAAACGTAAATAAATATATTGGAAAATTGAACAGGCACATAACTGAAAAATAAGTTCAAGATCTAACTTGCTAAAAACTGAGAGATGAATAGCCAAAAATTAATCACAAATATAACACAAAAAATTAAATAGAAGCGAGAAAGAATACATAATCAAAATAAAAAATAAAATGAGTGAATAAACAGTTGTATGAACATGAACTTCATGTAACAGTTATTTTAGGAAAAAAGAAGAAAATGAAAAATAAATTGAAAATGATATCAAAGAACACAGAGGGATTATATATGTTTATAGATTAATTATCTAAAATGATCAGGGAATAATATCAACGTTATACAAACCATTTTGAATATAGAAATAATGTTTAAACTATAAGCAAAATATTATGGACTGTCTGAAACCTGACTAACATGATATAAAATGAGTTACAGATCATTTATTAATATACATGGAAAAAATCTTAAACAAAATACAAACAGAATTCAACTATTTATTAAAAATAAAGAATGTGTACATGTGGGATTTGCTACAGGAATTGAATGAATATTCAATTTAAGGTAAATTATCAAAACAATATACTATATTAGTAGCAGAGATAATAAAAGCCATATTTATATAAATGCCCAAATGATTTAAAAGAAAAAAGCACAATGTATTTGTAGGTTTTAAAAAGAAAACGCAAACATAGAAAAATATTTTATTTTAACTTCACAAAATGCTCTTAGATCTTTACTGTGTGGAAATATATTCAAACAAAGGATTATCTACTTAAAACATAAAATAGCATTCTACATAATTGAGAATACATTAGAGATGTCCTCATTAAGCACAGAAACAAAATTTAGATGTCCAGTTTCAGTGGTTACTAATTAATACGTTTCAGATTCTTAAAAATGCAAAGATGCTTAAAGGAATAATTTTGGATTCTAGGGAGGAAAAATTATTAATTTCAGAAAATAACATTGTATACCTAGAAAAATTTTAAATCATCTATAAAATTACCAGTTGTTAAAAGAATTCAACAAAGTAATCAGTCATAAGATATGTATGTAAACTCATAGTACTTTTCTCCATACCATTTCTATAGCATCAAAGTGTAGTCAGAAATTAAAATGAAAACAATCCATACCAACGACCACCAAAATGTAAAAAAGAGAGAGATGTTGTAAACGAATGCAAATTTTATGTTAAATTGTGAATAAAAATTCTGGAAAGGAAAGAGTAAATAGTATAAAGATGAAAATCCTTCACAGGTTAATCTAAAAATTATAGCAACTCAAAAGTGAACCTCAACTATTTCATACAAAACTTGAAAAAATTATTTTTAAATTCATTTGCAATGGAATTCCTTTTTTAAATGGAATCAAATTAGCAATCCCTGATGCAGTTACTTCCAGCAGCCCAGTAAAATTACCAAGAAAGAAAAGCCCAAAATTAAAAACAACTCTGAAAGCTGAGACTGCAGACAAGCTGGTTGCCAGAATCTGAAAGGAGTTTTCACTCTGCAAGAGCTATGAAACTGGATCAAGAGAAATAACCAGTGGCTCCCTTTTGCTCCACAATAACAATAAAAATTTTTTGAAGACTAAACAACACAGAAATAAAAAATGCAAAGACACGTTGTCATCATAATCTCACTCTAGCTCAGAACACTGGCAGTATCAGCCAGACTGATGAGCAGACACTCTTCAGCTATTATGAGATTACTTTATTTATTTATGTTTTATTGATTTACTATTTAATCGGTGCATCATAGAGTTACATCCCCAAGTGGAATTCCTTGTGACATGCTCATACATGCGTATGACATAGTTTGGCTAATTTCATTCTGCTGCTCCTTTATTATGACTTCTCTTTCAACCCTCTCTTTTATTTACATTTCTTCAGAGAAGGCACTTCTAGGAAAAAGTGTTGTTAAAAGAGAAAAGGTTGTTTTGCTAAAAAAGAGTAAAACCAACAGGGATGTATTATATACAAGAGTTGAAATCCCCCTCAAGGGAAGGACTGTAAGCAGGTTCAAAAACAGAAAGAAGTCTGGTACAGCACTATCCATGGCAGGGGGACAGTGTGTCCTTCAACCCATTGGTACAGAGTATCAGAAAACCAGAAAGAGTAGAAAATAGCACCATTAGTGAACAGAACCACACTAAAGGAATACCGGTTAAACATTAAGAACAGAGTTCAGAATTGCAGGCAACCAGCTGTAGACTTAAAAAGGGATTTGGAATAGGAGACAGGAGAAGACATGCAATTTCATTTTTGTAAGCTCTCTGTATGGATTACTCTCTCAATTGAAAATGAGTAAATAAAATACAGGGGAAAAACCTGTAGACATAATGCCAAAGAAATGGGAGTTTTCATTCTAAAAAGAAAAAAATAAAGGGGGGACATTTTCTGAAAACAATCTTCTGCAGGAGGCAGATGGCATTGTTAGCACTGTATTTTTTTGTTTTTTGTTTTTGTTTTTGTTGTGTTTTTGGTGGTGCTGGGGCTTGAACCCAGGGCCTCACATGTACTAGGCAGGTTCTCCACCCAGTCCATGTTAGTAATTTTTGTGTGATAGTTTTGTTCAGATGCAAAAACTAGGGGTTTTCATGAAGGAAGCCATAATGTCATTAAAAAACAGAGAGAGAGAGAGAGAGAGAGAGAGAGAGAGAAGTGAGACATGATAAAGGCATGAGAATTAGGGAAATTGACATACCCCACCTCCAATACTGCTTAACAGAGTTGATATTACAGGTGCATTTTGCCAGAATTTCAAGAAACAGATAAGTCTCCATCTTACACAAGTTGTTTCAAAAATGCAGAAAATGAGATAAAGCTGTCTAACTCATTTTCTAAAACTAATATAATCTAATTTTACCAACTGGATAAGATCAGAACAAGAAAATTAAACTGTTGGCTTGGTACCTCTACAAATATAGATGCAAAAATTCTAAATGAAATATTAACTCACTGATTTCAAAAAATATATTGAAAAAGTATACATCATGATCATATGTATGCTTCCCCCACTCCAGAATTCAAAGGAAATCTATCCTTGTAATACTAAGTAACTAAAAGAGAGAAAAATTATATGGGTATCTCAATGGATTGTTTTAAAAGCATTTAGAGGAAGCTGATCTCTGGATTGATGGAATAATGACCTCTGAAAATTTCCTCCTCCATAAAAGCAAAAAGAATATCAATGAAAAACATGTCAAAATCAACCTTTTCAGAACTCCTGAGAGTAAGCAATGATTTGCAACAATTCGAGGATCATTTATTCAAGAAAAATGTCTGAACCTCAATGAATGGTGAGTTTGGTGGAGTTTCCCCTGGCCTGTTTCCCATACTTCTCTCACATCTCCATGGTAGCTTTGAAAACCAATATCCTCACCATCATTGTAGCTGTGAAAAACAGTATGTTAGCAGCACCGAAGGAGTCGATCAGTTTGGAGCTGCCCAAAAGCCCCACTTCAAGAAATTATCATTATTTGACCTATGTGGCAATTTTCCTGCAAATCCTCATCTGCAGAACTCATCTGTACATGATGTGATTTGAACCTTGCTCAGAGAGGACAGCTTTTTCCCTGAGGCATTTTTCAAGAACAATTTGTGACCATTGTTCAACACTGTAGCCCCCTGTATTATTGGTAAGAGTTGCAGCAAAGAGGTCACAGAAAACACAAAATGGAAATCTGGGGAATGGAGTGTCCAGGAGAAGCTTTGAAAAGCTTCCCTCAATTTCTATCAATCGCCATATGATGTGCAGAGAGAAGCACGTGCTCAGGAGAAACCTCAGAGGGTCCTCATCTGTTCTGACCTGGGAGTTCTGCAAGAGCAGGAAGTAAAGGCTAAGGCAGAGCTGCCAACGGCCTGGTGAGTGCTGAGGGCATGCACAGCACCCAGGGTCCCTCAGCAAAAACTGGTGAAATGGTTGCAGAGATACTTAAAGAAAGCTCCGTCCAAACATTAACTGATCATTAAGCTCGCTGAGCAGAGCAACAAACAATACAGACTTTACAGAATTAGTTTAGGAAAGTCACTAAGCAAGCAACAATAAATAGCAACAACAAATTTAGAGGGGCAGATATTTGATTTCCAGAATTGTCACTGCATGTTATTTTAAATGTCCAGTTTTCAACCAAAAAAAATATTATGAGACATGCAAAGAAAACTGTTTTGAGGAAGCCCAGGTGTTGGGTTTTTTTAGACAAAAACTTTACATTGGTTATTATAAATATGTTCAAAGAACTAAAGAAAACCGTGTCTAAAGAACTAAATGAATGCATGAGAAAATGTCTTGCCACATAGAGAATATCTATAAGTGGAAGTTACTTCTTAAAAAGAGATAGATGTGGGACAGGGAGTATATGGGCAATCTCTATGCCTTCCACTCAATTTTGCTGTGAATCTACAGCTTTTCTCAAAAATGAAATCTAGAAAAAAGGAAATTCCAGCATGGAAAGTAAAGTAATTTAAATGAAAAATTCACTGAAGGGTCTCAACAGTATCTAAGTTAGCAGAAGAAATAATCAGTGAATTTGAATTTTGTCATTGAATTAGCTAAAGAATTGAAAGAAAAAAGAATGGGGAAAATTAACAAAAATTCAGAGACCTATGAGATAACCATCAAGCATACAAACATATACATAATGAAAGTTCCAGAAGGAGAAGAAAGAAGTGGAATGAATATTTGGACAAATAATGACCAAAACCAGCAACCTAAATGTGAGGGGAAACTCAGAGTAAGATAAACACAAAAAGATCCACTTATGCAAATAAGTACAGAATTTCCATGTATTCCTTCTTCCTTCCACCACTCCCATTTTCCTCCCCACACAGATCTCCTACTTTTTATTGGTTCTTTTTAATTATACATGACAGTAGAATCTATTTTGATCTAATTATAAAAGCATGAAATATATCTTATTCTAATTAGGACCCCAGTCTTGGATGTACAGGATGGTGGGATCCACTGTGGTGTATTCATATATGTACATAGGAAAGTTATGTCAGATCCATTCCACTCTCTTTCCTTTTCCTATGCCCTGCCCCTTCCCTTTGTTCCCCTTTGTCTAATCCGTTGAACCTCTATTCTTGCTATCCCCCCACCATGTTGTGCATTAGCATCCACAGGTCAGAGAGAACATTCAACCTCTGGTTTTTGGGAATTGTCTCCAGATCCATCCATTTACTGGCAAATGCCATGCAGTCATTCTTTTTTATAGCTGAGTAATATTCCATTGTGTATACATACCACAATTTCTTTATCCATTCATCTGTTGAAGGGCACCTAATTTGGCCCCATAGCTTGGCTATTATGAATTGTGCTGCTATAAACATTGATATGGGTGTATCACATAGTTTGCTGCTTTTAAATCCTTTGGATATGTGGGATAACTGGGTCAAATGGTAGTTTCATTTGCAGTTTTTTAAGGTAGATTATCCTATTATTAACATGTTGTATTAAAGTGGTACATTTGTTACAATTGAACCCATGTCAACACACTGTTAATTATAGTTCACAGCTTGGGGTTAAATCTAAATCTTTGTGTTGCATATTCCATGGGTTTTAAAAAATGGACAATATTCTCTATCTACCATTACCATATCATACAGAACAAACTTAATGCTCTAAAAATGTCCCGTGCTCCACTTATCATCCTCCCCAGAAACCTAGCAACTACTGGTCTCTTCACTGTCTCTCTAGTTTCACATTTCCCAAAATATCACTTAGGTGGAATCGTACAATATGCAGACTCTTCAGAGTGGTTTCATTCACTTAACAATGTGCATTTCGGTTTCCTCTATGTCTTTTTGTGGCACGATAGTGCATTTCTTTTCATTATTAACTATTACTCCATTGTGCGGATGTAACAGTCTTTTTCTTCATTCTCCTTTCATCTTCGTTACTTCCTTTTGGGTGGTGGAAATCACGAGTGAAACTGCTGTAAACCCACACCAGTGTACATACGAACTGTGTGCACATTTTTGTGTGGGCATAAAGTTTTCAACTCATTTAAATAAATACCTAGGAGCCCCCATCAGTTTTTCACTTTGTTGCACTCTGGTAAAGCGCTTGAAGTTTGTCTGGTATTTTATTGCCCCAGTCCTAAGATCAGCCATTTCCCTGCATTTAACTCTGTGTGCTTGCGCATCCTGAGCATATAGGTGCCATGAACATATTAATACTTGCAACTCCGCCCAACAATACAGCGTTCAGCTTAGATTTCCCTTTCTTCATATTTGTGACTTCTTTCTCCAATGCTAAGAAACTTGGCCCCCATTATCTTCAACATAATTTCTTAGGTGCATAGTATAGAACCAATCTACCAAATCCTGGGAGAAGGACTCTTACCTAACCAGTCCTGTTGCACATTTGACCCTTTCTAAGCCCTGGTTAATTCCATGTCATGGACCCACCAAATTGACCTCTTTTATACCATTACCTCTGACCTCTGACACTGACCTGTAGGTCCCACAGGCCATGGTTGCCTCATGGGTCTTGAACACCTCCCCAACCTAGCTCCTTCTTCATCCCAACCCCAAAGCCCTCACCAGCTCACCAGTTGCCTTCCCAGTCACAAACCCCTCTTGGTACCAGTCCTGGGGCCTCCAACTTTCTGGTTATCTGAAAAGAAAAGAAGGAAAGAGAAAGGAAGAAAAGAAAGATAATTTCTTTAAGAAGTATGGCAAAAAGAGTTCATCCAAACACAACAAAACAAAATCCGAGACAACTTATTTATGTGTTGCTAACAAAACTTCTCTTAAATTTATACCTTTATTATGTTTTCTTACAAAAGTGATTTTTAAAAGGGTAGGGTTCAGACACTGGACACTGGGAATTATAAAGAGGATATGTAAAATTTGCGGGGCTCCTGCTACCGCGCTTGTTACTGGCTAACATGGTGTAATTTCCCACCTTCGGATCTTTCTGCCCCTGGCCGCTCTTCCTGGACTGTCCTTCTGTGCCTTCTCTCCATCGCAGAATATCTTCGCCTGGAAGAACCTCCTCCTCCTGTAAGACCTGCTCTGTGTCACACTTTCCTTTCCACGTCACACTTTCCTTTCCACGTCAGCCTTTCCCAGCAGGCTGCTCTCAGCCTCCTCGCCAGCTGTGTCCATGCTTCTTGTGATTGCGCCTGCACCTGTCTACACACCTGCTTTCCTCATCAGACTGGGGCTCCCTTAAGGTCCGGTGATGAGCTAAATTTACCCTTGAACCCCCAGCATCCAGCACAGTAGTCATTACTCACTGTATATATAAAAAATGAAATGACGTGAGGAAATCCGGCCAGATAAACGACCACCCATCAAGCTTGGGGGGATTCTAAATGCCCCCAATGAACACATTAGACACATTCTCAAAAATGGCAATTTCCCAGTATTTTATTTGCCAAAAGGTTGCCTTCTGTAGACTTCATATCTACACAGCACACTTCATACTCTCTCCCTGCTCAGAGAGGGCTGCACAGCCTGGTCACGCTCCTACAATTCTTCTTTCTACTCACACGGAAGGAACAAAAAATGTTTGTAGTCATTTTACTATTCCCAGAAAATATGTCCCCTGCATGTCACCTCTAATTTTTATATATCATGAAATCAATTAATCATGAGCCACAGAGCTAGAATTATCAGAGATCTTTTGCACTCATCACTTCATAGAGGGGAAAACGGGGGCCTACAGGGGTGAAATTACTTCCCCAATGTCATAAAGCAAATTAGTAGTGCTCACCCAAGTCTGCTGCTTCCTAATCATCTTATCAAATATTCCCACAGTGACAAAAATTCTCCCACCCACACAAAAGCCTTTCAACCACTGGTTCACTTATAAATTGTTCCAGGATAATTGTTAATAATTATTACTAAACATGAATAGGTTTGGACACTAAATTGTAAAATAACAGACAAACCTGCACATACAATTTTTGCTCCTGGAACAAAACTGAGTGACATAGTAACCAGCGTCCTACTTAATCAACAGGGCGCTCTGGTTTGTTTTTGTGAGTGTGTATGTGATGGTTTTCCCCTGATTTCCATTAGCATTGTACAAAAAGGGAAGTTGAAAATATGGTGGCTTCCATTGTTGCTGAGACATGTGACTCTTGTCTAAATGGCTTTAAGTCGTCTAGACATTGAAAGGAAAGCAAATGTGTGTGTACCTATCGCATGACGTAGGGAAACCAATGTAGGCTGTGTTGCATGTCACCAAGTGCCCCACATGTGACATACAGAGAAAGTGACATAATCCAAATATTCGGCAAAAGCAGCCCACAGTGACAAATGCATCATTTCTGAAGAGGAAGAGAGAGCAGATGGCTCGGCAAGCAATTGTAGAACAGTCAGCAGCCAGCTTCCCCCTCCGCTCCCAAACCAAATTGCCTCCCAGTGTCTCATCGTAGGCCCTGGGGAAGCTCAGAGGCAAAACACTCACTATCGCATTAGAAGCAGCCACGTCAGGCGGACACCTAGGTCACAGTGCTCTGGGCTTGGACCCAAAGGCTCTAGTTTGCAGTGAGATTCTGCTTCTTCTCCTCTACATTACTGTAAGCGAGTTGCTTCACCTCCTTACATTGTATCTCCTTGTCTATTAAATAGGACTGATAGAACTCCATAACGTTATAGGAGATACTGACACGCAAGTGAAGCTTGGTTGCTTCTGTGTTAAAAAGTCTCCATGTCCCATCACAAGAGTGAGATAAGTCCATTTCATTTAAGAAACCATCCTGTAAACGTTTATAACACACCCACTATAAGCCACATACTAGTTCAATGACAAAAGATGTAGAACCGAGGCTCTTTGGCTGGTAATTTCTAAAAAGATAATTGTCTCTTTTTCTTTGGTTACTGTTGCTCAAGTGACCAGCATGGTGGAAAATAAATATTGAAATACATCAATAAAGAATAGAGATGGATATTTCTGTATTTTCTGTATGGAAGCCTCACAAATAATAATAACTTACATCCCTAACACTTTTTTTTAAATGATTTCATAGATGTTAACTGATTTAATCTTCACCCTAGCCCTACAAAGTAGGAATGATTTCCAACTCTTCTGGAGCCTGAACACAGAGCCAAGTCTAAAACACTGCCTACCATACCATGTTGCCACTCACGCTAACACCAAGGGAACCAAGGTGGGAAGCAAAAAGTGTCCTCTGGTGAGATGAATCATGATTATTTTTCAATAACCCTGTGTATATCGTTGGGGCAGAGAGAATATAGGACTCCGCTATCCTTAAACTTCATCAGTGGTAGAAAAACAGCTAAAATAGACATCAGAAAAACCCTAAGAATGAGGCTAAGTAATTTGGATAATCCTTTTTGCTAGATTTAATCCCACACAATACATTTATTTGTTTATTCACTGACATTCTGCTAACTGCAGAAGAATCTCCCAAAAGCTGAGACTAGACCAAAATAGCAGAACAATACTAATTGGCGGATCAATAAAGTGCTCCATTCTGTTTGCATAAATAGACATTTTGATGACAATCCTTCACTTTGATGGCAACCAAAATAGATTAACTGGATCTTTAATAGATGTATATAATAAGAACCACAGACAAATGCCCTGAAGATAGTCATCCTTGTATTCAGGCAGATGACAGAAATGGAGGAAAGGTGAAAGAAGGGAAAGATCGTTCCTGGAGCAGTGGAGCCTTTAGATAGTTTAACTCTTTGAAGGTTCATCTTAACCCTAGGTACAGTTTTACAGATGAGAAAATAAAGACTCATAAGAATTAAAAACAGTACCACTTCTTCACTTTGCCCTACCACCTCATATTATCTTGGAAAATGCTCTAACATAGAAGGGTCAGATCACATGTATGATAAAGGAGCCCTCCAAGGGGATTGGGGGACCCCAGTCTCTTCCTCTCTCTTTGCTCCTTGGTTCATAAGGTAACCATCTGATCTTGGTTGGAAATCTACAAAATCATGAGTGGAATAAGCCTTTTCTTTTGTAAATTGATTTTCTCAAGTATTTTTTTATAGTAATGCAAAGGTGATTAACAGGATGGTCAATAAGAATAAAGGCAAAGAGGATGCTGATTCACAGTAGGGGGACGAGGAAAAAATAGTGGTACGTTGGATCAAGTAGAGGCGAGTGAAAGAAGGGAAGCGGGTAGGGGGATAGGAAGGATAGTAGAAAGAATCAGACATTATTACCCTAGTACATATGTGATTACACATCCAGTGTGATTCTATGTCATGTACAACCAGAAGAATAAGAAGTTATACTCCATTTAAGTATGATGTGTCAAAATGCATTCTACTGTCACATATAACTAATTAGAACAAATTTTAAAAAGAATAAAGGCAAAATAAATGACCTCAAGATTTAGGATAAAGTCTCTATTATCCTTCAAGACAAGAATGTCAGTAAAATGGATGGAATTAACTCAATTTTTTAATGAATGTAAAACAAGATTATACATTTTATGATGGAAAATTGGTGAGTATATGAAAGAAGAAAGAAGTGGAGAGGAATCACCATAATTCTACTCTGATGAGATTGACATTTTTTATTTTTAACATTTCAGCATATTTTCTCCTAATCTTGTTCTGGGAACTTTTTACACACTTGAATTCATACTGACTATGTAATTTTGTATGCCACTTCTTGAGTTTAACATTGTCATGAAAATTTGCCCAAGTCTTGAAAACACTTCTGTAACTGTTTAACCTTGAATGCCGTTGAATCGCAGACATGGAGGTAAGGTCGATGCTTTATTATTTTTTCTTTTTGTATATTTCTATAGAATTCAGCACAGTCACTTATAGAGATGGGATATTCAAAGTATTCATTGAATGGAACATCAATACCAGTGTATTCTCAGTACCCTTTAATTTGCCAATGCTCTAAGACCCTGTGTATATGATGCATTTTATGGTATATTGTGTTTGCTTTCAGGATGTTTCAAACTACCCCTAATTAGAGAGAGTGTTTCATGAGAGAAAGAATTTCATAGGTTCAATTCCTCTTTCAGATTTTGATTTTAGACTTTAGCAACAATGCCTACCAGAAAGTTTCTTCCCCCAAAAAACGAATTTATTCTCATTTAAAAATACTATATCTATAAAATATAAAAAGAAGCCTGTTTTATTTATATTGGTGATAACTCTACCACCAAGAAAGACTTGATCCCCCCTCAAGTTTCACCCCTTGTATCAAATTCTCTTTTTAATATTTTATTAAAGAAAATTGATATACATAAGGAAATAGGGAAGGGTTAATTGGAGAAATGGGTATTTAGTTTACATTCCCCCCCAACATCTACTTATATATCAAAAATAGAAATATTAGAATAAAAAATAAATGCACACATAAGAAAGAGGTATTCGCCTCCATTGATGTGCAGTCCAAGACCTCTGAAAACACAAGAAAACAGGCAACCAAATCTCCCCTCAAAATTCAGTAAAAGATTCCACAGATGTGGAAACCCCAGAGAAAGATAATGTAAAACTGGTTATTAACCGGGCATGGTGATACACACCTGTAATCCTCAGCAGCCCAGGAGGCTGAGGCAAGAGGATCAAGAGTTCAAAGCCAGCCTCAGCAAAAGTGAGGCACTAAGAAACTCAGTGAGACCCTGTCTCTAAATAAATTACAAAATAGGGCTGGAGAT
The DNA here is from genome assembly GCF_902686455.1 of Sciurus vulgaris. NCBI lineage: Eukaryota > Metazoa > Chordata > Mammalia > Rodentia > Sciuridae > Sciurus > Sciurus vulgaris. The sequence continues at coordinate 57,702,084 of NC_136476.1, forward strand.
GTGGCTTAGTGGTAGAGTGCCCCTGAATTCAATTCCCAGTACCAAAAAAAACTGATTATTAAAATGTTCAGTGAACTCACAAAAGTTGAAAGAAATTAATTAAGAGAGCAAATATGGGAGATGAAAGACAATTTCAATAAAGAAATAAAAACATTGAAAAGAAACCAATCAAAACTCCTGGAAATGAAAGATATAATGAACGAGATTAAAAATACACCCAAAAGTATCACCAAAAGATTAGATTATGTAGAAAATAGAACTTCAGCCCTTGAAGATATAACCTCAGACCTTGAAGATAGAATACATGAATTTGAGTGCACAGAATACAATAAAAGGGAAAGAATGATAGACCATGATCAGAATACAAGAACTCTGGGACAACATCAGAGACCAAACCTGAGGCTCACTGGGACAGAAGAGAATATGAACATACAAGATAAAGACATTATGAATATTTAAAATGTGATAGTCACAGAAAATCTTCCTTATATCGGAAATGAGATAGTCATACACATACAGGATGCAGATAGGCCCCCAAACAGACCTGATCAGAAGAGAAGTTCTCCTAGATATATCATAATAAAAATGCCATAGAAAATAAGGAAAGAATATTAAAAACTGCAAAAGAGAAACATCAGGTCACATTTAGATGCACACCAATTAGGCTCACTTCTGACTTGACTTCTCAACACAGACACTAAAGTAAAGAGGGCCTGGCATGAGACAGTCCAACCTCTAAAAGAAAACCTTTGCCAACCCAAATTGCTATATCCAGCAAAACTCTCTTTCCTATTCAATGGGGAAATAAAGACTTTCCATGGCAAGGACAAACTAAGAGAATACATGACAACCAAGCCAGCACTCCAAAGAATTCTCAAAGATAAATTACACACAGAGAAGCCCAAAAAACAAATCCCCAAACTCCCAAATGAACAGGTCAATAGAAGACTAATAATCTAAATGAGAATCAAGAAAGAATTTTTTTAAAAATCAAAATGGCAGCAAGACATAAACACATATAACACTGAATATAAATGGTCTCAACTTCCCAATTAAAAGACACAGATTAGCATAATGGATCAAAAAACAAGATGCAACTACATGTCATTTGTAAGTTACTCATCTCACAGGTAAAGATAGTCACAGACTGAAGGTAAAAAGATGGGGAAAAAAATTCCAAACAAATGGAGTCCAAAAACAAGCCAGAGTAGCTAAACTCATATCCACCAGAACTGATTTAATGCAAAAACACTAATCAGAAGAGGGTAAAAGGAACAATCCAACAAGAAGATATAATGATAGTAAATACATGTACTCCAAATTTCAACATACCCAGTTACATTAAAAAAAGATACTATTTGATATTAAATCTCAGATAGACCCCAATACAATAATATTGGTAATTCCAATGCACTCTTATCACCAATACAGCATAAAAGCAATAAAGATATATCCAACCTAAATAATACTGTAAACCAAATGGACCTATTAGACATCTGCAAAATCTACCCCAAAAAAGCTGAATTTACTTTCTTCTCAGCAGCTCATGGAACCTTATCCAAAATAGACCATATTCTAAGTCACTTAGCAAATACAAAAAAAAAAAAAAAAAAGCATCCTATCAGACTATAAAACTAGAAATCAAAAGCAAGAAAAGTGATAGAAATCACATAAACACCTGGAGATTAAACTATATTCTTTTAAATGAAGAATGGATCAAAGAAGAAATGAGAGAAGAAATTTATAGAAACAATTGAAAACAAAGATGCAACGTATCAAAATCTGGGACAGTATGAAAGTAGTACCAAGAAGAAAATTTATTGCATTAAGTGGCTACAGTAAAAGAGAGAGAGAGAGAGAGAGAGAGAGAGAGAGAGAGAGAGATCCCAAATAAGTGAGCTTATGCTCCACCCCAAGGCCTTAGAAAAATAACTTCAAAATCAGCAAAAGACAGAAAATAATGAAGATCAGAGCTGAAACTGAGAATAAAAACACAGGATCAACACACAAAAAGAATTGGTCCTTCAAAGAGGCAAATTTGATAAATTATTAACCAAACTAACTAAAGTAGACTCAAATCAACAAAATTAAAGATGAAAAGGGAGAAATCACTACAGAAATTTCTAAAATCAAGAAAATTATTAGAAACTATTTATATTCCAATAAACTGCAGAATCTAGAAACACTGACAAATTTCTAGAGGCATATGACCTGCCCAACTTTATCAGTAAGAAACAGAAAACCTAAACAGGCCAATATCAAATAATGATATTAAAACAGCAATTAAAAGTCTACAACAAAGAAAAGCCCAGGATCAGGAAGATTATCAGCTGAGTTCTACCAGACCTTCAAAGAAGAACTAACACAAGTCATTCTCAAATTATTCCATGAAATTGAAAGAAAGGGAATACTCCTAAATATATTCTATGAAGCCAGTATAACCCTGATACCAAAACCAGTCAAAGGCACAACTAGAAAAGAAAACTACAGACCAATATCTCTGATGAACATAAATGCAAAACTTCTTAATAAAATATAAGCAAAGTACGTAAGTACATTCAAAAGTATATTATAAAGATAATATACCTGGGATCAAGTAGGCTTCATCCCAGAGCTACAAGGATCATTCAACTTATGTAATTCAATAAATGTAATTCACCATTTAAATAGAATTAAGGACAAGAAATTATATGATCATCTCATTAGATACAGAAAAAGCCTTTGATGAAATACAGTAACCATTAATGTTAAAAACATAAGAGAAACTAGGGCTAGAAGGAACTTACCTCAAACATAGGACAAATCCAAAGTCAACACCATATTGAATAGAGAAAAACTGAAAGATGTTCCTTAAAATCAGAAATAAGACAAGGATGTCCACTCTCACCACTTCTATTCAATAGAGTTCTCAAAACTCTAGCCAGAGCAATCAGGCAAGAGAAGGAAATTAAAGGTATTCAAATCAAACATGAAGTCAAACCATCACTGCTGATGATATGCTCCTATATCTAGAAGGCACAAAAAGTCCACCAGAAGACTTCTAGAGCTGATAATGAATTCAGCAAATCAGCAGGATACAAGATCAACACTCATGAATCCATTGTTTTTCTAAACTCCAACAGTGATTCAGCTGAGAAAGAAATCAAGGAAACCAGTCCTTTCACAATAACCTCCACCAAAAAAAAAAAAGAAAAAAGAAAAAAGAAAAAAACAATCTGAGAATCAATCTAACCAAGGAGGTAAAAGATCTCTACAATGAAAACTATATGATACTGAAGAAAGGAATTGAAGAAGACCTCAGAAGATGGAAACCATCCCCAAGTGTTCATGAATAGGCAGAATTAACATTGTTAAAATGACCAAACTACCCAAAGCAATATATACATTTGATTCAATCCCAATCAAAATACCAAAGACATTCTTCACATAACGAAAAAAAAAAAAAAAAGAAAAGAAAGGAAGAAAGAAAAAAAAAAATAAATAATCCTTAATTTCATTTGGAAGAATAAGAGACTTAAAATAGCCAAAGCAATTTTGAACAGAAAAGTGATGCAGGAGGTATCACAATACCCAATCTCAAATTATACTACACAGCTACAGTAGCAAAAGCAGCATGGTATGGGCATCAAAATAGACATGAAGACACAGAGACAAACCCAAATACATACACCCATCTGATATTTGACAAAAAGTGCCAAAAATACCTGTTGGAAAAAAGATAACCTTTTTAACAAATGATACTGAAAAAACTGGATGTCCATATGTAAAATAATGAAATTGCATCCCTAGCTGTCACCCTTCACAACAGTCAAATCAAAATGAATCAAATACTTAGGGATTAGACCAGTAACATTGCAACTGCTAGAAGGAAACACAGGGTCAGCCCTCCAGCATATAGGTGCAGGCACCAACTCCCTCAACAAGACCCCTAAAGCTCAAGAAATAAAACCAAGAATCAATAACTGGAATTGTTTTGGTCAGCTTTTTCACTGCTGCCACTAAAAGATCTGACAAGAACAGTTTTAGCGAATAAAAAGTTTATTTGGGGGCTCACAGTTTCAGAGGTCTCAATCCATAGACATCAGGCTTCTTTCCTCAGGGCTCCAGGTGAGGTAGAACATCATGGCAGAAGAGCATGCAGAGGGAAGAACAGAGAGAGAGATTAAGCTCGGCTCACCAAATATATACCCCAATATCATGCCCCTGGGATCTCCCTCCTCCAATTACACCCTATCAGCCTACAGTTACCACTCAGTTAATCCCTGTCAGGGGATTGATTCACTGATTGAGCCAAGGCTGTCATAACATGATCATTTCCCTCTGAATATCCTTGCATTGTCTCACACATGAACTTTTGGCAGACACCTAATATCAAAACCATAACAAGGATGACATTAAATTAAAAAGCTTCTGCCCAGCAAAGGAAATGATTAAAAGTGAAGAGAAAATCTATGAATGGGAAAAGATCTTTGCCAGCTACTCCTGTGGCAGGGGATTACTATCTAGAATATATAAAGAATACAAAAAATTCAATGCCAAAAAAATAATAATAACCCAGTCAATAAATAGACAAAAGATCTAAACAGAAATTTCTCAAAAAAAAGGATGTACAAATGGCCAATAAATATATGAAAAAAAATGTTCAACATCTCTACCAATCAGGGAAATGCAAATCAAAGCTACAATAATTCCATGTACCCCAGTTAGAATGAAAATTATCAAGAACACAGATAATAAATGCTGGTGAGGATGTGGGGGAAAAAACACACTCTTATATTGCTGGCGGGACTACAAATTAGTACAACCACTATGAAAAGCAGTGTGGAGATTACTCAAAAAAACAGGAATGGAACAACCAAATGATCCAGCTACACCACTCCTCAGTGTTTATCCCAAAGAACTAAAATCAGCATAAACACAGTGTTACAGACACTTCCATGTTTGTAATAGCGCTTTTCACAATAGCCAAATTATGGAATCAATCCAGGTGCCTGTCAAGTGATGAATAGATTAAGAAAATGTGGTCTATATACACAATGGAGTTTTACTCAGCCATAAAGAAGAATGAAATAATGTCTTTTGCCAGTAAATGAATGGAAATGGAGAACATCATGCTAAGTGAAATAAGCCAGACTCAGAAAAACAAGAGTCAAATGTTTTCTCTTACATGTGGAAGCTAGAGCAAAATAAGGGAAAGAAGGCAGTCAGGGAGGGGATCATAAAGACAGAGGGACGATCAGTGGAGTAGAAGAAGGGGAGCAAGAGTGAGGGAGGAAGATCAGGAAAGGGGAGGATATATGGAACAGACTTAACAAAGTCCTGTTAAATACACACACACACACACACACACACACAGAGGAATTTTACCTTTATGTGTATGTAGAAAATACCAATCAAAATGAAAGAAAATAAATAAAGGAGCGAATGGAAGATCAGCAGACTAGAAGGTGTATAAGGGGAGGGAGGAGTGGAGGAGAAGTCGAGGTGGGAATCAAAATAAAATTTCTTGCATGTATGATTTTTGTCAAAACAAACCCAAATACTATTTATAATTATAATGCTCTAATAAAAATATCAAATTAAGAAAATTGATATAATTAAGGGAAGAGGAAAGGGTTAACTGGAGAAATGAGTATTGAGTTGAGATTGGGTATGCTTTTTTTGTTGATTTGTTTTAATTTTTTTATTTTTAAATATACTTACAGGATATAATGTGATAGTTGAATATGTGTCTACAATATGTACTGATCAAATCAGGATAATTAGCCTTTTAATCTGCTTAATCATTCTTTATGATTGGAACCTTCGAGCTCCTCTCTTCTAGTTCTTCACAAACTATGTAATAGGTTATCGTGCACCACAGTCATCACATTGTGCTTAGAACCCTGGAACTTGCTCCTTCTATCTCACTGTGTTGTGGTACCAGTCATCCAACCTCCGTCTATCCTCCCTAACCCACATCCTTCCCAGTGCCTAGTAATCATTAGTCTGTTTTCAGATGGACTTTTTCAACTCAGAGAGAACATGTGGTAGCCATCTGTGTCTGGCTTATTTCACTCCACATATCCTCCAGTTCCATTCATTTTGCTGCAAGTGATGGGATTTTGTTCTTTTTTAATGGCTGAGTAATAATCCATTCTGTGTGTGTGTGTGTGTGTGTGTGTGTGTGTGTGTGTGTGTACCCCAGCTTCTTCATCTACTCATGCACAGTTGGGCACCTACATTGATGCCATATCTTGGCAATTGTGAATAGTACCGCAATAAACATAGGAATGCAGGTATCTCTTTGATAAGTTGATTTCATTTCCTTTGGCTATATGCCCAAAGGTGGGATAGCTGAATCACATGGTTCAAAATCACAAGGCTTTAGTTTTTTGAGGATTCTCCATACTGCTTTCCATAATGGTTGTACTAATATACATTCTTACCAACATTGTATTAAAGTTCCCATTTCTCCACAGCCTCCCAGTTGAAATCCTCTTTATTCCTTCTATCTTTATTCCCATTCTTTCCCTTTGTGGTAGACTAGAACTGGGTATATGTGTATGTATACATATATATGTCTGTATATAGCTAGCTGTGTGTGTGTGTGTGTGTTGGAATTGGAAAAGTCTCATAGCCATGAGCAATATATAAATAAGAAACTACAGTATAATCTTTCTTTCTTTGTACTCCTTACAAGTTATCAAAATAGGGTAATTTTAATTAAAATCAGTAACCAAACAAGGAAAATAACATAGTGCTCTGGCCTGTGAAGTTCAGTAATCCCAGGAACACTGTATTCATCTCAAAAGAAAAAACTCTAAGAGAAACTTAAAAGGAGAATAATGCCCACAGTGAAGTGTGCAGGAAGAGAATGGGGCTCAGAAATACAAGCAAACCTTAAGGGATCTGGTTTTCATGAAGAACATAGATTGAATAACAGGAAAATTTTTGACTTTTCTCTGAAGGAGACGGAAGGTGGGTTTTAAAGAGTGATATGATCTGAGTTTTGGAGGACCATATTGTTGAAAATAGAGAGACAAGATGAAGTAGGAAGAACAAGTAGGAGGCTATTATAAAAGTCCAGAAGTTATGACTCCCACGGACATAACATGCTCTGTGTGGAGGTCGTAAGCAGGTGTGGAATGGGCTGCTTGGGTAGGCAGAGAGGACTCGGCCACTGCAGGTCCATAAGTAGAAAAGCACTTGGCAAGGATATTGAAGAGGTCCTACAAACCTAAAAGTCATTTCCAACACTGAGACTCCCCGATTCTTGCCTAAAATATCCTATGCTCAGACAGCCCAGTGATCCATAATTGTACTTGTCTTTTATGTCTGACCAACAACAACAACAACAAAAAATCAGAGTATATTCACTAGAGAAAATTAAATTTTTACATTTAAAGATACAGGTAAGTAAAATGAGAAGAAATAAGAACACAGTCCATACGACAAGAGGCAATCACTGCTAGGACCTTAGTGTGTGCTTATGTGTATGTGTGTGTGTGTGTGTGTGTGTGCGCGCGCACGCATGCATGCACATGCACATACACTTCTATTACATTATCCTGGAAGATGTATCTTCAGATACATACATGATTGAAAGCACAGGTTTTCCCCAACTAAACAAGATTACTGTCTTTATGGTATTTTACAATCTTTTAAAATACAATCTATGGTTAATATATTCCCCTGTTAATTTGTACTTCCTGCCAGAATCAGAAACCCCTCAAAACTTGAAGTAATGGGTGTTATAAATAAGACAGAAACTGGCAGGGTCTGCGTACTCGTATGATATGTAAATGATGAGGTGAAATCTTCCCCCAGGAGGGCCTCCCACCTGGCTCTGGGGGGTGTACTTCGAAGTGCCTCCCATTCAAATACTCCGCAATCCTCTTCTAGTTTCAGCTGCCTCCCCTCCGTCATCATAACAAGCTCCATCCCATGTCAAGTGACAGGAACATAATGAGAAGAGAGTGAAGGAACATCCGTCATCCTAATTGAACCTCAGCGGTCTCATCTTACCTTCCCTTGTTATCTCTGGGCATCTTGTGACATTACAGCAATCATTCATCCCATGAGCACTTAAAAGTTTCCAAGTGACTCTGAGCTTTATTCATCATCTCAGCACCAAGGGTGACAACTTGGCATGTCTTCAAATATAACATCAGTAGAGTCATCCAACAACATTTATTGAGTGTATATTTTGTACCTGGCGCCATACTCAACATTTGAGATAAAGTAATGGACAAAATGAGAAAAATCCCTGTCCTCATGGTGCTTTCAGTCTTGTGGAAGGAAACAGACAGTAAAAATAGGTATAAAAATCTAGGTGTTATTCCCAAGTATGCTCTTGTGATTAAGTCCAGTGAACCTGGGTGGGTGTGGGTGTGGATGGCAGTGAGGAAAAGTGATAGAGGGTAGGGCACATGACCCCCCCAAGACAGATCCTTCCCCTGGCTTCCAATTACACCAACTCAGAAGGGCTGCGGCTCTGCTTCACCCATAAAGGGGAGAGTGAGAACCCAAAAAAAATCTTAGGTGCAAGCTCATTCTGATACTCAATTCAATACAGGCATTTTGTAAAGATCTCCTTGTAGGTGTGACAGCCCTATGTAATATTTTGCCTATTGAGATCATCACAAGTAATAAAGAAACTTCACTTTGCAAAAAAAAAAAAAAAAAAAATCTGAGTGTTACATGATCATAGGTGTGATGGAGGGAAACAATTTAGGAAGGAGGAGAAGTAGTGACATGAAGGAGGAAGGGGAATTGTGATTTTAAATGACATGGTCAGGAAAGTCCTGGACAAAAAGAGGAGATTTAGAGCAAAGGCCTGAAGTAGGGAAAGGAGTGGACCATAGGGGACAGGAGGGGAAGAACCTTCCAGGCAGTGGCCACAGGCAGTCAAGTACTTGGGCATGTTCTAAGTATAGTATGTGGGTGGAACAGAGAAAGGAGAAATACAGTAGAAGATGAGGTCAGAAATGTAGCTAAAAGCAAGATCACGTAGGACTTCATAAATCATTGAGAGTGTTGAATTTTTCTTTGAGGGGAGTGAAACCCATTGGTGAGTACTGAGTGACATCATGTGACCTGGGTTTTGGAGGATCACTTCAGAGTAGATTATAATAGATAAAAGTAGAAGCAGGAAACCAATCCAGAGGCTGGAATTTTTCAGGAAACAGTGGCATGGACCCAGAAAGCAAGTGTGTATGTGGGAAGAGGCAGACAGATTCTGCACAGATTTTGAAGATACAGCCTCAGGATATGGTGACGATTTTGAGAAAAGGTATGAGAAAGAAGAGTCAAGGGTGTCACCCAAATTTTTGATACTGGGCCAGAAAAAATAGATGTATCATTTACTGAACAGTGAGCACTGTGGAAAGAGTGGGGTTGCACTGGGGTGAGTAATTAGGAATTTAGCTTGGACATTGGAGTTGTTGGTCATCAGCATCAGAGTTGGATATGTTAGTTAGTCTGCAACTTGGGGAGAAAGTCAGGTTGGACATTTGAGAGTTATCAACATATTGATTGTGTTGAGGGTCACAGAGTGTGAGAGATTACCTAGGTAGTCAGTGTTGATAGAAAATCAAATAGGCCAAGAGTTAAACATGGGATAGGCCAATATTTAGAGCTCAGGGTCATGTGGAAGAAACAGAAATGGGGACAGGGCAAGGGACCAATACCAGCATGTGGAAAGTTTTTATGCAAACTTCAGGGAAAAGGTAAGTGAAAAGCACTAATGAAAGGGAAAGTGCACATTACCAATGTGGCAACCCTGAGAGATGCAAGATGATGTGGTGCCGTAATACTGCCTGATTCTGAAGAATACAAGGAAAGAAATACTGACCCCCAAAACACCACCATTGGCCTGGGGATGTAACTCAGTGATTGAACACTTGCCTAGGGTGCACCAAGTCCTGGGTTCAATACCAGCATGATGAAAAAAGAGAAAGGAAGGAAGAAAACACTGTCATTCACCTCATTTAAAGCCACTTTTTTTTTTTTTTTTTTTTTTTTTTTTTTTTGCAGTGCTGGGGATTGAATCCAGGGCCTTCTACTTGCGAGGTGGGCACTCTACCAACTGAGCTATATCCCCAGGCCCTAAAGCCACTTCTGACAATATTCAACTAAAATGTAATATTAATGATCACATAACACTCCATTATATGAACGATAAATAAATTATTTTATGTTCCTATTTCCAAACATTTTTTTTTTTTTTTTACATCTTGTGGGTATTTCAAATATTTTAAATGAGCATCCTTCTAACCACTTCTTTGCAGATATAATTATTTTTTGGAATACATTCCCATAAATATAATTACTGAATTAAAGGTAGAACACATTTTTAAAAGAATTTTAGTATATATTTTCAGATTGGTCTCCATAATGGTTGTGCCAATTTGCATTTCCACTAACAGGGTATAAGTGTATTTTCAAAATGTTAGATTATTTTCTTTTTGGAAAATCAGGTCTCTTTTTTCCACTTGAATCTCTTGATTATCAAATTAGGTATTTTTCATATGCTTATTGGTCTTTGTATTTCTTTCTTTTTTGATAACTGGTCAATTTTGAATATAATTTTGATAGCAAATTAAAGATTTTATCTCTTTGTCTGCCATATATATTGAAAATATTTCCCCAATTTGTCTTCTGCCTTTTTGTTTTAACGTATCATTTTAGGGGACATGGGCTCTGCTAACTTTTATTTAGTTGAAGGTGACCAATCTTTCCTTTATGGTTTCTATTTCTAGCATCATGTTTAGGAAAACTTTCCCCACACCCAACCAGATTTTCTACTAGGCCACACACCAGATTTTCTACTAGACCACTCTGATTGCATTTTTTTCCATTTTAATTATTATTCCTTCAGAAATTTATGTTATTGCAAAACAGGAATCAGGAATTTGCTTTGAGTTATTTTTCTAGGCAAGGTCAAGTTTCATCAGTCCTTGCATAGGCAATTTGCTGCATACCTTCAAGGGCATTCCACTTTCAACAGGAAGGATGGAATGACTTGCTCTCTAGACAAGGCACATTCACATCTGAATTCCGTTTGTTGGTGTTACCTTTTGCCCTACTTTGCACTTGGATCCTAAACTTATATCAGCGTTAAACATAAAATTTAGTTCCTCTCTCTCTCTGGTGCAGGCATTGTGTGCATCTGGTATAGGATGATCTGAACAATGAACACCTTGGATTCTTTTGCCATCACAGAAACTTTCTGATTATACTTCAGCCTATCAATGCTATTGACACCACAAACTCAACACAAACCTATTGAGTACTTACTCTATGTTCCATAGTTAAGAAGGAAAAGTTAAATAAGAGATAGTTACATGAACATTGATACAAAAGTCTTCAACAAAATACTAGAAAACAAAACTGAATTCAGCAACATATTCAAAGGATTTTAGACCATGACCAAGTGGGATTCATTCTAGGTGATGTTTCAATAAGTGAAACATGTTACAGACCATGCTAATAGAATGAAGAAAGAAAACCATATCATCTTAATTGATGTGGAAAAATAATCCAATAAAATTAAACATCATTTAATGATAAAAATGGTAATAAAAGGAAACTATCTCAACATATTAAATGCCATATTTAAAAAGTTCACAGTGAATATCATGCTCCATGATGAAAGGCTAAAAACTTCTTATAAGATTAGGAATAAGACAAGGATACTCATGGTCACCTTTTCTACTCAGGATAATACTGGGCTTTCTAGCCAGAGCAATAAGGTAAGAAAAAGAAATTCAATTCCATATGAATTGGAAATAGAGACGTCAAATTGTCTCCTTTTGCAAATAATAGAATCTTATATATAGAAAACCGAAAGACTCTACCAAAAAACAAAACAAACAAAAAAAGGTTAAAGTTAATAAATGAATTCAGTAAAATAGCAGTACACAAAGGGAACACACAAAGTGAAGTTGTATTTTATAACAAAAAATTATCTACAAAAGGACATTATGAAATAAATCCATTTACAATAGCATCGAAAAGCATTAAATACTTAGGAATTAGTTTAACCAAAGAGATGACAACACTGGTACAGTAAAACTACCTATCATTGAGGAAAGAAATTGAAGAAGACATCAATAAGTGGAAACAGTCCATGTTCATGTTTTATTATTGTTAAGATATCAATACTACCCAAAGTGATCTACATATACAATGCAATCCCTAGCAAAAATTCCAGTAATGTTTTTGCAGAAATAGTCTTTCTAAAATTCATATGAAGTATCAAGGAATTCCAAATAGCCAGAACAATCTTGAAAATGAAAAGCAAAACTAAAGAATTCATACTTCCCTATTTCAAAATTTACTATAAGCTACACTGATCAAAACAGTGTGGCATGAAGACAAACATATAGTCCTTCGGAACAGTACAGAAATAAGCCCTCACTTACATGGTCAAATGATTGTTGGGTTCCATGACCATTCATTAGGGAAATATCAGTCTTTTGAACACAGATAATGGAAAAACTGAATCTTCACATGCAAAAATAAATAAATAAATAAATAGACCCTTATTTAACACCATATGCAAGTGTTAACTCTAAGTGGACCAAAGACTTAAATGTAATACCCAAAACCTAAAACCCTTTGGAATAAAAATAGGGCAAAACTTTATGACAACAAATTTAACAATGACTTCTTGGGCATGATTTCAAAGGCACAGGCAACAAAATAACAAGTAGACAAATTGAACTTCATGAAAATTTTGTGCAAAAAATGTAGTATCAACAAAGTAAAAAGGCAAGCCACAGAATGGGAGAAAACATCTGCAAATCATGTTATCTGATAAGGAATTAATTTCCAGAATACATTTTAAAACTCAATAACAAACAAAGAAAACCTAATTTGAAAATGGGCAAAGGACTTCAAATTACATTTCTCTGGAAAAAGATATACAAATGGACAATAAGCACATGAAAAGATGTTCAGTTTCACTAATCACCAGGAAAATTCAAATCAAAACTAAATGAGGGCTGGGGATATAGCTCAGTTGGTAGAGTGCTTGCCTTGCAAGCACAAGGCCCTGGGTTCAATCCTGAGCACTGCAAAAAAAAAAAAAAAAAAAAAAAAAAACTAAATGAGATACACCTCACATCCATAAGGATAGCTACCATTAAAATGAAGACAAGAAAAAAGAAAGAAAAAGAAATTAGAACCCTTAAAAGGATATAATTACTGTGTAAGACATAATTAAAACTAGAATTAACATAAGATCCAGCAACTCCACTTCTGAATATATACCCCAAAGAATCAAAACAGGGTCTTGAATATATATTTGTATATTCATGTTCAAAGAAGCATCACTCACAGTAGCCAAAACATGGAAGCAACCCAAGTGTCTATCAATAGATAAATGGATAAGCAAAATGTGGTAAACACATGCAATGGAATGTTATTCAGCCCCAGAAAAGAAGGGAGGTCTGGCATAGGCTACACCATGGATAAATCCTGAGGAAGTTATGCTAAGTGAAACAAGCCAGTCATAAAAAGACAAATATTATATGATTCCACATATATTAACACTTAGTTCAAATCACAGAAAAGTATAGTAGAATGGTAGTTTCCTAGGGACAGCAAGGAGTGGAGAATCATTATTTAACTGATGCAGAATTTCAATTTCATAAGATGAAAAGAGTTATGGAGCTAGTTCCATATGGCATGGAGACCTGGGAGGTGGTGGGAAGTGTAGGAAGTGGGACTAGTGGGTCCTGGGGGCCTGTTCTTGGGGACTATATCTTGTTTCTAGCTCCTTCCTCTCTGCTTCCCTGCTGCCATGCAGTGAGCAGTTTTCCTCTGTCATGCTCTTCCACCATGATGTCTTTTGTTCAGAGCCAGTCCATCATGGACTGGAACCTCTGAATCTGTGAATAAATCTTCCTCTAAGTTGGTTTTTGGAGGCATTTGTTACAGCAACGAAAACCTGACTAACACAGATGGTTGTACAATATTACGAATGCATCTTGAACTGTATGGTTTTAAAATGGTATGCTAATAAATTTTATATTAAAAGTACTTTGACACCATTTTATAAATTGGGCAGCAGAAAGCGAGATGGTTTCTACCCATCAAACAGTGTGAGATAGTAATTGACATACATTTCTTGCTGATATACTCAGTGATGGCCACAAAAAGTCAGCATTAGTTCTGAAGTCAAGAGAACTGGGTTCAAATTCTGGCTTGCTATGTGAAGTTTGGCAAAGTTCTCTCCCATCTTAAGCCTCAGTGTAAATTTAATTATCTGTTAAGTCAGAGTAATAATATCTACTTTCAAGGTTTTTGAACAGATTCAATGACTTAGTATATGCCTAACTAATAATATATGCATAAAATATACATGTTCAGGTTTTGTTGAAGAAAAAATCTGAATAATTCCATACACAAATTGAATTACCTTAAATTTAAAGTAAGTAAACACATGCTATTGGGTACTACTATGTAGAGAAGGTGATGAAGAGAAAGGACTTTAGTCTGATAGAAAAATAAGTCCAGAAAAGTAAAAAAAAAAAGTATATATATATAGATACACATAATATTTATATTCATTTTATATATTTGTTATTTAATGTATATTTTAAATATATATTTGTTCATTCTATATAAGTATATATAAATATACATGTATCTACATGGAATGAACAATGAGATGTGTACACATGATACCAACTTAGGTTTTCACTTTTACCACTACATAGCAAAGAATTCAAGAAAGAATCTGATTTGATTTGTAAAAATAAGCCATATATTTATAAGGGAAACTTTGAAGGAATCCTCAAGAACTCTAACAATTATTTTATGATGGTTTATAAGATGAACATTCACTGATGAATAATAAAATATTAAAATGTGACTATGAATTATCAGATAGTAAATGTGTAAGTATAATTTAAGGAAGTATCCAATTAGAATTATATCATTATTAGGTCAACGGTATAGCTTTGAGTGCAGGAAAGGTATATAGATTTTCCTAAGACATAATATGGGTACATAGACTTTTATATAGTGTGGAAAAGATATGTTGAGGGCTCCGTCTGTCTGAGGGAAAAGACAGTAAAAAGACAAACCAGAGGCAACCCACCATCCTGCGTGTCCCAGGAACCACCCAGGTACACACTGAACAGCAGAACTGCCAAGTTAGAGAGTGGAGGGGACCAGCTTACATGGCCTTGCATTGTTGAGATCAGAGTTGATTGACCAAAGCTTTTATAGGTCAGCAGAGGAACTTGCAATAGAAATAGAAATCTGGTTTTCCAAATCAATTTTTTAGCCCTAAGGGAACCAGATTCCTTTAATCAGCTGACCCATCTGTGGGAGAGATTTCCTGGAGCAGAAAGAAGACTGGCTCAACAAGGAATTGGTCAGGCTTTTAGGGAACCTCTGGCCATGGCTAGTTTCATAGGCCTTTGAGCTGCCCCTGAGTGAGACATACTAAAGCTAGCCTGTGAAACCCAAACCCTTTTTAGCAGATTCTGCATGGACAGCCTTCCCTTGAGTCTTTCTTGCTCTGACATCTAGACATTCCATTGGTTCTTATTCTGGTTTTATACCTTGAACTTGGGTTTCAGGGTCTTCTCCTTATTCTGTCCCTGGCTACACCCCTCCAGGGTCTCTCCTCCCTGACTTTGCTTATTTTGGTGACCCAAATCCTCATTCCAAACTAGGTATAATCATATTTCCTTGTCAATCCAGCACTCTTCAGGATTTTGCCCATTTAAGCCCCAGGAGAACCAAGAAAGAAAACCTAGACAGGAAGTGCCCTTGCACTGGCAACAGGGAGAAGTAGTTAGGGACCACTTGTCCTGGTTGCTCACCTTCCACAAACCTGTTCCAAAAGCTTACCCACCCACTGACACCATCCTTTATTCTGTCCCATAGAAAACAGACTGATTCTCTCCACTCCCATCACCCTGCCCCAACCTCAGTGGCCTCATGAAAACTAAGGAGAGACAGGAGTAGGAGCTGTATTACCTCACCCGAGACTCACAGTAACCATGTGAAGTACGCATCTTACCACCACATCACATGTACTTAAGAACTAAGAAAAGTTTCCACTTTTAAATGAGATGTCTTACTCCTCCAAAAAGAACAGTGCTTATTGAGATAAATGAAAAGAGGGTGGTTGTTTTAAATCAGTATGACTAATGTTAAAAAACAGCTGGTAAGGAATACTAGGTAATCACATACACACAGGCTACCAGCTGGGAACATTGCAGTGCTATACCTACCATAATTTAGCTCCCCTCCCTGTGTAGTCACTCAGAGTGGCAGCTGCGATCTGGGGCTTTGCACATCAGAGGCCATTAGGAAAAGCAGCATGACTCATCATCTTCTGTTTGTGTTATTTTAACTTAGTCATTTGGGGACAGATCTTCTGAGACACTGACAATAGTCTGAGAGTAGATTGATTTTGTCCTTTAAATAACTTGTGGATATTTTTTAACTATTTAAATTTCTTCTTTCAGGTGAAGATTCCTAAAACCCTAGAGTTGGAAGAGAACTTGGAGGTCACTAGGAACAATCTTGTGTCTCATGCACTGATCCTTGACAACATTCCTGGCACCTATCCAGACCCTCCTTGTGTTCTTCCAGGGTTGGGAAGCTCACCCCTCACAAAGTCATTTTGACTTTTCACATAGTTCTAGTAATTGGAATATTTTTCTTCAATATATTCCATCACTCAACTTTCTCCCCACTTCTAGATGAATCCATGAGGCCATAATTTTCTTATCCACAGGACAAGCATCTGCAGCTTCTCTTAATTTTCCTTTACACTCCTCGGTATCCCAGATACTCTCACACTCACTTCTCTTGGAAAATGGCATTACAAATTTAACACAAGGCCCTAGGCATGAGCTGGCCAGAGAACACAATAGCACTCTGGACACAATGCCTTCTACAGGTGCAACTTTTCTAGAAGCTGGGCCATACTATTGTCCCATCTGAATTTGCAGTCACAGAGGCTCCAGGTATCCTTTCCAAACAATTTACTTGATTTCAAGGTATCCCTGCTTCTGTCACTCAAGCACTTGTTTTTACCTTGAATGTACTGTTTTATATGTTTATTTAGTTACTAATTTTTTCTGGTAAACATGAACCCAATGTGACAAGTATCAGGATCTTCTAACTATTATTATCTACTGTCCCTCCCAATTTTTGTTACCCCAAAAAATGTGACAAGTGTTTCCAGTGGCTTCATCCTTAATAACAATTCTGGTTATCTAAGGATAGAGCCCAGTGAATGGCACATCAAATCTTTAATCAATGGCCTTTGGACATGTTTGATCAACCAGTTGATCACCCTGATGGTATTTCCCTGACTACCAGAGAGTTGCATATCTTGATGGCATTCTCAAGACTCCTAACCCCCAAGTGCCCACAAGACGTACTACAAGAAGGTACTTCATAAGAAGCAGCCCTCCAAAGTCGCCATTGCATTTCACATAAGGATGTACTGAGCAGATGGTTTACTACATGACATATGTCCTCTTCACGAGGACACAACAGAAGCTTCTCTTTGCTCTCAGCACTGCTTTTCTTTCTTATAGACACTTTTATTTATAATATTTCATCATCTCTTAGTCTGTCAGGAATCTGAAGAAAAATTCGTAAACCACCTGTAGGGAGTGTATCGAGCATGGAATAAAAGAGTGTCATGGCGGACCTTTTATGGACCAACCATTCACTCATGGCTTCATTTTATTTTGCCTAAACTTGTTCTTCCTTTACCCTAATTTCTTCACTTTTTGCCTTATTCTTATTGAATTTTATGTATTACTGAAACAACCAAAAATCTCCTTAGAACAAAGATAAAAATGGAAGATGGATAAATAATCCAGACCACATTTTTTTAAGTATATTATCTCTAAGGATGTTATGAGAATTTTGTTAAATGCTTTGCTGCATTGAAATATACCATGTCTTCAGCATCACTGTGATCCACAGAACTTAGAATCATTTAAAAGAAAAATGTAAAAGAAAAAGGAAATATCTTGGTTCTTGTGATCCCGCACTAGTTCCTAACAACCACTGCTTTCTTTTCTAAATGGTTACAAATCATAGGTATTGTTGCCATATTTATAATTTTCCCAGGAATTGGTGTCAAACTGGCTACTCTATCATTGGGTGGGATGGGGGATACATGTTTTGCTCTTCCTTTAAAAATGTGAAATATTTGTTCATTCCAAGTGTCTGAAATCACTCTAATCCTCCATGTCTTATCATAGATTATTGATAATAATTGAATTCTTAACTGTCAGTTCTCTCAGTAATCTGTGGTGATTAACAAATACCGTGAACTTTATATTCAAGTCCAAGAAAAATTAGGCATCATTTTTTGAGAATAAGTTTTAAAGTATGCTACAAGCTGTTATAGTGGTTAAATTATAATAATGAGTATTCTGTGCAAATAATTTTACCCCAAATGTAAGACTCAAAAAAGGAAGGAGAGAGAGGAGAGAATTAAAATTTAGAGTACTCACAACACACAGGTACCATGCTGGGTGCTACTGATACCTTGGTTTACATTCATAATAATCCTGTGATCCAAGTCATTGGATAGCTTACAGATGAGGAAACAGCTTCAGAGAGGCTAAATAGCTGCCTTAGATGGAAAATAAATTTCAAAACGAGGTCCTGAACCCAAAGCCCACGCTCTCCCTCCCCATATTGGACACATGAAATAAGGAGGAATGACATCAAATGGCCAGCCATTTGTAGCCATTATCCGATTGGACAATTACAACCATGAAGTTTATGACTATCTTGGTAATCTTGTTCTTTCAAACCAAAATTAATCCTGTAGCTAAGAAAACTTACATGAGAGAGTAGTGCATCCCTAAGAAAAGCAAATTGCAAATGAAATATTCTTTGACCTAAGGGCTAGGAACTGGCAAAACAATTCCTATCACAGACTGAGGGAGAAACTCTCGTAATGAGTTAAGCCCTCGGAGGTAAGTCTGGGAAAATAAGACAATATCCTTAGAGCAGAGCGAAGAAAAGAAGAAAAAAAAAGAAAAAAGAAAGAAAGAACAATTAAAACTAAAGATTGGGCAATGACAGTTTAATTGAGAAAAAAAGTGAATATACTTAGCTGCTTATATTTCTTTAAATTTTTTTAATCGTTGCTGAAGCCATAGCAAGAATATGTGAAGAAGACACTTATCCTGGAGGTTGGGGTGGGTTCCAAGAATCCTTCCTTTGATAAATCTCTCAAAGATGGGACTGTAATACTCAATCCCAGCTGGGAAGTTTGGGCCTTTGAGTTTGTACATCATTCTGCCCCAGCATTAAGGAATAAATCAAAGTAACGATATTCTCTCAAATTAACATTTGTCCATAATAAGTATATAATAGATTATATGACCTGAAGAATTAACCTGTCATAAGAAAAATTTTATAAAAGTGTTACTGTAAGAATATTATGGTAAAAAAAAATAGTATGGTTGTAAGTCTCCTTCAGACAGAAGAAAGACTCTCTAAATTTGTTCCCCAAATTTGTTCAAGTTTAAAAAACTGCACTCCTAGGAATAGAACTGAATGCAATAGGTAAAGATTGTATTGTCATTTACCTGTCACAAGCTTAGTTTGACAACTGATAAAAGAAGGAGTGGGATAGCAAACATTTGTCAATTTTATCTAACAATATACTAGAAGGAAGGTGTGTCCATTATATATGAGCAATACTGATTCCTTACATAGCTGAACCTACAACTAAAAGGGAAATCCATCCGGATAACTCTTTCAAACAGAAATAGCCCCCAAAGCATACAACCTTTTGTTCCACTTTTGCCCTTTCCTTCCTAGCCCAGCTACTCATGATCATGTATGTACTCAAACAAATTCAAATCTGATGAGAACTTTGGTGGCTCCATTCTATGGAACCCTATTGTGTCTTTGAGTCCTTAACCCTAAAACCTAGTACCTTTCATCACCATTTATCTGTTAACAGCTACTATTCCAAAAGCATTTCTAGTATTTGCGTTGTACCAAGAGTCACTGGACCAAATTAGAATTATAATTCATCTCAATTAAACCTTTTCACAATTCTGCAACTTCTATTAATATCCCCATTTTAAAGATGAAGTAATAAGAAGTAAGGGAGCTAGTAAGTGGCAGAACTAGAATTGAAAATCAGGCATGGCCAACTCTAAAGTCCTTCTTCTTTCCAATATGTCATATTACATAACCCCTCTAATCAGAAACAGAGGGTCCTCTACCTACACGGCACTCCTCCCCGTCTCCCTGATCTTTGCTCTGCATTAAGGTTCTTGAAATAGACTGTCTCATGAGTCAGTTATGATGCTCTTGAATTCATTAGGATGCTTTTACTGTTACTCTGCAGGGGCAAGTAGCAGTAAACCTAGCTGGAATTGGCTAAATTGGGCTCAGTGGCACATACCTGGAGTTCCATCATCTTGGGAGACTGAGACAACAGAATTGCTTGAGCGTAGGAGTTTGAAGCCAGCCTGGACAACATAGCTGAGAACCTGATTTAAAAGCAAAAACAAAAACTGGCTTGAACATTGAAGAGAATTCGTGTGGTTTATGCAACTAGAAAATTCAGAGGTAGGGAAACATTGAGCATGCTGTTCTCAGGGCTGCAGCCCCTATTCTCTACTGTTCTGTTAGCTTGACTAAATACACTGGCTTTGCAGAATGTTTACAAGCAACAATTACATTGCTTATATCCAGGGAAAAGGAAGTTCCACTTCATAGAAGCATTGAGCAAAATAGTAAGGTCCACTTGGATGACCACACTAAATGAGTCTCAAGGGCCAGGCACAATGTTCTTCTATGACTATCTTAGGTCTGCCTATGTGTTCCATCTCCAGGATAATTCCTGAGCAAAACATCGTAGCACGAGGGATGAGAATACCCAGTCTGATGAGACCAACAACTCTCCCTCAAGGATACAAATTAGCATCACTCCCAAGTAATGCTAAACTCCCCAAGTAATTGAAAGGTGCAACAGAGTAAGAAGCAACTGATTTATACTCATCAGATCCCACTCCCTGGAGTCAAGCATAGGATCCATCGCACCCATGCCACGCTTCCTCTAGGGTGAGGTGGGATGGTCGGGATGAGTGAGGAAGAGGTGGTCTCCACATCCCTCTGCAGCATTAGCTTTGTTGTGGATCCTTATTTGGAGTGTGTCTCTTCCCCACTCGACCATAAAGACAGAAATTGTCAGCATTTCTCACCATTATACTCCCAGAACCTAGCAAGTACCTGGCACGTGGTAATAAATGTCCATTGAAACTTTTCAATGAATGAATACAACTCAGATTCTCCGGGGTCAACCATGCAAACCAGCCCTATTTACTTTTGAATGAGCCAGACATCTTCTGCAGATCAACCTTTCATTGCTCACTTTCACTGACCGCTCAGAACTCTCAGGGGTTCTCCTCTGCCTGCCTCCTGTCCTCCTGCTCCTTTACAGCATGTTAAAGGTCCTCCACAGTTAATCCTTCATCTATCTCTCCAGGCTCAACTATGGGGATTGAGTGCCGAGAAGACCTCCTCTTTACTGAATTTCACTCAAATGTATCCTACCTATAAGAAGTTTGCTTGACTTTTTTTTCCCAACATAAAGAATGGCTATAAAGTAAGCCTGTTTTCATTCAAAAATTGAACTAATGTGCAAAGCATCTCGGATAGTATGACAGATAATAATAACAATAACTAACACTTTTACAGCACCTGTATAATAAGCAAGGTACTGTTCTTCACACTTCGTGTTACGCATTAACCTATAGAGGCACCCTAGTAACCCTAGGGGATGGGTAGGATTGTTAACCCTAGTTTTGGAAGGAAAACCGAAGCACAGGGAGACTATGTGACTTATCCCAAGTCACGTGGCTAATAGGTGGCAGACACTGGATTTAAGAATAAGTTACCTGACTCCAGAATCCAGGTCTTTAAGCACTGTGAGCTTGACAGGCATTAAGAAAAAAAGCAAGGCACCGGAAGAGGGAACTCAGACAGGAGGAGTGGAAATGAGGAAGGACCATCTATGCATTCACAGCAAGGGATCAAAAAGGAAAGGCAAGCGCTGCAAGCTCAGCAGTACCATGGCTTACCCCTGTGTGGTAGAAATGAACCAATCTGCTACACTACAGGACAGGAGAGAAACCTTGGCAGACCATAGATAACCTTAAAAGATGATCTTTTAGGCAAAGATATTTGTATGATTGGAAGCCCAATAATATCTAGGGGGCTACCTGGAAAGAGTTTGAATGTGACGTCACCAGGGTTCAGAGGCAGGCAAGAATCCAAGGGTCAGGCTGCCAGATGCATTGTCTAATACCTGAGTCAGACTGAGGCTCAAAAAATGAAAAATTCAAAAACAGAATCAAGGTCTCAGAGGCCCAGCCCATGTGGCATGCATCCTCTTGAGAGAGGCCCCTGGATTTCAGAAGTCTAGAAATGTGTGTGGAGAAATCAGGGAAAACACAGCAGGTGCTGCCAGCTGGAGCCTTCTCTGTTTTATTCATGCCTCATTGGCAGACGGCTGGTTCCCAGGAGGTGGCTGAGTCTCACAAGGTTCAGATGTTAGAGGAAACAAATAACTAATTGTGCTGAACCTCAGCTTGGATTCATTCTGGGGTGTGGACAGGCGTTCGTGTCTCCAGAGATTGCAGTGAAGTGGAAAGCATGCATTAGCCAGCTTGGTGATCTGAATTGCACAGAATAATTGAAGGGTTGCCAGATCTGTGGGTGACTAGATGTCCCTCATCAGCCAGGATGGTCCTGAAAAATCATGGCAATTGTCAACTATGGCTTGCACTTGAAAGGTGAGGCATACCCCCATTTTCCCTAGGGTAACACATTAAGCATCCTTAAACTCAGTTAAGTTTGGTGAAATTCTATGTGTATTTTCATCTATGTTCTTGTACCAAGATGAGTAACAAGCCTACTCCCTGCTGTGTCAGAGTGCTTCCTTTCATGTGTTTTAAAACTACTATTTGATGCATCAAACCCTGTGCCCCTCCCCATTCTAGCTCAATTCAGAGGCCAGAATTAGAGTCATTGCTGACTGCTCCCCTATCTGCACAATCTTGTGCTCAGGGGTGAGCAGGTGAAGGGAGGAGGATAACAAGCCTGGTCTTTGCTTTAAGTAGTTCCCAAGAATTTGGGGACACAGTCACAACTTCATATAACAGAACTCCATGATCATGACCCTGGGGTAATTAAAACTGCACAAGATCTCACATATTGCTCACGTCATTGGATCGTGGAGGTTTCCTAAAGGAGGTAACTCTCAGCTTGCCCTTGACCATGCAGTAAGATTTCAATGGGATGAGAAAATGATAATTTGAATATTGTCTGAATGTCCTTTAGAAACAGGGTATGATAGGAATAAAAAATAAAATACATTCAAGTTGTAGTATTTGCAGAGAATCTACGTGACGACGTCTGGGAGGGAGCTAGCAGTACAGTCATGGCCGCCACGTGCCTAAGGAGAGGAGTGCGGTACAACAGGAGGGGAGGAGCGGGTCAGAAGAGAAGCCTGAACCAAGAACTTTGGGGGACACCTTTTCTAAAACAGAAGAGTGCAGCCAGAAACTCGGGCTGAGGAGCAGCGGTCAGAGGAGACAGAAAATTGTCAGCTAATCAACCGAGAAGAGTTTTGGAAAACAATGTCACTTGGATGGAGACTGGGAAGAGGCCATAGGACTTGACATCAGAAGCCTCCACAGGAGCGGTTTCGGTAGAGCAGTAAGTGTGGAAGACTGATGGGAATGGATGAGGAAATGAGAGGGGTGAGGGAGGGGAGGGAGCTCCTCCCTTTCAGGAAGTGGGGTGAAGGGAAGATGACATCTCAAATGGAAAACCCGGTGAAGAAAAGGGTTTCCTCAGAGCAATGGGTAGACGCTAGGCAGACCAGTTACAAGTGATTTCTCAACCTCGGGGAGTTTAAAATCCAAGTGCCAAGATGGGTAAGTCCAGCAGACGCCTAAGCTTATTTACGGGCATTATGTGTTAGTTATGGGTTTATGGTTTAATAAGTGTGGTGGGTTTTTATTTTGTTTGCCCGGCTTCTGAGGAAGAGCACACTTCCTCTTTGGGTGAACTACACCTGCAGCAATAACATGGTCCTGCCTGGGCCACCAGTGTCCATGCTCATATCTGAATGCATACACGCAGCTACTGGACCCAGTGATGGGCATGTAGCAAATGAGGTCAATCAATTACCAGGATTTTTCAAGCAGCGGAGCTAGAGGAAGAGACTGAGTTCCTCTCAGAGGCAAAGTTGGAACATGAGCCCTGGAAGCTGCTGGTAGATACATTTCAAGCCTCAAGGAAAAGATTGGAGAAAAAAAAAAAATCCAACACAGAATGAGAAGCAAAAATAGTAGATAAAGAAGACAAGGAGAAAACGAGTCTCACAGATAGTCAGGTCCTGACTCCAAGGCTCACCACTGATCCTGCCCCTCCTGCAGAGCCTACCATGAAATCGTCCTTTTTCTCTAAGTTAGCCAGACTCCCTTCACACGCACTCTCAAAAAAACTCTTGGCCATTATAGAAATATTGGTGAAGGAGTGAAGAAGAATTTTCAGAAGTTGCAATGTGAGATTTCCAGTGGCTGAAAACATTTTCAAGATTTTAGTGGATGATCGTATAGTAAGCTGGAGTTGAACAACATAGCAGTAGAGCACACAACCTTGTAGAAAACTTGGAGGTAATATTAAGTAGTTAATATTCACAAGAAAATACTCAGTAAATGAGAGACAGAATAGAGTGGGTTTATGTGCCCAAACTTTGGAGCTACACTGCTTGAGTCAGAAGCCTGGCTCTGCCATCTACTAGCAGTGTGACCTTTGGGCAAATTTTCATTTTCATTGTGGTAAAATACACATAACATAAAGATAACCACTTCTGCCATTTTAAAATGTGCAATTTAATGAGATTCAGTAAGTTTACAATGTTGGGCAACTATTACCATTACGTAGTTCCTGAAAATTGTCATCACCCTGGAAGGAAACCCCACAGGGACAAGCATTCATTCCCCATTGCTTCCCCCATTACCCCAGTTCCAGCCCCCGGTGACCACTGACCTGTTTCTGTCTCTATGGAGTTGCCTGTTTTGCAGTTTTCATATAAGTGGAATTAGATAATGTGTGACCTTTTGTGCTCTGCTTCTTTCATTTATATAATATTTTTAAGGCTCATCTCTGTTGTAGTCTTATCAGTATTTCATTCCTTTTTATGGCAGAATAGTATTCCATTGTATGGATATCGTCCATTTTATTAATCCATTCATCGAGTTCATAGACATTTGAATTTTTTCCACCTTTTGCTTCTTGTGAAAAGTGCTACTATAAAGAATTGTGTGCAAGGTTTTGATTGAACATCTGCTTTCAACTCTTTGGTGTTTATAGCCTGGAGTGTACTTGCTTTGTCATGTTTAACTTTTTGAGAAACCAGAAAACCCTTTTTCATGATGGCTACACCTACCATTGTGTTCCTACCACCACTGTAAAAGATTCCAATTTCTCTACACATGCTAATGCTTGCTATTTTCTGGTGGGGGTTTTTTTGTATGTTTTTTGATTGTAGTTCTTGTTTAGGCGTTATTTATAGCTATCCTGGTGGCTGTAAAGTGGCAATTCATGTGAGTTTTTAAAATTTTCATTCCCCTAATGATTAATGCTGTTGAGCATCTTTTCATGTGCTTATTGGCCATTTGTACATCTTCTCTGGAAAAAACATTGATTCAAGTTCTTTGCCCATTTTTAATTAATTATGTGGTCTTGTGGTTGATATTTATGTATTCTGGATATCAGACCCTTTTCATATTTTAAATTGCAAAAATTTCTCCCCATTTCGTGGGTTGTCTTTTCGCTTTCCTTATAGTATCCTTTGAGGAATGTAAGTTTTAAATTTTGATGAAATCCTATACATGTATGTTGTTGTTTTGGTGTTATATCTAAGAAATTGTTGCCAAATGCATAGTCATAAAAATTTATTCCAATGTTGTCTTCTTAGAATTTTCTGGTATTAGTTGTTTTAATTTATTCATTCATTTGGTACAGGGGATTGAACCCAGGGGTGTTTAACCACTAAGCCATATCTTCAGTCCTTTTTATTTTTCCCACCTTTGAGTGAAAAAGGTGGAATGAGACAGGGTCTTGTTAAGTTGCTTAGGGCTGAGGCTGGCTTTGAACTTGCAATCCTCCAGCCTCAGCCTTCCAAGTTGTTGGAATTACAGACTGCACTACTATGTCCTGCTTTTAGCTTTTATATTTTGGTCTTTGACCTGTGTTTTGTTCACCTTTCTATACGATGTGAGGTGAGGGTCTTGGGCAAGTTTTTAACATCTTTGCACTTCAGTTTCTTTATTTGTAAAATTAATACAGTAATAGCACCTACCTCATGGGATTTTGTGAGCATTAAGTAAGATACATAAAATGCATAGAATGAACCCAGCATATTTGATAAGGAAATATTCAAGAGTGTTAGTTACTATTGGCTATTGTTGGTTGGTTGTGATATGATGGGAATGATTTGAAGAGAATTCATTTAAGAGAATGGAAAAGTGAAGAATAGAATTTACCCCTCTTAGTAACACATAAGCATTTCCGGTGGTTTAAATCAATTCCAATCATCTATGCATTGTGTTTTTCTTGAACACAGTACTACCATTGCAATCACAGAGGTATAGTCTTTAATGAAAGGAGACTAGCCTGTGCTAGTCAGAGTATATCTAAGATCTTGTGCCTATTTCTGAGCCCAGTTACGAAGAGATTTAAAACTTCAAGTCAAAGTTGATATGGCGAGAAAGAAATAAGAAACTTCAAAGTAACCCAGTTTGAAAATCTGCTGACATGGCTAAGGACAGAGGCAAACTTCATGAGAAACTGATGAAGCTGAAGCTTCAGGGCGCCTCTGTCACTGGGACTCTTCCAAGTAATCAGCTAAAATTTCAACTTAATTTGTATTCATAATTTTGTATTCTTATTCTTAAAAGGGACCCAGTATCAAATCTACTTTGAGACCAACAAAACCTGGATCTTCAATGATGGAATACATAAAATGGTCACTATCTTCCTTCATTATAGGCTGACTCAGAAAATAACTGATTCCTCATCACACCCACCTACATACAGAGACCAAGCTATACATGATCTTGACATACATGGAAAAAATGGAAATATTTTTAAGGTTATAAGTTCTGAGCTTGATTCTTCTCGTAACCCACCATGTCTTCAGCTTCATTTTACTTTTCAAGGAATCTGACTCTTAATCAGTTAAATACAGACAAAGAAAAAATAACTATTTACAACTTTTTTGTTAATTTTCTATAAATTTTAAAATAAAAATATATTTTATTCATTACTATATCTCTAAGATCATCTACCCTCCTCCCATGATAACTATAATCACTGTTAGCCTTGTGAAATTAATTAAGTTTATTTCTATTATTGGACAGTTCAAACATAGGAATTAACCATTCATTGGAAGTTGTTAAGAGATTGTCTGTGAATCTGCTAGTCTAGAGCCTTTCTGGGAGTTGGTTATTTGACAATTTTTATAATTTCTTTAGTGATTACTGGATGTTCTATTTCAGGTAATTTCGTTAATACATCTTTTCCTAGAAAATCATTCATCTTATGCAGATTTTTAAAAACCTTGTCATGGCATGCTTTGATGATTATTTTAACAATCTGCAAATCTAATTTTTTTCTTTTCCTTGAATATACTTGCAGAAAGTTCATACCTTGATTGTTTCTAAAAAGACAGCTCTTTAATTTATTGAGCAATTCTATAATTTTTCCATTTTATAATTCATTAATGCTATTTTCAAATTTTAATTCCTCTAAAATTTGAATAATCTTTCAATATTTGTCTAAGAAACTTAGCATGGCCACGTAGAGAAGTTAGCTGAGACACGGTTGTAATACCCACATACCTGAGAACTGAGCCATGCACAGAAGGGTAAGATGTTCCATTTATCACCTCAAATGAGTTATTTGTATTGACAGTCCTACATAGGGCTAAATTTTAGTTTAAAAATGATTTCTGCCTTTTCATTTAAAAAGTGATTCAAAATATCAGGCTGGGGTTGTAGCTCAGTGGCAGAGCACTTGCCTAGTTAGCATGCGTGAGGCACTGGGTTCAATCCTTAGCATTGCATAAATATAAATATAAATAAATAAGTAAATAAATAAATAAATAAAGACAAGCTGTCCATCTACAACCACAAAAAATTTTTTAAAGTGATTCAAAATATACTACATGACTGCAATGAAGTGAACATTTGTGTATGCATATGTGTGTAAATTATTTTCTATCTCATATAAAGCAGTACAATCAAAGGTAGTAGACCCTGATGGATTTCTCACAAAGATGATAGAGTTTACAAAGCTAGGGAGTGTGACCAAATGTGCCGAGTTTCTGGAGATGCTAATTATGATTGCTATATGTACTTCAACAAGGGGAAAAAGTATTAGCTCAACCTAGTAGGAAAGCAAGTAAACACCTCTCAATATGCTTTCAAATTTAACTGCAAATTCTAAAAATTAGCAATAGTTACTATCAGAAGAACAGGAATGAAAAGTGATATATCACCATGATGTTACAGAAAATTGGTGATTACAAAAAATGTGCAGAAAGATCATCAGACTTGTTTGCAAATTTTTTTCTAAAATTTATTTGGAAGCACAATAAGCCTAGAACAGCCAAAATAATCTTTAAAAAATAGGACACAGTTGAAGAAATTATAATATCTGATATCAAGACTTACCCTTGAGCTGCAATAATCAATACTATAATGCACTAGTATAAAGACATACAAAAAGTCAACAAAACAAAGAAGATCATTCATAAATAGATCTACTGACTAGACTGACTTTTAACAAAGATGCTAAGGCAAATCACTGGGAAAAGAAAAGTATTTTTAAGGCACATACAAAACAAATAGATAACTATAGTAAGCAAACTGAATTTCAACCCCTACCTCATACCAAACATAAAAATTAGTATGAAATAGGTAATACATCTAAATGTGAAAAGAAAGTTTCTAGAACAAAACATAGAAGAATATATTTCAACTTTGGTATAAGCAAACATATAGGATGCAAAAAGCATTAATTATGTAATATTACTAAGTTGAACATTATTAATAGAAAAATTTATGCCTATCAAAAGACCCCATTAAATGAAATATAAGCTATATACTGAGACAAAATATATATGACTCACATATCTGAAAATATGTACCATCCATATATACCTTCTCCTATAATTCAGAAATAAATAAAGAAAAATTGGAAGTTAAAGATATATGAACATCTAATAAATACATGGAAAAGTACTCAACATCATTGGTCATGAGAAAATGTAAGTTAAAATCACAGTGGTAGGGATGGGGTTGTAGCTCAGTGGTTGAGCACTTGCCTAACATGTGTGAGGCACTAGGGTTGATCCTCAACACCACACAAAAATAAATAAATAAAATAAAGGCATTGTGTTAATTTGCAACTAAAAAAATATTTTTAAAAAATCACAATGGGATACTATATCACACTTCCTGGAATGAAAAAATTTTAAGTGAATAGTAAATGTTGGCAAAGATATGGAGCAGTTGAACTTCTCATTCAAGACTGATGCAATTAATTACTTCTGAACACTGTCCATTTTTAATAAAGGTAAATATAGACCACAAATATATACATTATTAAAATACATCAAATTACACTTAATATCTTTAAATTTTATTGCATGTATAGTATACTTCAATACAAAATAAGTAATCCTTGACTACATCTTCATAATTGAAAAGGCCTGAGTTTAGAAAATTTAGAAACATTCTAAGCAGTCTACAGTCTAAAGGTATGCTTTTAATTTCTTGTTTGCTACAGGAATTATCTCAGAGAGTGATTTTTTAAAATTCTCAAATAGCCAGGCATGGTGGCGCACACCTATAATCCAAGCAATTCAGGAGGCTGAGACAGAAAAATCACAAGTTTGAGGCCAGCCTCTGCAACTTAGGTCCTAAGCAATTTAGTGAGATCCTGTCTCATAGTAAAAATCTTTTTTTAAAGAGTTGGGAAAGTAGTTCAGTGACAAAGCATCCCTAAGTTCAATTCCCAGTGTCCCCCCCACCCCAAACAAAAAGAAAAAGAATCTCAAATATTTGAATTTTTGTTATTCAAATGCAATTGCTAATTTCTAGTTCTAGTGTGTTGTAGTCAAAATGTAATCTGTAAAATTTCTGCTGTTGGTAACTATAACAATTATTAAGAGCTAATGATGAATTTCTGTAAAGATTTAATAGTTAAAAATAAAAAGGAAGTCTGAAATATCCTCATAGAGATTGAAGATATGAAGAATAGAAAGATATAAATAAATAAAAATTAAAATATAAAAGCTTCTTTTAATATATTTTTCAATATATATAATTTTCTTTATATTTTGAGCAAATTTTGCATTATACATCTCAAAGGTCTGCTTAAATATATTTTCATTTGGAAAATAAAACTTAAGGTAATTTTTTTTCATTTTAAACTCCTTGTATTACATTGCTTTAGATGTACTTAGTACAAACAGTATTTAGTTGAATTTCATAGGGATCTTGAAAAATAAGCCAAGCATTCATATCTTCTAAAATGTAGTTTGAGTAGTTTGTAGTTGCAGCTGACACATCCGATCTTTACTCTTCCATCTTGTTTTCTGTTTTCATGTTTCCTTACTCTTCCTTTTGTTTTGTGGCTTATTTTTTGTGAGGATGGGGGGAGGTTAAGTTGAACTAGTTGGTTTCTTTTCTCTTTTTCTCTCTTTCTCACTGTAGCTTTCATATTTGATTTCCAAGAAAATTTTTCTCTAGATTAAGGATCTTATGACTAAAAAACATTTGCTCAACACAGATTTGGATATCTCTGTGGATGAGTTGTTTTCCGACCTAAGGACAATCCTTTTCTAGCATAAGCTCTCCATTCTCATTTCTTTCAGGTAACGGTTTTTAAGGAGGGTGCATATTTCTAAGTCCTTGCATATCTGAGATGTCTTTTATGTTATTTCACAAGTTAAAGATGACTAGGCTGGGTATAAAAGCAGTACGTTACTTTGATTTTCAAAAACTCTGCATACAATACTCCATTTTCTTCCAAATTTAAACTTTCAGAGTAAAAGCCAGAGAACAGCCAGATTTTTATTATATTTTTAGACTACTCTGTTTCTTCTACTTAGATGTTTATGAAAGTCTTTTCTTATGGTTATGAATTAAAACTGTTGCCAGGATACATTATTGTGTGTGCCTTTGTTCATTGATCTGTCTGGAACAAAATGATTTTTTTCAATCTGGATCTTACTTCTGCTCATGAATTTTTTCCTGTTACTTCTTTAATTGGTGCTTTTATTTCACTTAAGTATTTTCTTCAGGAATACCAACCATCCATATATTTACTCTCTGCTCTTTAACATCCGGATCTTTTGTCTTCTGTGGAGGAAGCCAGACAATTCCCTGAAATTCCCCAGGACGTCTGAGGTTCCCTTGACTCTCCTCTACCTATTCAAAGCTCACAGCATCTGGTCCAAGGCTGTTTTCTGCATGACTTCATCCCATGCATGACTCTTCTAGTGATGTTCCCTCTTGCTTCCCAAACACTGATTTCCTGATACCATGAATCTGCAACATACAAAACAATCTAAAATTCCCAGCACACACACTGTCACCAGGGCTTGCTATTGCTGACTTGCATTCTTGTGATTATTTTGGTTTCCAAACCCAGACAGAACTTTACCTGCAAAGAAAATTTCTTCCAAAAAATGCTATGTACCTCACAAATCCTCCCACTCATAGCTACCCCTAGCCTACCATCCAAGTTGTTTTTTGAAATCTTTAATTTCTCTGGATATAGAGTGATAGAATCATACTCTCAGCCTCATAAATCAACCCACATGGGTAAAAGCCCACCTGCCCAGATTCCCATCAATGCCAACTCTGAATCTCTGAGTCTGACACTGGACAGAATAGAGGGACCTTCCCTCTCGCTTTTGAGGGGTTCTATGACATGTCAATGTCATGTAATAAAATTGCCAGTGTGCTACAGAAAGAGGCCTGGTAGGCAAATCTGGTCTCAACCTTGCTTTTCATAGTCATATAGATCATTCACCAGTTTTGAAATTATATGCGTGTGTGTGCGTGTCTGTGTGTGTGTGTTTAAATCCTTTTTAAAAAATTTGTCTCCGTATGCATTTTAGTAGGAAAGTTGAGAAAGACTTCATGCAGAGTGGTGCGGGGGGGCGGGGTGCTGCTAGCCAGGCTCCACTTTTAGCTGGAACTCCTATAGCTTCTTAATGAATAATTAAAATATATCTGAGGAGAATATTCAGCAACTTATGCCGGAGATTATTTATTCAACATATGAAATCTGGCTATCTCAATATAAAAAGAGAGAAATATTATTTTTTCAGTAGAGAGATAAAATTCCTAACAACTGACTAAGATTCCTAATAGAAATGATGACAAAGAATGGTATTCCTAAAATAAAAGGCTTATGCAGAGAGCTCAAGTTGCTCTCCACCCAGGCAGAATTAAGAGTACCATTCTGCAGATTTGGGATTAATGTCACCACATCAAGTCCTAGCTATAATGCAGGCAATAACGTTTTGTGAAAAAGAACACCATGTGGCGGCCTTGCTAATCTTCTAGATGAGAACGAGTTGGAAGTTGGCAACACGTATTGGCATGCCTTGGACTAAAAGGAGTTCTTAACATGACACTGCAGCTTTTAGGGCTCCTGAGAATTAATATGAGATATATGGACAGATACAATGTGGAATATGGGTATATATTATACGTAGTTGAATACTAAGCACTGAAGTTGATTGAAATTTTCAAAGCTTGGAAAATTCAAATTAAAGCCCACAGGTAATTGGAGATCACAGTTATTAGTTTGTTGTCTGTATGGAGCACAGGGAAAAAAGCTGCTACCTGACAGTCCATTTGAGGTTGAATCTTGCCATCATTTTTTAGGTCAATTGCCTTAGTTAAAGAACCTAAATGGAGAAGTGGGCAAACGTCTCGTTCTGGGAGCTGAAACTGCTTCTACCAAGAATAAAATGTTCCCCCACGAGAAATATGAGCTCTCCATGATTAGTGTTTTAAATAAGAGAGGTCCAATCACCTTTCTGAGGTCAATGTTAATACCCCCACCTCCCAAGAGCTGAACAGCTCCAAGTTCTTCACCAGCCAAATGAGCAGAAATTTAACAAGAAAGAGCTTGCCCTGGACATGCTACAGAAAGACTAAAACTACAGCCAGAACTAACCTAATTTCCCAAGTAAGAAGTATCAGAAAGGAAGACAGGAACAGGAATACGGGAAGGGATGGGAATTGAGCAGCTGAGACTGGAATGGCATCAGGAGGTGGGCAAAATGTTTTTAAAAGTAAAACCTCAGTACTCTGGCAATACATAACAGGGAAACATCTTGTTGGAACTAGCCTGTCCTGTCCTTTCCGTAGGAGGGGCCCTGCTAATCCTTGGATAAAATTATTTTAGAACAGAAAGAGAATTTAGAGATTATCTAGTCCTACCCCTTCATCTGAGGACACTTAGGCCCTGAGAGATTAAAAGGCTTGCTGGGCTCATGTGGTAAATTAGTTGCAGAAGTGAAATTATAACCCAATTCTTCTGGTGCTCATGGTGATGTTTTTTTCCACTATATCAATCTCCTCATGCCTCCTCTTACGGAAATTCTAAGGGAAGCAGCATGATGCGGTGGAAAGAGAACTATATTGATTCTAAGTTCTGTGTTCCAGTCTTCTCTCTTCTAGTTTGAATGATAGGATCCTAGAGGCCAAAACATTTAACTCACATTGCTACTCAAAACAAGAAAACTCTGCATACAAACAATTTACAACTAGGTGGGCATCAGGCTTCTGTGAACTCCTCTCAGGAATAGATATCTGTGTTAGTCAGCTTTTTGTTGCTGTAGCAAATACATGAGATGATCAACTTATAAAGAGAAAAAGTTTAATTTGGCTCACAATCTGGAGGTTTCACTCCACAGTCAGTTGGACCATTGCTTTTGGGCTCGTGGTAAGGCAGCATATCATGGTGGGAGTATATAGGAGAGGGAACCCTCAAATCATGGCCAGATGAGAAAAAAGGATAAGGGAACTGTAATCCTAGTACTATCTTCAAGGACATGCCCTCCCCCATTTTGACCAGAAGACCTCACCCACTAGGCCCCACCTCTTAAAGATTCTACCACCTCCCAAATAGTACTAAAGGGCAGGTGTTGTGGTTTGGATCTGGAACAACCCCCCAAAGCTCACATGTTGAAGACTTTGTCTCCAATGCAGCAATATCCAGAGGTACAACTTTTGGGAAGAGATTGGATCACAAGGGTTCTAACATCATCAGTGGATTAATCCATTTGATGTATTAATAATTTGAATGAACTACTGTGGGGAGGGAGAATCTGTAAGCAGATGAGGCATAGCTAGAGGAAGCAGGTCATTGAGGGTGTGCCCTTGGGGACTATATCCTGTCCCTGGTCCCTCTTCTTTCTCTTTGCATCCTGGCTGCCATCAACTGAGAAACATTCCTCTGCTGTGCCTTTCCACCATAATGTTCTACCTGATCTCAGACCAAAGCAATGGAGAGAGCAGACCATTGGCTGAAACCCTTGAAATCATAAGCCAAAGTAAATCTTTCCTCTTCTCTTCATATTGGGTTTTTTGGTCACATCAACAAAAAGCTGATTAACACATCCGGGGACCAAGTCTGAAACATGTGAGTCTTTGGGGGGTCACTTATTCAAACCATAGCAAGTTTCTCTACCTCAGAGAAGGCTGATACTACTTGGAGGCAGCATTCTTTGATGACCTGAAATATGCTCCCCTGAAACTTCATGTCCGATCTCCAATAAATAGACCTCATCACTCCCATATTTTAGCACTGTCATTTAGTTCAACGAGTATTCATTCACAGCTCATACTTGCTAGGTTCCATTCTACATTTTGTTTTATTCAGCTTTTTTTTATCACTGTGACCAAAATACCCCACCAGCACAATTGTAGGAGGAAAAGTTTATATTGGGTCTCATGGTTTCAGAGGTCTCAGTCCATAGACAGTAGACTCCATTCCTCTGGGATCAAGGTGAGGCTGAGCATCATGGTGAAAGAGTGTGGCAGAGGGATGCAGCTCACATGATGATCTGAAAGCAGAGAGAGAGGTCTCCACTTGCCAGATACAAATAAATACCCCAAAGCCACATTCCCAATTCTTACCTCCTCCAGTCACACCCTACCACTTCAGTTACTGCTCAGTTAATTCCTATGTGGGGATTAATTCACTGATTGGGGTAAGACTCTCATGACCCAATCATTTCTCCTCTGACCCTTCTGGTGCTGTCTCACACATGAGCTTTTGGGGGATACCTCACATCCAAACCATAACAACATTCTAGAACAATCAACTTGATATTGCAGACCACATAATATAATCAGGATGATCTTTAATTACTACTAAATATAATAATACATGTGTACAATTACAGGTACATGTAAATACTTGATAAATATTAGACATTATTTTTATAAACTACTATGGAGTTAATCTCCTCTTCCTTCAAGCATGCAGCATAAAATGTGCCCTGTAGACTGAAGGCTGGCAAACTTTCCGTAAAGGCAGGGATAAATACTTCGGGCTTCTCAGGCCATTCAGTCTCTGTCACAGCTCCTCAGCTCTGCATTTCTAGCATGAAAGCAGCCATAGAAAATATGTGAATGAGTGGGTTTGGCTGTTTTCCATAAAACTTGGTTTTCAAAAGTAGGCAGCTGGCTGGATTTGACCCACAGGCCACAGTTTACTGACCTTCATTCTAAATGCTTCACTGTCCTCACCACCTCCTGCAGCTTGTCAATGGCCTTTTACAACATGTCACTGAAAGCTAAATATCTTGTTCTAAAGATGGTAGGGTTAGTCTAAAACACAATAGGGTTATTAAATACCATGAATAGGATATAAGCCAATTAATTGCTCAGGTTGGTTATCTATTTGAATAAAGAGAATACTTCCAATAATTTATTTTTAGTTTAAAACATGCCTTCAGGAATACTATCTCATTGAATTTTATTTACTGCATCACATATGTTGGCTTAATATTAGTTTTGAGGATACTTAGAAATCCCAATTCCTGAGATTAAGAATGAGAAACTTTATTAAAACAGATGGAGTAAATAAAAGGCAGCATTCTGACAATGGAAAACATCCAGCCCCCTTTTCCCTAAATAGTTATCAAAATTATTCTGGGAGCAAGATTGAAATCTTCTACTGACACATACCAGGTAAAGAAATTAAAGAATTCCACTCTAAGAAAGTATATTGTATATTTAAAAAATATATTGGCATTTAAGAATTCCCAACTAAAGAGACAGTTCGTTCTGGGTGGACAGTTGTCAAACTCTGCCCCAAAATACATAATTTTTTCAGTCAGCTTTTCTGTGCCTCACTTTAAAATATGGACGTATATCCAAGGACCACCAAGCATTTTAGAAAAACTCCAATATATACAACAGAGACCAATATAATCATGTAAAACTAAGATGAGGAAACACAAAGAATTAGAAATAATATAAGAAATTTCAAAAGAACACTTCCCCCCACCACAAAAAATAACTATAACTGATATCTTTAGAGAGATTTTTTAAGTCTATTAGATTCATTACACAAGAAGAAAATTCCATGAGGGAAAAAGGAATGTTCGGATACAGTGGTCCCTTTATCCACAAAGGATATCTTCCCAGACCCACAATGGAAGCCTGAAAGTGCAGATAATACTAAACCTGTGTATTCTATGTGTTTCCTTATACAGACATGCCTATGATAAAGATTAACTTGTAAATTAAGCACAGTAAGAGATAATAAAAACTGATAAGAAAATAGTACAATTATAATAATACAGTGCTGTGTGAATGTGATCTCTCTCTCTTTCTCTCTCAATCTCTCCCGCATCCTTTCTTTCTCTCTCATTTTCTTGTACTGTATACACCCTTCTTCTGATTTTGTGAGATGACCCAACGGAGTGAGGTGGACAACGTAGGCATTATGACATAGCATTAGGCCATTACAGACAGGTTACTTGGATACAAGCCCTGTGATGCCTCTGCAATCAAACTGATAACTTAGTCAGCTACTAACAGGTGGGTAGCATATACAGTGTGGATCTGTTGGAAGAAGGGATCATTCATGTCCTGAGCAGGAAAGAACAAGGTGACATGAGATTTCACCATGTTACTCAGGATGGCATACAGTTTAAAACCCACTAATCACTTCTGGAATTTTCCATGTAATATTTTCAGACCACAGTTGGCCATGGGGAACTGAAACTCTGAAAAGCAAAACCCTGGATAAGAGGAACTACTGTATTTAGAGAATATGAAAAATATTAGTATTTAAAAATAGGACTAAAGGAAAACGTAAACAGAATAATTGAAAGATAAAGTTGAGGAAGTCACCCAGAGAACAAAACAAAAAGAAAAAGTGAGAGTATCAACATAAAAACTTAACATTTAACTAACAGGAATTCCTAAGTGAAAGAACAGAGAAAACGAAAGAGAGGACTTACCAAAGAAATATGCAGATGAGATCCTAGAACTGAAGGAAATTAGATTCTAGGTTGAAATGTCCCAGAAAAGTAGGGTACAAGGCGCACGGCACCTGACAAATGGGAGCCAAGTATTAGAAGTCACTCACACAACTCATCCTCATTAGGTGCTGGTGGCCCAGCAGCAAAAGGCCAAGATCCAACTTCTGACTTTGGGAAGTTCACAGGCCAACAATGGATCAGCCCTCCTCACACATCTCCTGAAGACTCCTCACTAACAGACACATTAGTGTAGTGGATCACAAGCCTGGTCCAGACAACTGATTATTCTGGTTAATCATGACTCAGACTCCCCCCACCCTGGACAGGTAGAGAGTTAACTTTCCTCCTCCAGGAGGATCCAGCTCTCCCTTTTCTGAAATAGGTTTTATGTAAATGTTTATGCTTGCTTTCTGCATTTCACCTTGACAACGGACCTTCCCACAGCGTTGGCATAACAGTAGAAACCATGACAGTTACAAGCATGTGCCTTCTCAAATCCTTTTTTATTTTTAATGAGATCTAAATAAACATGTGCAGATAAATAGATATAGGAAATTCAGGTTAGCACTTTCTAGGTCTTTATACAAAAATCCTCTTTACCACCTTGTGACCATTAAAATACAAAGTTCAGAAGGGTTCAGGTAACTTGCTCTGGGACCCACAGCTAGGGGTAGTACAGCTGGAGTCAGACCCAATCCTCCAACCCAAATCCCAAATCCTTCCTCCCATTGTACAGATTTAATTGTACAGTGATCACAGCTCTTAACTCCCTCACAAACAAAATTGTGTAACTCAGAATTTGTTTTAAAAATCACCTTTGAAATTAATCACCAGTAAACATGCATCACAAGTTAACCTCTAAATAGATACAGTGGAAGACTTGATATTGCAGAGAAGCATCTACAAGGTACCAAGACCCTGATCTTAGGGAGTCAATAAACTGTAACAAAATTCAGTGGCCCAGGGATCAGACATCAGCCATTGTTTTATCTAAAATTTGACCAACTAATATAACCTCTCTGGACTTAATGGTTCTTGTGTACAAGTGAGAGTTCTAAATTTATTTAACTCAGAAGATGCTAAGTCCCTTTCAGCTATAACATTTCATCTGAAAATGTTAGGACCCTACATTTTATTAAGAAATGAATAAACATTAAAATTTGTTTAAATTCACTAGTAATCAAAAACATATATTAAATCGAGAGGTCTATTTGCCTACCAAATTAGCAATTTTTAAAATTTTTAATATTTCTTCAATAACCAAGTAATATTTGCTTACTGGGGGAAAATTAGAAATAGAGATACATAAGAAAGATTGCCACCCATGATCCACCAGTCGAAATAACTCCCACTAACATTTTAATGTATATCCTTCAAAAACAACATATTTATTCTTCTGGTTTTATAATCAATTTACTCCCCAAAACATGTTGTGAAAGTCTTTTTATTTCAATAGGAAGATTGCAAATTCAAAGTCAGCCTCAGCCACTAAACAAGGCTCTAAGCAATTTAGCAAGATCCTGTCTCAATATTTTTAAAAAATGTTTAAAGAGTTGGGGGTGTTGCTCACTGGTTAAGTACCCTTGGGTTCAATCCCTGGTACCAAAAAGAAAAAAAGAATGGAAAAGAAAAAAACTGTAACTTCTTTTTATATGGTTGTATCATAATTTAACCAATTCCCCAGTATTGGATATTGATACTATTCTGCTATTATAAGCAGTGCAGAAGTCAATTGTCCATGTACATAGAATAGCCTGATTATTTCCTCAGGCTGAATTCCTAGGAATGGAATTTCTGGTATGCACATATTTAAGGCTTTCAATGACATTTGCCACAGTGTCTCCAGAAGTACACTGCACTGCTTCACCAGCAGCATCTGAGGCTACTTCATAGTGTCACTGACACTGCGTGTAATCATCTTAACTTTGACCAAACTGATCAATCTACCTGTTTAACTTGGAATTGTTTTCCCATTAGTTAAATTTTTTTTATACACAGTCACAAACATTTTTAATTATTTACTTTTTAGGATTATTATATCCTTTACCTATTTTTCTATTGGGATATTTGTCCCTGGGGAGTTAGGGATTACTGTGTTTTCTTGGAATTTTTCACATAAGGAAGAATTGAAGGAAAAGAGGTTTGTTTCACTTTGAAAAAAGAAGACTCAGATGAGATATGATTATAAAGCATACACCTTTAAAGAGCTGCCTTTGGTACAGATTTTTTTTTTTTTCCTGCAGTGCTGGGGATTGAACCCAGGGCCCTCTGCTTACGAGGCAAGCACTCTACCAACTGAGCTATATCCCCAGCCCTTGCCCTTGGTACAGGATGCTGTGCAGGAAGCAGAGTGCAGACTAGCATTCATTGGTGTTAAATTGTTCATTCGTACAAACCAGAAGCCTGGACAGGTCACAAGCCTGTCTGGGTGTCATTTGAAGATGGCTTCCCATCTATAACTCCTAAGATACCTGGATAGGCTTGGGATTTTACCCATCCTCCCCCAACACAGCAGGCCTCATTTACACACCAGTCAGTTCAGAACATTAGGGATGAGTGGAAGTGAATCCTCATCTCGAATAATTGACACATTCGAGAAATACTAGTCATAGTGAATTGTGAGTTCATCCCATTTCTTATTAGAAATATCACAGAACTTCTGAAGATATTGTAAAATGAATGAACCAAAAATTTTTGTCAGTGTGTTTTCAAAGGTCTTGGACCCTGGTTTTAAGAAGACATGAACTCCTTTAGGTTGGAATTCAGTTCTAAGTTCAAGTGTAGTTTCACACTCACTCTCAGACAAGGAGAGGCAACTCTGTGTCTGGATTCTTGATCTAAAAATGTCTGCAAAGTCCACCTAGACCTACTATTTGTTCTGGAGACAAATAATACCCTCAAATCGGGGTCCTCAAGCCAGGGTGGACCCAATAGCCAAGTAACATGGGAAGTACAGAACTCAAGTAGCAACAGCTCCATGTGACCATTTCCTGGAACTCCAGGGGTAAGGGCATCTACTTGCAAATTCCATAAGCAGTCATTATTTGTGAATGCAATCACCTACCGAGTGGGATTTCAGTCACCATAGAAGCTACATTGGTAAGAACAGAATTTAATCTTTTAAATCTGCTCAGTACTATACAGTACACCATAGCAAGTTCAGCAGGCAGAGTTTCAAAGCTAACAAAAATTTCTAGAATAGTTTGTCAACTATGAAAGAAGTGAAGACCAAAGCTAGACCAGGTCATTTCCCCCATTTAAGTGATAATTCAGAAACCATCAGCATCTATCGTAGGTGGTCAAAGACCTTAGGATCGCTGCAGCATAGACACAGCATCACTTCAGTAGCCCATCATTGAGAACTCAGGCAAGAAGGACCCCTCACACTGTCTGGGTTCCTCCTCGTACATGGGCACAGACTGTGCCAAAGCCCCAGCTGGCCTGAGGAGCTGGTGTGAATGGTAGTCATTCTACCTTCCTACCAAGGGCTGTGCACAGGAATCAAGCTTGGACATATATCCATGCTAGTTTCCTTTGAAAAGATCTGACAAAGTCCTCCAAGAGCTGAGTTCCTAAGCCATTAATGTCCAACTAATGGCAACAAATAGTAATCTCTCATCTCTTTGCTCCCCATTTCCCAGCCAGAGATAATATGTCCAGCCATGCCACAATGCTGTACATTCCTTATAGCTCTCCTAAACAAAAGATTGCAGGCACAGGGAATTTCTTTGCCCTGCAGGTAGGCATCTTATTCATTTTATGAACACTGATAAATTTGACTTTTTCATACTTCTAGATTCTGTAATAAAATAGCCAAAATACAAATGCAAATAAGTAAGAAAAATATTTGAAGCAAATATTAAAAAATGAAGTCTTATCTTTGTCATTTGAGAAACTGGTAAGAAAAGAGCAAAACCATAAATACAATTAACCAAGGAAAAAATACAACTATTATAAAACACACACACGTGTGCACACACACACACATATACACCACCAGCCATCAAGAATGTTCATTCAAAGTAGTCATATCTAATTTATTACTTAAGCTTCCCAACAAAATGGTTTTTGTGATATTTCTTAAAGCCTCAGAAATATAACATCAATGATCCTGAGTATTACCACAGTAATTCCTAAAGACCCCTGGAACAGGAGGATGTAGAGGCAGTGTGCACTTTTAGAAGGGATCAGCAACTGATCAGCAGCTGTGACCCTCCCATCCCCTCACCCTAGCCTACCACACCTCTTACTACCAGCCCTTCCCCACCCCAACTGTGAGCTCACGTGAGAACCTCAGAACCCACAGGTCACAAAGTGTCACTCTGGGCATGTCAGCTATACTTCATCGCCCCTGTCTCTTCCTCCACTATTTTTCAAAGATGAACAGAACAAAGGGAAAATAATTCTGAAGATCGGGCACCTCGTATTTGAAAATACATTGGCTCTTTCATAAAGAAAAGATCATTCCCATAGTACAGCACAAAGGAAGCAGATAACAGATCAGGACCGTGTGAACTGGTTTGCCAAGAACACAGCAGAATCTGAATCACTAATCACAGTGTAAGAGATGATGCTAGAAGAGCAGAAACTATATTGCTGACCTAGAACCTACTTTGGCTTTTTAAAAATTTTATAACTTTCCAGAATACAGGATCATTCTTTAAGTATGGACAAAAATTCTTAGAATAGAGGATATGAGATGTCACTAGTTATTGTAATTTTTAAAAAAATAATATGAATATAAAAAAATAAAAAAGATGAGGGCAGAGGGCACATTATGAAAGTCAAATTGTCTCTGCCCTTTGTTGATCTGTTAGCAGACCAATGGACTCTCTGACCAACTGGTTTAATTAAACCCCAAGCATCTGAGATCTGATACCTAGAAACAAAAAAAGAGAACTGTAGACCAGAATGTGTCCCAAGAAGAGATTTTTAACTCTAGATAGAAATAACTAGTCTGAAATTAGAAGTGTTGATCCTGGGCAGAATCATGGAATTTTAGGTTGGAGCAGGCCTAAGAGGCTGTTCTGAGACCAAAGTGCCTACATATGCGTAAATGGCCTCTACATCCTTCCACAGGGGTAAATATGCAGTTCTCCTGGGAGTGCACCACTTACGACTGTGGAATAGAGCTTTCCTCCATATCCAGAGCCAAAATCTCCCTCCACTAAGTTAAACCATAGACCTGTGGAGTGCTGCACACGTCACTTGGAAAGCAGTTCTGGTTTTTTCCCTACTGAAAAGGCAGGATGTTCCTGATCTAAGTGAGAGAGGGCAGGGAGTAAATGGGACCCAATGAGCTGGACTCAACTTCACGCATCCCTACCCATCCTTTCTTCCTTTCCTCTAGCACAGAATAAGGAGTTCTCTCTTCCAGTCAAAAGTTAGTCTTTCCATCTGCACTCTGTTTCAGTGGTTCTCAAACTTTAAGGTGCATCAGATTTACCTATTATGTTGGTAACAGAATCCCTGAAAAAAACAACTCAAAGAAGGAAAGGTTTATTTTGGCTCACAGTTTCAGTCCATTTTCAGCTGTCCCCACTGCTTTGGGTCTGAACATCATGGCAGAAGGGCATGGTGAAACAAAACTACTCACCTTGTGGAGTCAGAGAAGCAAAAACAGAAAGAAAGGAAGGAGATGGGGACAAGATATGGTCCCCAAGGGCATGCCCTAAGGACTCACTCCTTTCAACTAAGTCCCACCTCCTACAGTTCCCATCACCCCATTCAGCTGGATCAATCCATAGATTAGTCCATTGATGAGGACAGAGTCTTTATCATCCAATCACTTCCCAAAGGCCACTCCTCTGAACATTGCTGATTTGGTCACCAAGTCTTTCACACATGAGCCTTTGGGGTATGTTCCAATTCCAAACTATAACATTGGCTTCCATCCCAAAGTTTCTGATACAATAGGTGGGGGATGTGGCTGAAGAATTTGTATGTCTATGGTTCCAGGTAATGCTGATGCAGCTGGTCTAGTGGCCACCACTCCAGAAAGGGGGTCAAAAACCTGCTAAGGGCTAGATGATAAATGGCTTAGGCTTTGCAGACCCTATAGTCTCTGTCACAACTTCTTGATTCTGCCATTATAGTGTGAAAACAGGCAGAGACAATATGTAAATGAGTGGATATGGCTGTGTTCCAATATGCTTTCTAACAAAACCAGGCCACGGCTCAGCCTGCAGGCTGTCATGTACCCACTCCTGTTCAGACTGTATTGCTCAGAGTTCTACTCTCTTCCCTTCCCTTTGCAGACAAGTTTCTTGAATAAGTTATCGCTCATTTTGACCCTCCTCATTCACTCTGCACCCCTGTCATCTGGGTCCTGCAGGCTTCCTTCTATTGAAATTGATCTCAGCGGTCACCTGGCTGTTAAGGGGGAGTTTTCAGTCATTTTCCTATCTACATTTTTCTCTTGCAATTACTGGTGTCTACTCTTCTATCTTTCTTGGAACATTTCCCTCCAGTGACTACTCCCTGATAGCTCTCCACCATGCCTCTCTTTTTCTGTTGCTTCTGAGTTTTCCATTTATCTGACCAGAACCATC
This sequence comes from Sciurus vulgaris, assembly GCF_902686455.1. Classification (NCBI taxonomy): domain Eukaryota; kingdom Metazoa; phylum Chordata; class Mammalia; order Rodentia; family Sciuridae; genus Sciurus; species Sciurus vulgaris. The sequence goes on from NC_136476.1 coordinate 57,746,250, forward strand.
TGCATAGAAGTGAGACCAGTACAGTTGCAAAACACACTATGCTTACAAGGGCCCCTGCTTGGGGTTTAATGTACTATGGTCACTATCTCGAAATTTTCAATTTTATCTTTAAATTTCTGTCATCTAAGTGGAGTCCAATGGGACATATACTGGCCTTGAAGCTTCAGTTCATGTTCATCTTGCCTCTTACCACTTTCCACAGAGGGGTTCTCGGTGCCCACTGCTATGTTCCCTGCATCCTAGGCCCTGCCTGACTTTCTCCTCTCCACCTCCACCTCATGCCTGCTATCACCCTTATCCCTGGAAAAGGTCTGGCACTGTACCAGAATCAAGGTTGGGCACATATCCACCTGCCCCACACCAGCAACACCATGGTCTGAAAGCTGGTAAACAGCTGGGGCTGAATGTTGGCCTACAAACCCCTTGGCCACCTTATCCAGTCCTGAACATGTTGTGATACAGAGGTTTAATGATCCTTGAGGGTCACTTGTGTGCCACAACTTGGGGCATCAGATCATAGATATAGAAAATGCCTGGCTTCATTTCCCCAGCCCTCACCCTTGATCAGGACAGGGCTATGACAGAAGGAAAAACAGCAACCTTCAGGCCCAGGGACATGAGCACCACACGGCATGGCACAGGTACTGGCAAGGGTCTGCACCTGCCCCATAAGTATCCCATTGCCAGGATGTATTCCTTTGGCAACCCCTTGGGAGTGAAGAGTGGTGATCCTTTTCTTTCTTTTTCTAAGCATCCTGAGTCTGCCTTGAATCTGTTTCTTCTGTCTGACTCAAGGCTGTAGAGATTGAGTAGTTAAATACCGATCGTGTCATTTCATTGATTCCGCATATAAGTTAAATATTCTGATATTTGCGCTAAGGACTGATATTGATAAAATAAGTCAGTCACAAAAGACCATGTCATATTATCCAATACATGTTACATATCCAGAATAGACAAAACTATGGAGACAGAAAATTGATTAATGGTTGCCTGGGGCTGAGGAAAGGATTAATTGGGACTGTTAATGAATGCAAAGGTATTTTCTTCTGGGATAATGAAAATGTTCTAAAATTAGATTGTGGAGATGGCTGTACAACGTTGTGGAGATGGTTGTACAACTTTGTGTGAATGGATTAATTCACTGAAATGAGCATTTTAAATGGGTGAGTTTATTACATGTAAATTATATGTCTATAAGGCCATTTAAAATTGGCATTGCATAATATAAAGACAAATAACAGAATGATAAAAATTCAAGCTAATAATTTAAAGTTTTGAGTTTTCCTTACTTGAAATGACATTAACAAGCAAATGCCTCCATGATGGCAAGAGAGACCATGCAGGAAAATGTTTTGGAATAGATCTTTAATAAAACTTTTTTCCCCTTACATTTTGAACAAGGGGTCCCATATTTTCATTTACTTTGGCTCTGTCTCTTAGATACTGGTTTTTCCCATACTTTTGCCAGAGCCTTTTTCCCCACATAATCTCCCAAGGGTCTTATTCAGGCTCCTAATTTCAACTAGTACATGTTCCCTTGTGACTCCCAATTTTTCCCTTTTTATTATTTTTTTAACATTTTCAATACACATACTTGTTTACAAAATATATAAAGCCTGGAAAACTCAACAATCAGCAAATAATGCAATTAAAAATTAACAAAACACATAAACAGTTACTTCACTGAAGAGGATAATCAAATGGCAAATAAGCATATGAAAAACTACCCAGCATTATTTTCTGTTAGAGAATTTCACATTAAAACCATAATGGGATACCTAAGAAATTGCCTGTGGTACTATATATATATATATACACACACACACATATATTGATATGTAATAGATATATTATTTCTTATTTGCAAATTAAAATTGTTAAACAATAAAATAAATCTGTTGCTGTGTACCATATAATAAATGAGAGAAAACAATTGCAACAAAAGCATTCCAACAACCTTCTCTCTGAACCTGACAGCAGGACTATTCAACCAATTTTCCAAAATATTACATCATCAAACCTATCATTTACCCAATTTTCCACTGGCCTTCATGTCAGATGTTCTTTTTTGTTCAATAATATCAATAATTAATTTAAATATAAATAATCTAGATATTATAATTAAAAGGTATAAATGTTCAACATGTGCAAAAAGCAAACAATATGTTCTATACATATATGACTGCCAAATTTTATCTCCCTCACAGACCACTTCAGATACCTATATCCAAAACTGGTGTGTGTGTGTGTGTGTGTGTGTGTGTGTGTGTAAGCACAGATACATATATATATATGTAAATATATATATAATATATGTATATATATAATGAATAATAAATAAATATAAATATAATGTAACAATAAATAATAATAAATTTGTATGAATATAATGCAACAATATTTTAGATATATGTAAAATCTCCAGTGAATAGCTCCACAGATATTTAAACTCAACATATACAAACCCATAATTACAATCTGCTCCTTTTATGTATTTCTTATTTTTGTTAAGGAATATTACCATACCCCTAAATTTTTAAATCAGAAACAACGGACTCCTCCTGCTATTTCTCCCCACTCCCTTTCATCCAGTAATTCCCTAAATTCTAAAACCCATGTGTCTTCTAATCTAGGCCCTCTTAATCTCTGCTTCATGACCTAGTTTGTACCTGCATCAAATCTTACCTAGACTATTGAAATGGCTTTGTTATGAATCTCTTCATCTTTTCAACTTAACCACCTATAATTCATTCATCTTTCACTTTTTCTAGAATGTAAATCCAAACATGTCACAACCCAGGTCAAAATAAGTAGGCATGTCACTATAATCTGCAGGGCAAAATGGAAATTCCTCATTATGGTATACAAGACCCTTGGATACACAAGTAAGTTTTAACTTTCATGATAGTATTTTCTGAGTAGGGAAACACTGAGAACAAGGTAAATGGCCAATAAAAACACGGTCAAGTAACTTGTGATACTTCAACCTGATAAGCGGAGTCATTTAAAATGTCAAGCTATTAATTGCAAAAATAAATGGTGACTTATTCATGTGATATTATATGTTTAATTATCTTTTTTATTGGTTCCTTTTAGCTATATATAACATTAGGATTCATTTTGATATAATTATAAAAGCATGGAATATAATTTGCTCCAATTCAGCTCCCAGTATTTCCCTCTCCCTTCCCTCCTTTCTTCCCCTGATTCTGTCCCCTTACTCTACTCATTTTTCTGCCATTTACTTTTAGTTTCTAGTCTTTTCCTTTAATAGTGAGTGTCTTGTGGATATATCTGATGGTGAGGTTCAGTGTGGGGGAAAAAAGGAGAGAGAAAGGGAAGTTGAGTGTTCCATCAAAATAGAAGAAAGACCATGTGACATTACATTATGTAGTCATTTATAATCAAGTCTTTAAAAAAAAAAAAAAAAAAAACTTACTAAAGACTTCATTGCCAGACTAATAGTGTGGTAGACTAAGTGCCCAACCTAACCATCCCTGTTAAAAACAAGGAAAAAAAGTTTATACATTAAAACTAAAATACATACAACTTAGTAAAAACTTCTATATCATGAAATTAATTTATGATATGGCAAGAAAATAAAAGCTACTCATGCCAAAAACTAAATCAAGGCACAAGTTTGGAGAAGAAAAGAGTAGTGATGGGAGCTTTCACCATGAGAATATGGGTCCGACCAGCACTATCTAAGCTTAAGCTCACCTAAGAAACAGTCGAAACCCCAAGGGGCTCTGCCACCCTAAGCCGTTCTGTGCCCACCATAAGAACGACTCCCATCTTCAATGATCTTGTAACGAAATTGTCTTGTGTGGAATTTCATGATGAGAAGTGATGACAAAATTTAAATCTCCCCTGAGAACTGGGGACAAGCCAGTTCTTTTGTGGATTTGTAAGCAAATTTTACATTTTTTGGTTGGTATAAAAGAAAGAAATTTTAAGAATCAAGGTGAAATTTTAGTTGAAAATGCTTCTGCCACCTATATTTACCCTCAGGCACTTAATGAAAACAAATACAAGTTCTCTCTGAAAGAAACCACTTTCTTCTCATAGAGCTCACCTCAACAAAGTTCGAAGGCACACTCAAAATTCACTGGTTGCATAATAAATAAACATGTTACAATACATAAAACAATAGATGGCAGAATCAGAGCCGAAAATACTTCCATATTGGAATTAAGACACGGCCTAAGAATGTTTAATATTTTCAGAAAATAACAAATAGATTTGACACTTAGATTTTGTTTGACAAAGATTAGCAATTATTTTTTAATAAAAGAGAAAAAAAGAAAATATAGAAATTAAAACAAACTGAACGCACTGGAAAAGAGAATTAATGAATGGAAAGATAGATCTGAAGAAATTACTCAGAATGCAATGCAGAGGGACAAACACAAGGGAAAATACAAAAGAAATGTTGGAAAACATGGGTGTGGATAAGAATCTAGCATATATCTGTTTTTAGTTCTAAAAAAAGTCTCTTTATAAAACTGGAATAACTTATAACCATTAAAGAAATTGAGTCAGAGATATAAAATTTCCACATTAAAAAAAACTCCAAGTCCAGATGGCTTCACCAGCAAGTTCCACCAAACATCCAAGAAAAATATAATTCCTAATTTATCAAATTGCTTCCAGAGAATTAAAAAATAAGGGAATTCTTTATAATTCATTTTCTCACTTTATAAGGCCACAATAACCTTGATTCTAAAATCTGACAAGAACTTAAGAGGAAAAATCAGGTCAGTCTCAATCAAGAATATGCATGCAATATGTTAGTTTAGAAAATCAACATAATTCTCCACATTAATAAAGAAAATGATATAATCCATCTTAATAGATGAAGAAATTTTTTGAAAAAATTAATACCCATTCATGATTTTTTGAAAAGTTCTCAGTAATCTAAAAATAGAAGTGAACTTCCTAAACCTAATGAAGGATGTCAACAACAAATATAAACCCAGAGAAAACCTCACAGTTAAAAGGGAAACACTGAAAGCTTTTGCTTTGCATAAAATCTAAGACAGAACACCCATTATCCCCACTTCAGTAAAACACTGGAAAATTCAAATCAGTGTAGTAAGGTAAGAAAAGAACAGGAAAAAAAAACTGAAAAAGGAAAATGGCAATTGTCACTTTTTGCACAATATAGAATCCAAAAAACTTTACAGATAAGTCATTAGAATTAAAAAGAAAATTTGACTTTATTTTGCCAAATACAAAGTCAATTTACAAAAAACAACTGCATTTCTATTACAGAATAAAACAAATAATTAGAATATGTATTACATTAAAAGATGCCATTTCCAATAGCATCCACAAGGAAATTTAGGGAAAGATGTATGTCTCCACCAAAAACTCATTTTAAAAATTATAAAAAGTATTCAAGAAGCCCTAAACAAAGTGAAACAATATACAATATTCATTGAACTAGAAGACTTAATAGTTCAGAGATGTCCATTTCCTCCAAGACCTATAAATTAAATAAAAATTCAAATAAAATCCCGGCAGATTTTTTTTCATTGATTTTGACAAGCTGACCCTAAAGTTTATCTGGAAGAATAGCCAGTACATTCCTGAAGAGAAACAAAGGGATTTATTTTACCAGAAATCCAAGCTTTATAGAGGCTAATTTTTTAAATGTAATATTGGTAAAATGATAAACAAATCAACCAAAGGAACAAAATATACAATCCAGAAACTGATTCACACATATGTGAATGTATGATAGCTTAATGTATGATAGCTAACATTGCAAAGTTATAAGGAAAGAATTAATTTTTTATGCTTTTGTTTTGTTTTGTTTTGTTTCTATTCTGATTCAATGCACACAAACAGGGTACAACTATCGTTTCTCTGGTTGTACATAGAGTCATACATTTGCATAATCATACATGTACATAGGGTAATAATGTTTGTCCCATTCTATTATTTTTCCTTCCCCCCACCCTCTCTCCATCCCTCATTTTCCTCTATATGATCCATCCTTCCTCCAAGAAGGAATTTTTACATTGTGCTGGGGCAATTAGTGATCTTTCTTGCTGTAGTTTGAATGTTTGTCCCCTCCTAAATTCATGTTGAAATTAATTGCCAATATAACATTATTATGGGATGGTACCTTCAAGAGGTGATGAGACCCAGAGGGCTGGTATTGCCATTATCACGGGAGTGAGTTTTTATTGAAGAAATCAGTTACTTATAAAATAATGATTTCAGCCTCCTTTTGTGGCTCCCAGCCTCCAACACTGTGAGCCAACAAATTTCTGTTCATTATAAATTACTGAGCCTGTGATATGCTGTTATAACAGTACAAAATGGACTGAGACAATTATTTAAAAGAAAGAAAATGTGCTTTTACTTCACATCATACAAATTCAATTCTAGGTGGGTAAAAGATCTGTGAAAGATAGAACAATAGCATTTCAAAAGACAATGAAGGAGAATATCCTTAATACCTTGAGGAGAGAATTTTTTAAAAGACACAAAGGGCACAATTATGAAAAGAAACGTTTGATAAATTTGACTACATAAAAATTATCTGTTCACCACTAAAACCTTAAAAATAGTAAAAAAAAAAAATAGAAGATATTTGAAACTGCATAACCCAAGGAATTAATATTCAAAATATATACTGTTACAAACCAACAAGAAAACCCAAGAGAAATATTAGCAAATATAAGTACTTTATAGAAGAAAAATCATGAAAATGTGTTCTGCCTCATTACTTATTAGAAAAAATGAATATTAAAACCAAATGACAAAGCATGTCATACTCATCAGATGAGTAAAAATGATATTCTGTGATAATATGAAGTATGTCAAGAATGTGAAGCAAACAGACTTCTTATACATTGTTAGTGGGAGAATAATTTGGTACAACCACTTTGGAAAACAATTTGGCATTATCCATACTTTTGAAGTACACAGAATATGACTAGCAGTCACTCCTAGATACATACCATGAAGAAACTCTTGAACATTTGTAATAAAATTTATATATTAGAATATTACTTGTGATCATTTACAATGGGTACGAAATGCAATAAGCCCACATATAATCACGGCAATATATTGTGGTGCATTTCTATAAATAGAATACTTGACTGCCATGAAAATAAATACTACATAGCACACAGTGTCATGGGAAAAAATACAGGTACATAATACTGAGTGAAAAAAAATTGTTTAAAATGCATCCAGTATGACTCTTTAAATATAGATTAAAGATATCCACCTAACTATTTGTTTCAGGGATATAACCAAATATGGTAAAATTATAAAGAAAATCAAGGATACAATCAATACAAGATTTAGAATGTTGATCAAATGGCCTTTGAGGAGAATAAGAAAGAGAAAGCTTTGGGGGAGAAGTGACAGGGATAGTATTCTTTATTTTAAACTGAATAATAAGCAAATGGGCATTGATTTTTATGGTGATTCTTTATAGCGTATATAAAATTTTATAAATTTTGGTATATAGTTAGTATTTAAGAATTTTTTTAAAAGAATACCTACTGGCATGTGAAAATTCATGACACATTGTTTAAATGATCATTACAAAGAATGTAATGTAGTAACATGAAAACTCACTTTTTCTAGTTATTTGAAAACTAGAAGAGAAAATTATGTATTAAAAACTTTGATTATAACTACACACAGATTGTATTGTAAATGAACACAAAGCAAGAGAAAACTTGATTTTTAGTTTAATTTTAAAATGTTAATTTCCATTAATGTGGTCATAATTCTATGCAAATAATGAAATGATAAAATTAAAAACAGAAAATCAATGCACTGAACAGGGTTTTTGATTAAAACCACAGTCCAAATAACCAAGGTGCATTCACCTGATGGCAGCTTATCTCAACAGCAAGGAAATCATCCAAGAAAAAAAAATCAACCTTCTGACTGCTGCACTTGTGAACCCTGCTTCATATTGCAAACAAAACACGCCTCATCAGCCTTCTTCATTCATGTTGCCTTTACTCATACTCCTGACAGCCACAGAAGCATAGTACTCAGAGAGCTGAGAAAGGACCCTGCCACAAACTCTTCCTAAAGCCAGTTCTGCAACCCAGTGACCTCATTTTACAAAACATTAATATTAGGTCTAAGGAAGATAAAGATTATGACCAATTTACTCCTCATTTCTGGGGGAATAAGGAGAGGGAATATGATTTAAAGAAACTATACCAAGTTCTGTTTGATTTTCAACCAAAACTATTATTATTCTGTATTGACATGTCATGGATAATTCAAAGTCTTTGGAGACACATAATCTCAATCATTTTAAGAAAAAAATCTAAATGTTTTTCCAAGAGATATTGAAATGAAATGTGAGGAACATTTATACTTACAGTTGTACCTGCACGAATATCTAAATTTGCAAAAGAAAAGGAAGTACAAATTATTGATTGTGTTAAAGTGACTTTAAATCACAACTGAAGTGTTCATACCATCAAACTTAGAAAAAAAATCAATACTGCTATGTTGAAGTTAAGAATAAATTAGAGGCATGTAAAAGTCTGGAATAACAATATGCTATAAAAATTACTGATATAAAAATATGCCATTTAACAAATTTGATACTACAGAGGCATAAAATTCTACATAGAGTCTGGAAGCAACCATGTGAACATAAGGAGGTAGCTGGGGTAATGCCAACATGGTTAATTCAGAAAGAAACTCAAATTTATAACTGGTTAGGTTTAATTTCTGTTTTGAAGATAAATTACATGCCAGAAATCTATATGCTTTACATTTTTCAACTGATATTTAAAGGTAAAAACTGGACAATATAAAAATATATTTTCAGTAAATATCTTCTCTCTTTTCTCCCTCAATCTCAGAATACTTTGGTTCATGCATGTGTGCTTGTACACACATACACACACACATTCATTTGTACAACATCTAAGCTAGATTTTTCAGTAATGAACACTTCTAGGGTACCAACTATAATATATAGGTAGAAAATATTGTGATTATTTTAAAACTAGTTGTATAATTCTGATGTTTAAAAGAATGTTCAAAGATTTTTCAAGAAATTTATTTGTCAAAAGTTGGAAAAGAAGCCCAAGCTGATTGACAGTTTGGAGTTTGTGTTTCCACCATCTGATCATAGCCAAAATGCAAATGTGATTAAGTTCTGAGAGACAGGAATCTGCGAAGTGTCTGCAGCTTATTAGAATCTTACCGTAGGTACCATACAGCAAGGGCATCAAGGGTGACCTTTCAGCTCATTGCCCCTGGAGCAATTAGAGAGAGAAAAATAATCTTTATTCCATGCACCCAATCTGGTCTATTGGTGGACTTGTTATTGGCCAGTAGAATTCTGAATTTGTGCCTGGGATCAATAGTAAAAAGAACTGACATGGTTTGTCTGTCATGGAACACAATAAGAAAATGGTGGCACAGGTGCCACATCTTTGCCCTAAGCAAACCTGCAATTACCTGCATTATTAGGAGATACAACACACTCACACACGTTACAAGTACAGTTCTTCATGTACATAAAAGTTGCATAAATACAAACTGTGTAAATTATTCAACAAAGACTTTCAGCTGTTTGTTTAAAAATCTATTTGTTGCATTTATTTAACAAACCGAATCATAATTATGTATACCACACATTGTTCCAGGCACCTGAAGACATAGAATAAGAACTGGTTCATGCTCCCAACAAAGTTACAATCTAAATTAAAATATATATAAATATTAACATCTCCTAAGTCTAGTGGAGAGTGTATGAAATATTAAGTAGACACAGAGAAAGAACAAAAAACTCTTCCTCAGGAATCTCATAGAGTTCTCTTACAGGAAGTGACATTGCTTTTGGCCTTAAAAGATGTGCATGAATGAAAATGTCAAAAGAAGCCATTACTTTGTACAATTATTGTACTAATAATTATAATTCTTAGAAAAGGAAAAAGCAAGTTAGATAAGAGGTGTGTGTCAAGTGAGGACATTAGCAAAGGTATTCCACTCATTGATTCATCAACAAATAGGGTCTTTTAGGTTTTGCCAGAATCTGTGCAAGTAACATAGAATAAAAGTAAATACCAAGACATACCTCCTAGGAGCTGTGGTGGAGAAGTTTACAGTCAGGTGAATAAAATGGTAATGGAGATTGTGATTCAAAAAAAAAAAATATTGCAGGAAGTTGTTTTATGAAGTGAAGAATAATTTAATAAATCACCATCTCGGGAATCCTGATTCCACATAGGATACAAAAAGCTAGGAAAAGGATCTGTCCAACTCTCACAGCAATAAATGCTGGATAGACTATGAATTATGGACTTTTTTAAGTACAGAGAGCTGCAGGACAACTAAGTAGTCTCAATTCTAAAGAAAAATGAATTTTTTCAAGTAAAGTCCATCTGCCAGCTCTGGTACACCTTAGCCAGACCCCCCTCGGGGAAGAGACTAGGTGCCAAATAAGAGAGCAAAAAGGATTCAGCTAATTTTTTTTAATTAATTGCAAAGGATCAAATCTAAGTTAACTTTCACTTCTTTCATGGCACCTACACTTCAATCCTTTGAGATAAGCTTGAGTAGAAAGATAACAGCTCATTTGGTTCAGGAATGTTTTTTTTTTTTTTTCTAATCCTTCCATCCCCTACCTTTCTAGGTTCCTTCTACTCCCTGTTTCTTTTCTCAAACCAGTTCTTTGTTGCCTGATTTCATCTCATTCATGGAATATGTTGCTTAAAGCAGCAAGTATAGATCAAAACATATTATCAACACTCTAGCTCATTGTAAACACTTTCCCTAGAGTACTCACATAAGAATCAAATAAATGATCTTGTGCTCACTTAATGCAAGAGAAAGTCTTTACGTGGTTAAAAAAAATGCTTACTATGAGAACAACCTAAGTCATAAGCCTCCATCCTATTTCAAAATCAGTACTAACACTTAGAAGAGAAACAGGACTAGAAACAAAGAGTCCAGAAATAAAAGCATTACATAGAGTCAAATGGCTTTTGACAAGATCATCAAAGAAATTCAGCTGGGAAAGAAAAATCTCTTCAACGATTAGTTTGGAATAACTGGACATCCATATGAGAGAGAGAGAAAAATCTTGATCCCTACCTCACACCATATGCAAAATTAAAAAATAAATCTGAGATAGGTTGTAGACCTAAATGTAAGACAATAAAATTGTGAGGAGAAAAACATAAAAGAAAATCTTACAACCTGGCAGCATGAAAAACATTTTAAGAATGACATAGAATGAATCATAAAATAAAAACATTGATAAATTGTACTAACTCAAACTGTATAATGTTTGCTCATTAGAAGACCCATCAAGAAAAAAAAGAAAAAATATGAATATGACAAATGTGTCTGTAACACACAAATAAATCCTATAATTCAAAGACAAACCAACTCTTAGAGTGGGAATAAGACTTGAACAGATGACTCACAAAAGAAATACAAAAGGTCAACAAGTGCATGCAGAGGTATTCATCATTAGTGATCAGGTTAATGCAGAGTAAATAGCAACAAGCACATGCATCCAAATGACTGTAATAACATATTAACACCATCAAAAGTAGAAGAGGATATAGAGCAACCCAAATTTTCATTTCTTGCTGGTGGAAGTGTAAAATGATACAACTACTTTAGAAGACTATTTAATAGTTTCTTAAAAGTTACATGTACATCTACCCTTTTGACTCAACAATTCTAAGCCAGAATATCTTCCCAAGAGAAATGAAGATGCATGTTTCGTAGCATCTTTATTCATAATGACACAGCATCTTTATTCATAAGAAAAAAACAGGGAAAAATCCAGATGCATGCCAACAGAGGAATGGATTTTTCAAATTGGTATATTCAAAAAGTGAAACACTACTCCACAATAAAAAAAGAAAAAAGAATTAACTACTGAACACAACACCAAATAAATCTCAAAAATGTTATGCTTAATGAAATACCCAAAACACAAAATATCACATACTGTATGATTGCATTTAAGAAATTCTAGAACAGATGAAATTAACCTATATGGATGGACAGAAGATCAGTTGATCAGTAGACTGGGGACAAGTATGGGAATTGACTGGGAAGGATCAAGAGGGACCATTCTGGGTTAATAAAAATATTTTGCATCTTGATATGTCATCAAACCTGATTGAACTTAAAGATCTGAGCACTTTGCTGTATATAAATTATACCTTGATTTTTAAAAGGGTTAATGTTGCTAAAAGTTTATATTTCCTAGATGTGATTTATAAAAATGTGAACTTTTCCTAAAGTTCTGGCTCTGCACTGGGCTTTTCTTTTTTAAACTTTCATGTTAATGTTTTATTTAAACCACTACTATAAGCATCATGCTTAACAAAAGACTGTATGAACTAGCAGAGACTCAAACCACAACTTAAGAAGTTGTGCCAGTTGATGGTTTTGTTAAATGATAGAGAATTGATAAAATTCACAAAACTAAACCATTAATGTTTCAAGCCTCCTGGATGAGATTATGTTGGACCATCTAAATAAGAGGGAATCGCCCTGGCACATTAGTGATCTCAAACAATATTCAAATAATTAAGGGTGTATGAATTATAACTCCATAAAGCAAGAAAATACATTTTCTATCACAAGTACAATATATTACAATGTACATTGTTTTAAACATTACAAGAATATGATCACTGATTTCAAATGTCAAATGGCCTAATAAGGAACAAGTTTCTGAAGGATATTCAACTTGGGACTATTGATTTGAAGCAGCCTAGAAGATCATTTACATTCTTCTAGAAGTGCAAAATAAGATATGTCTAGAAGTTTCTGAAACATTTCTTCACATACGTTGTAAAGGTTCAAACTTTGTGGATTCCAGTATTACCATTCTACTGAACAAATAGATAATGCAACCATACTAAGAATATTTGAACTGATAGAATATGAGTTATTGCCCACTTCTACCAAATATCAGCATTTAAACTATTGTGAAAACATCCATCCATTGCTAGTTCACATATGGATTAATGGCATTGCTTGAATTTGATAAGTAGTTTTAAGTAGTTTGCATATTTTTTAAGCCCACCTTCCTAACTTTTGACATACAAGGAGCTTGCTTGAACCTAAATTCAGTGAACCAGGAGTGGCCACCCCATCCATCTGACATTTCACCTCAAATGATGAATGGGAGGATTTCAGAAGAAACTATGAAAACAGGTGAGCAAAATCACAGGGACATACAAGAAAAACAGGAACTTCACCACCCTACCATAGGCCAGTGTCCACAGCTACCTTGCCAGGTGCAAAACCACGTATAATGGTTGTCAGAGAGTGGTACCCGCCTCTTCATGCACGGATATAGTGGGTCAATTGAGAAGTCTTACCTTAGGTTTCAACTAATCCTAGACTGAACAAACTACCCAATTTTTATTCTTAAACTTTTCCTTTTTGTCTTTAGAGCAGTCACCTTTGAATTTATTCTTGGCTGGATGAAGTCCCCTGAGTTTTGCATTCACAAAAGACTTTCCAATTGACTTTCACTTAAATGCTTTGTTCTTTCAAATGCATTAAGTCATTGGTGCCAGCTCAAGTTGGTTTTACATCCAGAAATAACCAATTTGGTCCATAATTCCTGATAGCAGCTGGCACAAATTGAGCCTGCTACTATCCTCCAGAACTTTGGGTATATCTTTAAGTGGATGAAGATGTTTCAGCAGAGGAAGTCAATAACTTCATTTTTAATGTGCTTATTCAAAGCTGAGACAAGTGTTACTGGATTTTAGAAGACATTTGGATAAGAATGAAAGTTTGGTGTACTTTGGTCACAGGAACACACTGTGACTTCTCAAATATAGAAATAAATTACTAGTTCTTTAGAGGAAAAAAAATGAAGCATGTTGATGATTTCAGGTCATTGGTCTATTTATTTACCAATGAATGGGTCTTGCAGAATCTGATTCTGGACCACAATATTCATTAATGAAAGCTACAAACTCAATGTCAAACTCCTGCAGTATACTGCAGGAGTGGGAATCCTCCAGCCTTCTGGCTAGCACCAGTCTTAAGCTTGATGCGTATCCATCCCTAAACAAGTATCCTACTCTTCAGCATGCACACTGTGGTGACTACAACACAGGGGTCCACAGAATAATTACCTTCCTGGTCGATATCTATTGCATTCAGTTAAGGGGAGTATAGATGAAGCTATGTTTTTTAACAAATCAGATGGATAGTAGCTAAATTTCTGATTTTCCTTCTGCCTCTGTGGCCACCTCACCCACCTTGTCCGTTCACCCTACCCAGGGCTGCTGTTCTTTCTACCCAGCTCAGCTCCAGAGCCTTTTCCTCATACCCACTTCACTTGTAGGTTCTCCATTCATATTATTTTACCGCCACAACTTTACTGACACTTTCGAATCTTACAACTGCAATCCTTTTGTCTTTTTTAAATCCCAAATCTATTGGCCTCTAGGCATGTTTTCTCTTAGGAAACCCTCCATGTCCCCTAACTCTGTATATCAAAGCAGCACCACCTTCCAGTGTTCAGAATAGCCATTATTAGTACCACTGGGTAACAAGACTCCTGTACCCAGAACTCTGGTGATTTCATTTTCTCCTTTCTTCATCCCACCCTGTCAGCCACAAGGTCCTGGTAAGTCCTCTCCCTTCATTTCCCTCCCTCTCTACCATCTCCCATCGTCTAATCCACCACATTCCCTCTCAGACCACCAGTTTCCCTGAGTGTTCACCTTCCCTCTGTACTTCATGGAGCAGCAAGAATATCCACTTCAAAATGAAAACTGGACATGTTACCTCCTGATTAAAATACTCCAACACCTTCATTTTGTTCCTGAAATAAAATCAAAGAACCCAATATTATCTGACCCCACCCTTATTTCCAGCCTCACGTCAACCCTCTCTACCTTGCTTGTCATAGAGCAACCTACTGGTCATCTTTCATTTCATTAAACATATGCTTCCTATCACCACAGGACCTTTGCACAATCTGTTTCCATTGTCTGGAATGCTTCTTTCCCCTTTCTTGTCTCCCTTTGCGTAGTTTACTTCTCTTCTACCTCCCAATCTCAATTCAAACATTTTTTTTCAAAGAAGCCTAAACTAGATCAGATTCTATCCTGTTATACATTCTCATATCTTCTTTGAACTTTTCCTTCCTAGACTTATAATATGTGCTTATTTGATGAGCCTATTCAGCTTACTATTAAATCACTGGCAAGTAGCATATTGCCTTTCACTTACTGAACTCAAATGACATTTGTAAAATTAATGAAAGAAGATCTTCTGTATTTCTCCTTTTCTCCCCTCCCCTTCCATGCCACCACCACTGCTTGGTTGAACCCCTTTTAACCTCGTGTTTAGGTGACCAAATAACCTCATGTTGAAGTAACTAATATAGTATCTGATCTCCTCTCCCCAGTCTTTCCCTTTCTAAATTTAATCTAAAAATTTCCAGATCATCTCAAAACATTGATTTTATTGTGAGATTCTTTTGTCTACTGAAGAATCATTCAATTCCCACCAATTGAAATGAAAATCCTCATCCCAACTTCCCTATCTATGGTCAGTCCCCTGCCTGCCTTCCTAGGTTTCTATCTCACTTCTCTACTGCACTTTCCAACTCAGTCCTACTGGTATAACAGTTAGGGCCCCAGAACAGTGTGCGGGTTGTGCACTGAACAGCCCCTGGGGTACCGTTTACATCAGTGTCTACGTGAATGACTCTCCTGGAGGCCGCCAAGGACAAGGCCCAATATGGCATCCCTGTGAACATCTCCTTAAATTTGTTCTGTCTTAATCAGCATTCACTTTGCCTGAAACGCCTTCCCTTGTTCTCCATCCATGAAACTCGAACCCACTTCCACATCCTCCCTTTTTAGCCAGTGACCTGCATGCCTGAATTCCTGTCATGCATCTCATCAGTGCATTTCTCTTGGAATATTCTACAGCCTAAACTCGGGTTCTCAATATCTCTTATGCATTTTAATATGGTGGGATGCAAAGAACCCTGGGATGGGAGTGAGATGACAGGCCTCGACCTACTTCAACAAGAGCAGGGGAACTTCCAGCAGTACAAAGGGATGAGCTCAGGTAAGCTGCTCAACTGTTCAGGGCCATGGTTTCCTGTTCAAAAACACAGGAAGTAATAGTACTTCCCTGAGGGCACTTGGAGAGGGTGGCACACAGGCTATAAAGAAGGGATGATTTCCCTGATTCCTTTTTGTAAACAATGAAGTGGCATGATGGTTAATTTTTTGTGTCAGTTTGACTGGGCTGTGCCATGTCCAGATACCTGGTTAAACATTGTTTCTGAGTGTTTCCATGAGGATGTTTCCAGAAGATATTAGCATTTTAATAGGTGAACTGAGTAAAATAGTGGACCCTCCACAACGTGGGTGGGCATCCTCCCACCCACTGAGGGCCTGAAAAGTAAACGGAAAGGTTGGGGACAGTTGGGTTCTCTCTGCCTGACCACTTGATCTGCTCTCAGTGCTCCTTCAGACTCAGCCTGGAATCAACGCCATCAGCTCTTTGGCTCCCAGGTTCTCAGGCTTTTGAACCACACCACTGGTTTCCCTGGGCCTCCAACTTGCAGACAACAGATCATCATGGATGTCTCAGCCTCTGTGACTGCATGTGCCAATTCCTTATGATAAATCATTATTTATTAATGACTAATTGTGACCTATTGATTCTGGGTCTGTAGCTAATCTAACCCTGGTTAAGACAAGTACTATATAGAGTGTTTGCTGCCAAGTTGTAACTCTCTTCCAACCAGACTGGAAACTCCTTGCCAGCAATGGGCAGCATGTCCCACTCCTGGGTGTCCTTCTGAGTGCCTAGCAGAGTGTTCTCTGCATGATAAGTGGTCAATAAATATTTGCTGTAAGAGGAATGAATCAGCCTGGCAGCCGCAGGCAACAGATGACCATGTACCGGAGCTCGGCTGCTCGTGGCTGCCGTCCAGTCTGCCATTGCTAGAGTTCAGCCCTCTGCTGCTACGCAGCCCCCAGCCCACCCAGCTCAGCTTGTACAGGTACCTAATACTCCATGTGCAGCCATGAAACTAGCAGCCTTGTGCCACGGAGCAGCGGCTCCTGCGTACTTTTCATTTTTTCTATTTTCAGAACAAGAAAGAAGCAATGATAAAATGCTAACACTGGAAATTCTGCTGTGACACATTAGGCATTGTGGGAATTAGAACCATGAGTTCTCTCATGAGGTCACTTAGTTCTCTGAGTTCTATGCCCCAGGAAATGCACACGGTGGAAATCACACCTTAGTCTAATCAAGAGAGAATATCAGGGATTCTTACACAATCATTTAAGAGTCTATGTCTCCCTCGAGAAAGCAGGGCTGGGGAGTGGGGATAAGAGATGAAAAGCCAAAATGTTCCCTAGAATCTTAAAACTGAAAGAGATCTTTGGTGTGATTCAGACCAAATGCTATGTAGATAGTATTATGTCTTACTATTGACTTTCCATATACAACCCTACCACACACATGTTCAACAACTGTCTTTGATTTCAAAGTTTTAGTATTAACAATATTTGTACTATTTTTTTTATAGCTTGGGAACCATTACCTGGGACAAAAACAGAAGCAAAATAGAAATTCAGTTGTTATGACTTTTTTCCTGTAATCTGTTCTGTTAGAAAAAGAAAAAAAAAAAAAAACATGGATAATACGTGGAAGTCAAGAAACAATAGAGTTTTGCAATCCAGAAAGTTTGAGAATTGTACTGTTAGCGTGAATGGCTCATAGTCAAGCTGCTAGGCAGATAACTCCAAAATATGAAGCACAGTTACTATCATTGGTGAAAACTCAAGAGATGAAATTTAAAGTTCAGAAAAAATTTTTGCAGCAGAGATCATTGATATTTACAACCAAAGTAAGCCCACTACTTGTTTAGTTGCATGAAAAGTAGATATATTTCATTTATTACTCATGGGAAGAGTTGTTTTGGTAGCGTGGTAGATTCTTGGAATAGACAAAAGTAGCAGAGAGGAATTTTGGATTTGTAGCACTGTGAGTCACAAGTAGACCAAGAAAATGAAATAAATGCATATAACATACCATTTTTAAATGTATAAAATTGCCCCTTCTGGCAACCTGACTGATAGTATGAGAGGCACAGGTTGATCTGTAAAGGAAAATCACACTTCATACTCAATCCATAACTCAGATATCTAGTAAAACATTCCTTACCCCAAAGCTTAGGACATCTCCCTCCCTTCTCCTGAGAACTCTTAACATTCATTCCTTCTTTTAACTAATGCAGGACATCACGAGAAGTCAGTCTGCCCTGTGCACTTGCTCGCTAAGCGGTCCACAGGAGTGTTCTAGTGTGTTCATAGTCACAGGCGGGAGTGGTGAGTGCCAGGCTGTTGTAAGGCCCCATGAGACCCTCCGCTCTTCTTCAGCTTGGTGCTCAGCCCTCTCTGGGATGTACCTGCTCCACACTGAGGCCTCCACACACCCTGTAGTGGGGTCCTGCAGAAGCAGCCTCTCTCCTATGTCCCCTTGGCTTAGCTGTCCACCCCCACGGCCTGCTCATTCACATGCTTCCGTAGTATCCTCTGTGCTCTCAGCCGGGTTCCATGACTGACCCTGCCCACCTTCTGCTCTCTGTTACCAGGTCCTTTGCTCTGTTTCCTTATTGATCCTAGCGGGAGGAACCTCTCTCCATAACAGACTCCTCACTGTTCCCAGAGCGAATCATTATCTATTTCCCAAAGGGGACCTCTTTTCCTCTTTGACTTCCCCCAACAGTTCTTCTACAATCTGTTGCAGTGTTTTTCAAAGAGCACTCCCAGACCCCAAGCCAAGATCCTGGGTCTGAGCCAGAAATTCTTGTTGCCTCGCGTGTCACTCCTAACAAGCTTCCTAGGAGATCGGCCGGGTGTGAGTTTAAGAGCCACTGCATTCGCCCACCATGAGGGAGTGTTTCTATAAATCCCTTACAGAACAATCGCTCTCTCTCCTGTCTTTAAAAGCCTCCACCACTCCTCATGGGCAGTGTTAGTGGAGAAGAAGGTCTAGGGTAGGAGCGTCTTTCAGGCCAGATTATTTCCAATTTCTGAGAATGGCAGTACTTTAGAAAACGAAGAAATGCAAAACAGTATTAGAAAAACTTTAATATATTTTAAATGTTGACATTATATGTACAGAGATAGATTTAGAGATACGGAGATAGTACCACATAAGCCCGCCCAGGTTTGTGAATTATAAAATTTATAGTACCCCATAGCTAATGTCATCTGGTCATGGAACACAAGTTTTAAGTCATGTGTGACTCTTTTCAATTAGACCACCAGATGTCTGTGGCTATATATTTAACCCTATTTGAAAATAGCATCAAAATCTAAATTTGAGGCTCTTCTTGAAGGTGAGACCTTGGCAATGTGACCCTCCCAATGACCACTGTGACTGGCCCTGTCTGCCATCTCTTCACAGGTAGTGAGAATCCCCTTCCCAGAATGCAATTCTAGACTTACATAATAGAAAGAAGGAAGACCACACTCCTGACGCTTAGTAGCCGGGAGGGTTTGAGGACATTCAGGGCACATGCTCCTTTATTGGGTTCTGTCCTGTCTGCTCAAAGCAAACCCTGCAAATGCCACTAATTCAGTCTGAGAAGAGAAAATGGTCTCTGGGGAGCCAGATTGGTTGGCACTTCTCATTCTCCTTGATAATTCCTTCCCTACCCCAACCTATCCCATAGCCAAGCACTGAGTTAACCTTCCACCCTAGTCTGCATTGCGTGAGAAATTAAGGAGTGTGACACCTTCTTGAACCAAAGCGGTCCTGCTGGTGGCCATGCTAATGACCAGGGAGAGATTCCCAAGGAGGAGGTACAGGGCATGGTCATGAGATCCTCCTCCCAGAGCCAGTGACACCCAGGAGGGCTGGGGTTTGGACTCTGGGTGGGTGTAGTGGGGTTCATTCTGGATATTTAGGTGAAAATCTTCCTCCACATTCATTTCATTTTAACCAAGAAAATCCAAATCTTTACCATCAATGACACTAGAGAGACTCTGTAAGAGACAGGGCCTTAGAGAACTCAGGGCCTGTCTCTTGACCCTCAAAAGCCAGGACTAGAATACATAATGTTTGACAGACACTTTGTTCTGCTCATCCATTCTCTACAGAGGGAAAATAAAAATCTTCTCCACACCTGAAGGCTTCCTGCTTTCCTGCCACCGTATCCTAGTGAAGCCGCATCTCCTTGGCAACTTGTGCCTGGGGTAAGAAAGAGGAAGCCTGGGGCAGGTGCTTGCAGCAACCTGTGGTGAGGAAACGGGTCTGGGTCCTGATCCCTCCTCCTCTAACTCTGGTGTTCTGGTGTCATATGCTATCCATAACTATGGATTTATTTAGCTACGATGTTATCATCTCCATTAAGCACAAGGAAGAGACGATTCTCTGCTTTTATTTATAACCTGAAGGGATTATTTTTGAGTTAAGGCTTTAAGAATTCAGATCTATCAGGCAGGAACAGCTTGTGTAATGAACTTCCTGTTTTCATCATATTTGGACACCGAATCTCCTTGTTGCCTGTTATTATTACCCAGTTAATATGAACTGCCTGGAGTGTATTTTTAGCTGCACTGACTCTATTGTAAGGACTGCATAACTGCTTTCAAAATGGGAAAATGTAATTACGGGATCTAACACTAAGTTGGGGATATTCTTAGGTCCTTTCACAAGGCAATGGCTTAAAAAAATGAAAATAGACCATTTAAAATGGCTAAAGAAAACACAGTTATTTGATCCAAAATAGCCCATTGATCCTTTTACAAACTACACACTTGCTTCATAGAGTAAAGTCTCATTTTTGCTTAAGTGACCTAAACATGTGAATTTACCTCCAAGTTCAACGTAGGGGGAGAAGGGTAGAGAAGAGTATCGGCAGAGAATAGAGACAGGAAAAGTGTAAGCATCATTTACCAAAAATGAAAGATTAAAACTGTACTGAAAATACCAAACGCTTCACAGGAGTTTGAGGACCAGGGAATATGAATTCCAGTGTATGGCGTGTCATTCTGCTATTGCACAGAGTGCCTAAGTCCACTGTTTCCTGGAGTGGAAGGGGTCCAGGTTCAGGCAACTGTATTGGATTGCCTCTTCTCATTTGCTGTGGCCTTGAGCCAGCTCATTCTCATAGACCACTGTCTCAATGTCCACCTCATCCTTGACTCCATAAACTTGTCAACTTCCTTATTCATTAATTCATTCATTCATTCAACAAAAAATGTATTGAGCATCCAACAGATACCAGACTCTGAAAATAAAATCAACTTTGTTCTAAGTGTGAGAAGTGCATTGATTAAAAAAGAAAAAAAAAAGTTCAGGGATTTCTAGATACACAGAAAAGAAGATCTCTAGCTCAGGAGACTAGTGGGGGGGAAACCTTCCCAGAGAAGGTGACAACATCCTGCACTGAATCTGAGGTGCAAGCTGGGATTATCCTGAAAAATGACATTGTACATCAAGGAAGAAACTAGGGCAGAAACTTAGATGTGAAAGAGCTTGTGGCAAGGTCAAGTGGACTGTGGACTGTGCAAGAAGAGAATAAAGGGAATGAAATATACGGAGTTGAGAAGAGGGCTGCAAACCATGGTTTCATCCTGAGAGCAATCAGGACAAGTTTCTATAAATCTCTAAGAGTAATGATATTTTTAAAATATCACTGAGGTTCCATTGCTGTATGACTGTATAAATGAAATGCAGCACATACATACAATGGAATGTTATTTAGTCTTAAGGAAGGAATTCCTGACCCATTCTCCAATGTGGATGAGCCTTAAGGACATTGTGCTAAGTGAATAAGCCAGTCAAAAGAGAACAAATATCTTAAGATCCCACTTATTTGAGGTACTATAATAGTTAAATTTATACATATAGAAAGTAGAATGGAGGTTTCCCAGGGCCAGAGGAAGGGGAAAGGAGGAGTCATTACTCAAGGAGTTCAGAATTTTATTTTGGTATTCACTGGAAGCAAGCACCACAGGAAAAGGAGAAGTTAGGAGAAAGTTCTGATATCTGGCTCAGAAACTAGGTGGATAATGATGAAGTCAGTCGCTAGGAAGAGTGAGTTGTTGAAAAAAAGAGAATGTAATTTCTCATGGAATAATTTAGAAAGTAGATACTCTGAGGTCATTTCAATAAGAAACCTTGTCCATGGAAAGGAAGGATATAAATAAAACATAGCTAAACCTATAGCTAAAATTTAAATTTGGCTATTCTGGGCCCCATGAGTTTGTGTGAAGTTGAAAAAGGGTCATTCCTCAAAGGAATGAAGATGTTATTCTCATCTGTTTTTAAACTGTTACAATGGATTGATTTTGTGAGAAGACACTTTTCTGTTTTGTGCCATAACATTTGTCATCAAAAAGGCACATTTACACATCCCCAAGGACAGTGTGCATGTTTTTGTACCTATTGCTCATACATTTTGAGATACACATGGCTTATTACTGTATAACTAGTATTTAAAGCAGAACCTGGCTGATAACAGGTACTTTAATTTTCTTTTTAGTGAATCAATAAACTGAAATTCTTTCCTATAAAAAAAATTAAATTTGCTTTACGAACTCTAAAAAGGGGGTAAACATGACCATAAATGTGATAAGTGAAGCTCAAGGTGAAGTCAGAGACAGAGTGAAGGGTAGAAGGAGTCAAGTCCTGGGGATGGAGTTGGGGTCAGAGACAGCTGTAGCACATGTTGTGTGATAGATTTTCAAAAGCTTTTGCATTATAAGTCATTTTCCATGACTGCTTCCAGCGGACTCATCAAAATGCCCTACATCATTCCTAAGTCATCTCCCATTCCTCCCCTGAATGTTCCCTCTGGGCCACTTTTACAAACCACTCCCCATCTTCCCAACACACTGTACCCATGGATGCCTCCATAACTTCCCACAAGCTCATGCTTCTATCTTCAGTTCCCTTCTCCCTCCTCCTGGATCTAGAAAATTTCCACTTATTCTTTAGGATTCATTCATTTTGAGTCTGCTAACATCATTTGACCTGTGTTGGAAACTGTGTAGGGTTAAAAATGAATAAGACACAGTCTTATTCACTCTTATTGAAGAGTCAAGGTCAAGCAGAGACAGCAGACAGCAAATTGATAATTATAATAAACAGGGTACTGCTGTAATTAAAAGCAAGTAGCAAGTGGCATGGGAAAACAACAGAGGCAAATAAACTGCCAAGCTGGAGGGATGAATGGGAATCTCAAAAATAGCTTTGATAATACAAATGGCATTTGCCTCAGGAAGTCTTCCTGGCTTTCAAGAAATTCACTCTTCTTTCCTCTTAGAACTCATGATCTTTGGTTTACCTCTGTGGAGAATTTATCACGGTGTACTAAAATGTTAGGTCAGTTCTTCTATTTATCTGTGTGTTTATCAAGGTCATAATCCCTCATTGAACTGTTCACAGTGTTCAGTCCATAGCATGTGTTCATTAAATGTCTGTTGGGTAAACGAGTGGATGGATGGATGGATGGATGGAGATGTTATTAATCCTCTTATTGTCTGTGACAAGGAACTCATTGAATCTATGCTACTAGTTTTCTGTGAAGTCTATAGATGTAATAGACATGAATTAAAGTTGATTCACTGTTGAAAGTACTCTCAGAAAGCAGAAATAACTATCTTGGATGTTGTTTAATCCTTTGAAGCCACTAATATACCCTTCAGGCATTTAGTACTCTAATATGTATTCTTAATACTCCAATACAACAATGTTTGACACATGCATGTTTTATACCTGTCAGGGAGACTTCATATACAAGCAGAATCAATCATGCACAAAGATAAGATGTAGGTATATTTTCTTCTCCTCATTTAACAACACTCCCGCACACACACTCCAGACCCTCAAAACTTCAAGGATGAAATTGGTTCTGTTAATTCAGTCACACTGAAGTGTTAAGCTGGGTATGAATTTCCCATCTCAGTAGAGTTCGTGCTTTGGAGAAGGATAGATGCCTTAGAAGCAAAATTATCCAACCAGCAAGTATTTTTCTGAGTACTTATTATATACAAAGTCTTGTGCCAAGTACTTCAGGAAATTCAGAGAGGATATAACATGTCCCAGTCCTCAAGGGGTTTACAGTTCAGGAGGAAGTCACAGACCCATGAAATCTTAAAACAGAACTCAAGAAAGAATATTCATGATGGTATGTTAGAACACAGAGTGCTTCGGTCCCTAGAAAAAATACACAAAAACAAAAAGGAATGAACCTTAGAGGTCAACTAACTAACTGCCCCACGCTGCTCTCCTCCAGTACTACATTGCTGCCATACCCGTCTCCCCGTTTTCCTCAAACACATCAAGCACACCTGCTTTGGAGGTTTTGCACAAACTGTTTCCTCTGCATGGAAACTCTTCCTGGGGAGACTCACAGCGCTCCCTCCTTCCGATGTCTGCTCAGATGCCACCTGATCACACTGTTTAAAATAGCAAATTCCACCCCCACACCATGCATCCTCCCTCCTTTACCTACTTGTCTTTTCTCCATAGTACTGAACACTACCTGTCACTCCATATATTTATTTATTTATTTACTTATTATTGACTATCTCCCCCCACTAAAATGTAAATTCTATCAGGGCAGTGGGTTCTGTCTGTTCTTCTTATTGATGTATTCCTAGTACATAAAGTGGTCCTTGGAAGGTATCAGGCTCATGTGTTGAGTGAATGAGGGGATGGATATCTTCTCAATGTGTTTATAGGGGTGAGACCCTCAAAAACAATTCTATTCAATTGTTCACATTTTCCCCTTCCACCTGACAAACCACCATATTTCACTAATTTCTTCCTAAGATTTGGGCAAAGGTATTGACTTAATTCAATTATGAACCTTATGTCATGATTTCCTTAAATAGTGGAGCTGTAGATGCTATAATAAAATGGATCTCTTCAAGGCTTAAAAAAAAATCTATGAAGAACATTCTTATCTAATTTTAAATTTAATGAATAGTTATAACGATGAGTAATTAATTTTGATATTTATAGAAAATGAAATGCATTTTTTCCTTTACAAAAATCTAGCACTTTAGGAACAACAAATTCTTGGAGAAAAAAAAAAAATTCTAATGAGATCATTGGAAGCATTGTACCTACCAAGCCACAACATGCAGAGCAACTGATCAGGCACCAAATGGGATCTTCCTCCTTCTGCCCAACTGTGCTGAGCATCTTAGTTCCTCTGAAATGTCAGAAACTGCCTGTAGCAGAGGACAAAGCATAGCAGAGCATGAGTTTCCCAGTAGCTAAGGCACAAAGAGAAACCCACACTTTGCCTGTGTTACAAGCAAAGCAAAGCTAATAACCTCAATCCAAAAGGAATTTATCATGCCATTTTTGAATAATAGATTTTATATGGCTTAGGAAAAAAACATCCTCAGCAATGATATTTGCAAAGAAATGCAAAAGCATTGTTCCAGTGGACAATTCTTATATAGATTCTCAAAAAAAACTTAGATCATATTAGTAAATTTTAACTCAGTGAGAGCATTTCTATTAGGAAAAGAGGTAGTTCAGTCTAGAGCTATTGCTTCTTGATATTATAACAAATTACTAGGACAGAGATTAGAGAAGAGGAATAGAAAAAAGCCTGTCCATTAAATTGTCTCTCTCCAGTATTAGATGTCATAGGTGAGTTTTTGGAGAGTGAATAGCTACAAGTCACCTCAGGATTGAATTCACTGGCAAGAGCCTGAAGTGACAATAGTCTATGCTGTTGATTATCCATATGCTTGAAACAGCAGATGTGCAGGAAGTAAGGCTGACATACCGTTGTCAAATTTTTAAGAACCTGACTTGTATTCTTGCCATTCCATTTCTGCACAAAGATAAGCTGCAGGGGTTCCTGCAGATGATACCAGTATTTCCCTCAAAATGGAGTTTGAATCCACTTATACATTTGAACAAATGTTCATCTGTGTTTTTCAAAATATTTCAGAAGATGATTTGGTCAGAGACCTTTCTTGGGGCTGATGAAACCAATCAACCATTTCAACGAATTTTAAAAAATAAAATTAAAACAACAAAATGACTCAAACCCCTCACGATGGGCCCAGTTGAACTGATTTCTCCTGCATCTGCCAAAATGAGTTGGCTGGGGTGGAAGGGATCCTCCTATGAACTGGAAGGAGTTGACTTCTTGGGTAAGGTTATCTGATACCATCAATTTGGAAAGCATCTGCCCCAAAACAGCAATTTTCGCTCTGATAGAGTTGAAGCTAGGCTGCTCTTTCTAACAATAATTAGTCAGCAGGTTCAGCTGCTTCTTTTATAGTATTGTTTATTACAAAACATTACAAAAACTCAAAATAAAAGAAAGAAAAATCCACCCAAATTTCTGCCATCCTACAAACCAAACTGTTTACAATTTTTTCCTGCTCCCTTTCAGTCCCTGTCCATATGCAGACAGATTTTTATAGTTGTAATCATAGCACAGTTACAACTTGCTATTCAGGTTTGTCTCAATTCGAGTTTTTAAAGAATTTTTTTACAGCTTATTCTATCACCTTTGTTTCTACTGCTAGGAATGATTTACCCAACCATCCTTAGTGACCTCCTACAGGATCCAAAGGGGTGATATGTTAGCTGTTCGTTACTGTGACCAAAATACATGACAAGAGCAACTTAGAGGAGGAAAGATTTATTTTGGCTCATGTTTTCAGTGGTCTCAGTCCACAGTCAGCCAACTACATGGCAGAAACAGGGCAAAGGGTGTGGCAGAGGAAAGCTGCTCAGCTCCCGGCAGCCAGGAAGGAGGCTGCCATAAGCGGGGAGGGGCCAGGGACAGATATACTCCAACCCCCACACCTCCAGTAACCTTCCCCCAGCCACACCCACCTGACTACAGTTATCACCCAGTAGCCCATTCAAATTATTAATCCATCCAATGGATCAATCTGTTGATGAGGTTACAGCTCTCATAATTCAATCTTTTCATCTGAACATTACTGCTTTGCCTAACACATGAACCTTTCAGGGGACATTCCTAGATCCAACCCATAACCAGTAATGAAGACTTAAAAATAATCATCAGCAGCAGAATTAGGGGAAAGGGCTGTTGTGAAATTCCCTATTTAAGCAATAAGGTCTCCAGGATTAAATTTGTATGGAATTTAATCACTCCTTGTTCCCGTAGCTGGAAACTTTCATGAAAAGAGTCGCGTTTCCCCACCATCAAGCATGTTTTTGTTACCTTAAGAAAGAATCCTAGCAGGTATTTTCTCTCTACCTAGCATGTTTTGAAGACCTGCTTAATATTTAGGACATAGGTATATAGAGACATCATTCCTCCATCTGTTATTTTAAAAATCTACATAACTTGGAATTTTTAAAGTGTGGATACTAGATGTTGAATCCATATGAACACGAAATGGCATCCTCAGATGTCAAAACGTTGGATACCTGGATACATCATTCACATTTTAACTTGAAGCACATCTGACTCATCTGGGGGCGGTAAAGCTGCTAAAACACACAGATCCCAAAACTCACCCTTGACTTGTGAGGCAGAATCTCTGAAGTTCATCTATGAACTGATAATTGGTAACATCATACATCACAAAATGTCAAAAGTCTCTCTTTCTTGATAATAGCTCTGATTATTCTGGGTTGTAGATTTTTAAAGGGAAGAGAACTATAAGGATTTGAGGAAAGAATAGTAATATGAAAGAAGGGTGTGGCTATCTAAGTTTTGTTGAAATGTCTTTGAGCTGGGTTGGCCTGAAATGTGAATCACCTTCTCAAGTAATCCTGGCAAGGATCATGAAGTCAATAGTTGCCCATATTTTCATCAGCCCACCCATCCTCAAGTTTCTACCATCCTGGAGCCTCATGAGGCCATTGCCCCAGGGGGTAGGATTTCTGGTGGCAATAATGTTGGAGTAGTATGTATCACAGTTTTTAAAAAATTTGTAACACATTGACTCTTGAAACCTTTCATTTTGAATTCCATGTTCTATATGGTTTGGATTTCTTACAAGCATTGATTAATGTTTTAATTGGGTGATTTTATTTTTGATTGAAGAGTGGGTCATACCCTTACATGTGGCCTTTGGAAACAATAAAACTACCCCCCCACCCTGTGACCCAATTAGTATCCTGGAACTTGACTGACCAGATCACTAATCCTTCCTGAGGGACAGAGTAGTGGACAGGACAGAATCTTTTCCTTTTTTTCCCTACACTAAGCAAAAAAGGAGAAAGGCATTCCAGGAACGAATAACAACAGCAAAGGAATGGAGGTCCTGCACAACTGAGTGAATGCAAACCCTTTGTGATCCACAACCCAACTACTATTTATAAATCAGAGGGCAATTTTGACCCCAGAGGACATTTAGCAATATCTGAAGGTTGGTTTAGATTTGGGTTTTGGTTGCACAACTGGGAAAGGGAGTACCACTGGCATCAGTAAGTAGAGACCAGGGATGCTGCTAAACCTACAGTGCACAGGACAACCCCCCACAACAAAGAACTATCAGGCCCAAAAGGTCGGCAGTAGCAAGGTTGAGACATCCTGCTGCCATGGGAAGTGGGAGGTGGTAAGCAGCATGTGGGAGACAAACCTGGTAAAGCCAAATCAGGGGAGGTCTTGGATTTTATGTCATGGAACAGACTTTTCTACTGTGAATGATGAAGTGCTACAGAAAGGAAATTACATGATCAAATTTAGGTTTAAATATATCACTCGTGAGTCACTCTGAAAGGTAAATCGGAGGAGGCCATAACCAGAGGCGGAGAGAGCCCTTAGGATTCTGCAACAAAAATCCAGAAAGAAATGAGAGGGCCAGGCTAAAACAGATCCCCAGGTAGGATCAAGGAAGAGAACAGAGTTAACGCATGTAAAAACCAGCAGGTGTTGGGGATTGACCGCGGGAAGGATAGGAGGGATTTCTGGAGAACTCCCAGGTTTCTAGGATGATTCGATAGATGATGATTAGATGTACCAAATATAAGAAGAAAAGATTTATGGGGGGGTGAAAATAATGGATCTAAATAAAGGTTTTTCACAAAAATCTTAGGTATTCTTTGGAGGAGATAAAATGAGTAATAGAATCCATTCAATCAACAAAAACTTCTCTAGGAATTGTCAGTAGGGAATATTCATACCTATTTCCTACGTAGGTTAGCTCCCTATGCAAGCAAACTATTAGACACTTTGCCTTTCCATTTAAGAAGAAATCTGGTATTATTTTTGAGGGGGTCTCTAAGAGCCCTAATGGTTCTATAATTTCATGAGATGGAGGGTTTCCCTTTTTAAATCTGGAGTCAACTACACTTAAGAGTTCATCTTGAGGGAACCATACCTGTGGAGTTAATTAAAGTAAATAGGTTGGCAAGGACTTCAGCCAACTACTCAAGCAAGATTAAAATAATTCTGGCAGCACAGATTTGCTTCTGTAGCTCTTTACAACCTTGAAAGATTGGATTTTTTTAGGCTGATGAAAATATTGGATTCCAGCAATGAAGGAAACTGGAGACTACAAAATGCAAAGAGGTAGAGCAGAAATTGAGATGATTTGTTTAGTAATCAATCCATTCACATGATTCTGAATTTCCTTGAACTGAAGTGATACCAAGGAAGCAAAGCCCCCAAATCTGCATTTTTAGCATCCCTGCAAACTAAATATAAGCAAAATTATTGTTATGTAATTTAATTTTTGGAAAGGATAAGTTATTTTTAAAAGATTTACAACTTAATGAGTCTTTGGATGACTTGATCTCAGTCATATTTGAGATAATATCTGGATAATATGGCCTGGAAATGTATTTACATTTTTGTTTTCTAACCTATCTTATGAAGCAAGATATAAAAGAAGTTATTCTTCAATAATCCAATGACATAGTAGCATAACCACAATTTGTTAATATTATAAATAGTTATTAGTGAGGCCATCATAAATTCCTTGTAGATCATAAATTTTGTTCACTGCAGTTTAACCTTATCCACAAAATCTCACTGACTGAGCTACATATAAGGACAGACGTAAGGCTAATTTTGAAAGTTCAGATCAAGTTTAAGGGGAAAATATTTACTTTCAACCAGTCTAAAATATCCAACACAAGGATATAGAGAAATTCTAAAGAGCAAATTCTTCAATCATCAATAATGCTGCCTCTGGTTGGAAATGTAAATGAAAGGCCACAGATTTATCCCCACAGCCTGC
Organism: Sciurus vulgaris; assembly: GCF_902686455.1. Taxonomy (NCBI): domain Eukaryota; kingdom Metazoa; phylum Chordata; class Mammalia; order Rodentia; family Sciuridae; genus Sciurus; species Sciurus vulgaris. The sequence continues at coordinate 57,776,453 of NC_136476.1, forward strand.
CATTTATCATTATTGGACTATGATTATAAATGAGTTTGACCAGATATTTTCCTCTTTCATTCAGACAGTTATTCCTGGAGAAGTGCCTTAAAAGGAAGAATCTGACGATTGCAGGTTTCTAATGGATGTAGCTCTGGTGGAACCGCTGCCAATCCTGGCATTCAAGTCCCCTGAAATTATGTCAGCTAATGAATACTTAGAAAACACAAAGTTCAGAAGGCTGTCAAATTACCGAACAATTTGAAGTATCAGTATGCACACTGTAGGAAAAACGTATATGCTAATGCCCAGATCAGCCTTGCCAAGGGCTGGCTTAGTCTGTGGAATCTATAAAGTCTGTGGATATAACTTTTATTTTCTTAAGTGCCACCTCTGTGCTGGCCACAGTGTGAGTTTTCACGACAGTGTAACTGCACGAATTTATACACAGTCCTTTGAATTAGTCAGTGTGGTCTACCATTAAAGACAAAGAACAGTGGAAGTCCAGATCAGTTTTCTGATAATTGTGTGAGTCAGGATTGAACCAGGTCTTCTGATAATAAATCTATTCTTCTGTCATTACACTGTTCTACCTCTCCCAATTCCAGTGTCAAGGAACAAAGCCCAGCAGCTCAATCCAAGGTTATCATTTTCCTTCTCAGTTTAACTCCTTTCTATGAAAACCCCGCCAGTTCTCTGTCTTCTCCCCTCAGAACTAATGAATTGTCAAATTCTATCAATCTCTCCATTTAAACCCTTGCCAGAGTGGTCAGTGGTCCAGCATCATTGAAACCAGCTGGGATTTTGTCATCCAGGCAACATTTCAGATCCCATCTAGAACTACGGCACCATAATTTGCATTTTCACAAGATTCCCAGGTGATTCATGAGCACACTGAACTCGGAAAAGCACATCTCCCTCTTCATCCCTCCTACAATTATTCATCAGGCTCTCAATGTCTCTAATTGGGATCATTTACTAATGCCTTAACTAGTCTTACCTACTTTTGATCTCTCTTCAATCCTTCTCCACCAACAGATTTATAAACCACCAACAGATTAATTGTTCTAAAGAAAAAGATTGAGCCACTGTCATATCCCAACCATCCTACCTTCCACTTAACCCCCTCACCCTCAACTCAGAAGATTCCACTGGTTCCTTGGTACCTATGAAGAAAATAACAGTAAACATTGACATGAACTCACTTTCTTCTTACATCCTTCCTATTCAATTGGTACTATAATTATTCCCACTTTCAAGAAAACTGAGACTGAGCAAGGTTTTAAAAAATTGCCCAGGGTCCTGTAGTTAGTAAATGGTAGAACCAGAATTAAGTCTCCAGCAAGCTCCTTATTGTGGTTTCCAATGTCCTCCCCATCACACATTTAAAAAATAAGACAGAGTCTTTATCAAAGACCCACTTTATTTCCCAGGAACTTTGCTAGGTATTTCCACTTGATTATACCATCTTAACCACACAATAAGCCTGCAGCAAGGTTTTAATGTTATTATCCCAATTTTTACAGATGAAACTGGGAATTAGAGAAAATCAAACCAAAGCTCAGTTACTTCCAAACCAATACACCTTCTATCTTACAGTATACTGTTCCTTCCCTGCATCCCTGAAGGCGCTAATTTCACTATATTTTAAATCCACTACAAATCTTATGCACAAAAATTTTTCTTTTCCTCCAATGTAAGTAATCTTCCTCTCCTCTGAAAACTTAATAGCTTTGTCTCCATTTTTTGCAATACTTTATCTTTTATAGCTATTTTGTATATGTATCAATATGTATAAAATAGATGTATGAATTTTCAGAATACTAGGCCCTACTTCCTTTTAGTCACCGTGGCTATTGTTCATGAATTTTTAGCAGATTAATCTAAAAAGATAAGTGAAATTAGCTAAGAAAATTTAATATGAACTCTGAACAGAAAAAAAAAGTGTGGTAACTGAGACTTGAAACAAGAATTATTTTCTTGAGTAAGAAGTATTTTGAAGAAGACAAAAGTTAACATTTACTATTTAATCTATCCCCTACAATAAAGCAAAAACCCCACTAGGAATTGACACTTGTACAAGAAATATTATGGGTTTTCTACTGGCTCATCAATTATTTTCTTTCACTTTATTCACTCATTTTTCCTCAAAGCCACTGTATGTTACAAACTCTACTTTTGCATGGCTCCATCTTGATAAAGTTCCAACATTACCTGAATATAATTCCAAACTTATCATCCCAACAAATAGCCACTTTAAATTAAATGGGATATATAAAGGAAAAAAAGAAGACTTGGCATAAATATTCTTATAAGAGCTCCTATTTAAGGATTTCTAATAATCCATTGGCAAGTAAGTTTAAAAGTGTACCAACCCACTATTTCTCATTACATATTACTTATCATTATATTGTCAGTCAAATAATTAATTTATACTTTTCATTCTTCATCCTCTTTGAATTACTACTCCTCCTCAGGACAGAGCTTTATGTTCTATAAACTGAATATGATCTTATAACCCAATAAATATTGTCATATTGGCAGCAAGCAAGAAATCTTCCATTTCCTCTTTCACTGAAGCTGACTTTCATATCTAAATAAAGATCGGTGGCAATTGTTCCAGTAATTCTTTTCCTTTTTTTGTTTTGGTGTGCTTCAAAAAACCGAGATTCGAAATGTATTTCCAAAAGTGTTTGAGGATTCACTTTAAGAGGGAATATACTAGGTAGCTTTTGACCTGACTCCTTTCTAGAACACATCTCACTCTGGTTTCCATGGAACTCCCTGTACAGCAAATTATAAGGTATTTGTTTAAGTCAAAGAAATCCCCCAAAAGCCAGAAACGAACTTCAGACATATTACAGGGTTTGGAGGGTTTTTTGTTCTCTACTTTGTTCAAAAGAGAATTGGAACTGAATGGAAGGATCATCATACATACAGCACTGTAAACACAAAAGACATCAGAGTTTATATAAAGCTAAAATATACATCTAATGAGGGAAAAACCTGAATGATTTTGTTCACAGGAGATTTCCCAGCACCTTCAAAAATGCCCAGCATATAATATTGCCCAACAAATATTTGTTGAAAAGGAAATAATCTCCCCTAATTTCACAGATAAGGAAATTGGAGGCCAAAGCAGTCAAATGACCTAACCAAAGTCATACAGTGACTTTGTACTAATGATTTCAACATAAGCAAATGCAGATGCTGAGGTGGGAGAAAACATGAATGCAAAGTGAAAATAAAAGTAGAAACCTGGAGACTGTTTCCAAACATCTCATCTAGAAGTTACACAAACAAGAAGAATTTAAAATGGTGGATAAGAGGCACTTGCCCACTTCTGTATGAGACAGTATCAAAACAACTGCAGAGTCGCTGCCTTCCAAGGTAGGTGACTATGGGAGAATACGAGTGCACTGAGGCTTGAAGAAACCCAGACTTTGAGCAGTGGAACAGAGTGAAAGGGAGTGCCCCGCACCTGATCACAGAGCAGCACAGCAGAGAGTGGGGTACAGGTGAAAGAGGGAGAGTCCCACTGAGCACGACTAGCACAGAAACAAGAGACTGGCACACAGACAATAGACCGGCAGAGCAAACTGGCTCCCAAGAAGAGAACTTCACTGGGAAGCACACTGAGCTTCCAGGGAGTTCTCATGGTGCTCTAACAGGCGGCCATCTTGAGAAGGTCATATCTGACCTTAATGCCCTGGGAGACAAAGGCCCTTGTCCCTTCCTGTCTCTGGGATCCTGAGGCAATATACACTTAATAACCCCCTTTGCTTCCTGAAAGGGCCTCACAGCCTAAGACCCAAAATGAAGCTCTGATCACCATGGGTGTCAACATCCACTCTTGCCCACCTAGTCGAGCACCTTGATGGAGAAGAAATTTTTAGTTTTTCATTAATGCTTTATTTGTTATTGTTCTCTCTCTCTCTCTCTCTCTCTCTCTCTCTGGCTCTCTCTCTCTCTCTCTCTTTCTCTCTCTCTCTCTCTTTAATTTTTTCATTTCTTCTTTATTTGTTTTTTCCTTTTTCCACTTTTTTAACTTCTCCTGCTTCCCCCTTTTTCTTTTTAATTTTTAATTTGTCTTCTTTTTATTTGCTTTTATTCCCCTTTTAAATTAACTTTGTTTTTAATATTTTTAACTTTTTAGATTATTCTCTATTTTTTGCCCCTTTCTGCTCTGATGGTTTTGTGGTGCTTGTTGTTGGTTTATTTACTTTTTACTTTATTTGGCTTATTTTGTCTTTTTGTTGTTGTTTCTTTCTTTTTTTCTTTCTTTCTATGGCAGTGCTAGGGATAAAACCCAGCAATTAAAGTAGTTGGATGAATCTTGTGCTGCTGAACTACACATCCACCCCAGCTCAGAGAAACTGTACATAACTCTAGCAAAAACCTAGACCTACTAAAATGTTGGCAAATACTTCAACTTAAAGAATAAGGTAAATAAGAACCCCCAGACATTGACCTGGCCCCAAATAGGCACAAGTGGGGTAAAGGTTCCTAAACATTTAGCCCAAAGCAATAACAGAAAGAAATAACACGACATTTGTGGGTACCACTTCTACCAGGAACCTCAGCATAGGTTGCTCTCATGCCCTGTCACATAAGACTGGAGGAATAACCACAAAGGGTGTACTCCTATATCCTTCTGTTTACACCATATCTCCCTGAACTACCAGAAATACCACCACCACCATTGTAAGACCTATGGAGAAAGTGGGTCCCTCAGGCTCTAACACACATTATGTCAATACTTCCTAATCTGGCAGGGGATGTATCTCAGTGGTAGAGTGCTTGCCTGGAATTCCCTGAGGCCCTGGGTTCAATCTGAAGTACCACAAAAGAGCAAGAGAGGAAAGAAGGAGAAGAAAAAAATACTAATCCCAGTCAAAGAAGCCACAGGGAAACTAAAATACGAAGTTCAATCACCATTAAACTTAACACTACATTACAAACCAATATCCTAGGGTACAGCATCAAGAGAATGTTGCTTGCATAGAAGGCCCTCACATAAAAGTAGAAGAAATATTCATCCCAACAAACGCACAAGTCTCGATGTAGAAACATAAGAAATATGAAAAAGCAAGGCAATATGGCACCTCCTAAAGTTCACAACTCTCTAGCAACTGATTCCAAAGATAATTTGAAGTAGATGAAATACCGAAGAATTTAAAAGAGTTTCATAAGAATTCAATGATTCTAAGACAATACAAATAAGTGGCTGAATGAATTAAGGAAGACAAGGCAGGATTTAAATGAATAATTAAATAAAGAGAGATTTTGAAAAAGAACCAAACAGAAATCTTGGAAATTAAAGTTCAATAAATCAGATTAAAAACTCAATTGACAGCCTCACCAATAGACTTGATCATCACGAGTAAGAATATCAGGGCCTGAAGAATAGGTTGAGTAGTTATCACATTCACACACTAATAAATAAAAAAAGAAAGAATGAACAGAACATACAAGATCTCTGGACACCATTAAAAAAAACAAGCATGTGCATCACTGAAATAGCCAAGGGAGAAGAACTACAAGCTAAAGACACAGAAAACCTGCTCAGAGAAATAATAGCAAGAAATTTTTCAAATCTGGGGAAAGACATGGACATCCAGGTACAGGATGCATTTAAAGAATCTCAAATAAGACATGACCAGAAAAGAATCTCTCCAGGACATAGTATAGTTAAACTGCCTAAAATACAGACCAAATAAAGAAAATTAAAAGCTGCAAGAGAAAAGTCCCAAGTCACATTTAAAGGCAAACCTATCAAAATAACAAATTTCCCAGCAGAAACTCTAATGTCCTCAACAGTATGGATTGATCTGTTTCAAGTCCTGAAAGAAAATAACTGCCAACCTAAATGATGATGATAATGATGATGATGATGATGATACCCAGCAAAGTTATCCTTCAGAATTAAAAAAGAAACAAAGTCCTTCCATAATAAGTATAAACCAAGGGAATTCATGATCACTACACCAGTATTATAGAAGATGCTTAAAGGAATCTATACCCAAAGAGGAAGAAAGATAAACATAATCATGAGAGCACAGGGAAGAATAAATCTCACTGAATGAGCAAATAAGCAAATGAAAAAGGATGCAGACTTGCTGATTAGCTTTAAAACACAAAACTAACAATATACTGCTTGTACGAAATACATCTCACCAGTAAAAGCATAAACAGACTGAAGTAAAATGATGGAAAATGATATTCCAAACATATCAAATTCAAAAGTAAGCAGGAGTATCAATACTGTCATGTTTTGTCATATCTGACAAAACAAACTTTAAGTCTAGCAAGCACAAGCCCCTGCATTCCATCATCAGTACCATAAAAAAAATACTTTAACCCAAAATCATAAGTGATAAAGTTCACTACATATTGATAAAGAGAACAATTTATTAAGATAAAGAAGATATACCAATTATAAATATATATACGCCAAGCATTGGAATCCCAATTTTATAAAACAAACAGTACTGGACAAGTGAGAGATAGACCCTAATACCATAGTACTAGGCGACTTCAATAACCACTCTCACTAATAGATCATCCAGACCAAAAAAATCAACAAATAAATATCAGAGTTAAATTATACTATGAATCAATTGGATTTAACAAACATCTATGGAATATTCTACTCAACAGCAGCAGAAAACACATTCTTCTCATTGGCATATGAACTTTTTCTGAAATAAATCAGATATTAGGTTAAAAAGTCCTAACAATATGTTTTTAAATTGAAGTAATTCCTGCGTCTTAGCAGACCATAATAGAATGAAACTAGAAATCAACAGCAAGAGAAACTGCAGAAATTATACAGCACATGGAGATTGAACAATACACTTTTGAATGAACAATGGGTCTTGACAAAATTGGTGGGAGGTGGGAATTAAAAACATCTAGAATTAAATGAAAATAGAAACACAACATACCAAACATGTGGGATACAGTAAAAATGGTACTATGAGGAAAGTTTGCAGCTAAGTGTGCCTACATTTTAAAAAGAGAGATCTGAAATAAATAACCTAATGTGCATCTGAAAGTCTTAGAAAAACAAGAACAAACTAAACCCAAAATCAGTAGAAGAAAAGAAATTATAAATATCAGGGCAGAATAAATTAAAGAGACTAAAAGAACAATGCAAAGAATCAAATAAAATTAAAAAGTTGGTTCTTTGAAAAAAAATAAAATTAACAAACTCTTAGCTAAACCAAAGGGAAAAAGAAAGGAAGAAAGGAAGGAAGGAAGGAAGGAAGGAAGGAAGGAAGGAAGGAAGGAAGGAAGGAAGGAAGGAAGGAAGGAAGGAAGGAAGGAAAAAAGAGAGAGAAGATTCAACTAAATAAAAATAGAGATTTAAAAATGAGGTAAATTCATAGAATCACTAAGGAATATTGTTATTGTTATGTGTCAGTAAGCTGGAAAATCTAGCAGAAATGAATAAACTTCAGTATACATACAATAAAATTGATTAAGCAGAGGATATTAAAAGCCCTAAATAGATCAATAACAAGCAATGAGACTGAAGCATAATAAAATGTCTCCCAACAAAGAAAACCCAGGATTGGATGGAGTCACTGCTGAATTTTACCAGACTTTTAAAACACTAATACTATTCCTCAAACTATTCCAGAAAAAGAAAGGGAAGGAACTCTTCCAAACTCATTCTATTAAGCCAACATTACCCTGCTACCAAAAACATGACAAAGACACAAAAAAGCAAGACTGATTATAGATCAATCAATATCCTTGATGAACATAGATGCAAAAATACTCAATAATCCATGCAAATAAAATTCAAAAGTGCATTGAAAAAATTATACACTGTGATGTACTTGATTCCATTTCAGTGATGAAAGGTTGGTTCGACATATGCAAATCAACAAACAAAATACATCACATAAATACAAGCAAATATAAAAATCACATGAATATCTCAATAGATGCAGAAAAAAAAAACTTTGTAAAATTTTCTTCATAAAAGCCCTGAATAAATTAGGTATATAAAGATCATACCTCAACACAATAAAGGCTCTATATGACAAACTTATTGCCAAAATCCTACTGAATTAGGAACTGAATATATTTTTCTCTAAAATCAAAAGCAAGATAGGATGTCTTCTCTCACCATTCTTATTCAATATAGTATTTGAAATTTTAATCAAAGCAATTAGGCAAGAGAAAGAAATAAAAGAGACACAAATAGGAAAAAAGGAAGTGAAATTATCCCTGTTTGCAGATTGTGATTCTACACTTAGAAGATCCTCAACACACCATCAAAAGACTCTTAGAACTGATAAACAGATTCGGCTAATTAGCAGGATACAAAATCAACATACGAAAATTGATACATTTCTATCTACTAATAATGACCTTGCTGAGAAAAAAATTAGGAAAGCAATCTCACAATAGCCTCAAAAAATACAAAATATCTAAAAGTAAATCTAATTACAGAGGTAAAAGACCCCTACAATTGAAATTACAAAACTTTGCAGAAAGAAATTGAAGAAGTAAAAGCTGGAAAGACCTCCCATGTTCATGGATTGAGAAAATTAATATTGTTAAAATGACCATAGTACCCAAAACAATCTATAGATTCAATGCAATCCCCGTTAAAATATCAAGGACATTCTTCACAGAACTAGAAAAAAATAATCCTAAAATTCATAATTAAAACACAAAAGCCCCCAAATAGCCAAATAAACTAAGCAAAAAGAACAATACTGGAGGCATCACAATACCTGATTTCAAAATAAACTACAGAGCCATAAGAACAAAAGCAGCATGGTATTGGCATAAAAACAGATGCATAGATTAATGGAATAGAACAGAGGACACGGAAATAAACCCACAGCCAACTGAAAAAGGTGCCAACTCAACAAAGATGCCAAAAATAAACAATTGAGGAAAGACAGACTTCTTCAACAAATGGTGCTAGAAGAATTGAATATCCACCTGTAGAAGCCTGAAACTAGACCTTTATGTCTTACCCAGTACAAAAATCAACTCAAAATGGATCAAAGACTTTATTATGAGACCTGAAGCTTTGAATTCTTAGAAAACACAGGGCAAACACCTCCAGGTATTAGCATGAGCAACAATTTCCCAAATAGAACTTCAAGAAACAAAAGCAAAAATCGACATATAGGCTTATGCCAAATTAAAAAGCTTCTGCACAGCAAAGGAAACAACCAACAGAGTGAAGAGACAACCCACTAAATGGGAGAAAATCTTTACCAGCTATTCATCTGTCCAGAATATACAAGGAACTAAAAAAAAAAAAAAAACCATAATAACAAAAGCATAAGTATCCAATTCAAAATGGGAAAATGATCTGAATGGACACATCTAAAGAGAAGTACAAATGGACACTAAATATATGAAAAATGCTCATTATCTTTTGCCATCAGGTAAATGCAAATCAAATGAGATTCTGTCTCATCCCAATTAGAACGGCTATTATTAAAAACAAATAATGCTGATAAAAATAAAGAAAAATAAGAATCCTTGTACACTGTTGATGGGCGTGTAAATCACTACAGTTACTAGGGGAAAATGATATGAAGTTTCCTCAAAAAATTAAAAATAGAACTACCAAATGATTCAGTTATACCACTCCTGGGTATTCATCCAAAGGAAATGAAGACAGCATCAAAAAAGAGATACCTGTGTACCCATGTTTATTGAGGCACTATTCACAATAACCAAAATATGAAATCAGCCTAGGTGCCTGTCAACAGATAAATAGATAGAGAAAATTTGGCATATATACACAACAATGTCCTATTCAGCCATAGAATGATGAAATCATGTCATTTGAAGGAAAATGGAGGGAGCTGGAGGTCATCACGTTAAGAAAAATAAGCCAGATACAGAAAGACAAGAATCACATGTTTTCTCTCCTATGTGGAAACTAAAAAAAAAAGAAAGAAAAAAAAATGACTCAAATGTAGAAGAGGGACTCTTAGGGAAAGGAAAGGGGAGTAAGAGGAGGGGGGAAAGTAGGGAAGGTAGACATGGTCAAAGCCTGATATATACATGTGTGGAAATGTCACAGTGAAACCCACAAATTTATAAAATTAATGTTTTAACAATCATAATTTTAAAAAAAGAAAATAAAAAACATTCCCCCTTAAGGTGCAGAATTGATCCTTAAAGATCCTAAACTGTGAATAAGTTTGGCAATTTGACAATCTAGCAAAACCTTTCTTCAAAAGATGAAAGATAAATATAATACAAATTCTAATTAGATCAAAGTGAAGTATATGATCATTTAAACATTGTCAAATAAACATAAAGCATCACTTAGAAATATTGGTCTTGTATCAGTGGTACAGAATAGAAGACACAGAGACAAACCCACATAAATACAGTTATCTCATACTAGACAAAAGGACCAAAACCATGCACTGCACTGGAGAAAAGGTACCCTTTTCAACAAATGGTGCTGGGAAAACTGCAAATCCTTATGTAGCAGAATGAAATTAAACCCCTGTTTCTCATTCCGCACAAAAATCAACTCAAAGTAGATCAAGAACCTAGGAATTAGACCAGAAACCTGCACCTAATAGAAGAGAAAGTAGGCCCAAATCTTCATCATGTAGGCTTAGGACCAGACTTCCTTAACAAGACTCCTAAAGGGCAAGAAATAAAATCAAGAATCAATAAATGGGATAAATTCAAGCTAAAAAGCTTCTTCTCAGCAAAGGAAACAATCAAAAATATGAAAAGAGAGCCTACAGAATGGGAGAAAATCTTTACCGCATACACATCAGATAAAGCACTAATCTCCAGGATATAAAAAGAACTCAAAAAAATTAACACCAAAAAAAACCAAATCACCCAATCAATAAATGGGCTAAGGAACTGAGGAGACATTTCACAGAATATATACAATCAATCAACAAATATATGAAAAAAATGTTCAACATCTGTAGCAATTAGAGAATTGCAAATCAAAACTACTCTTCATCTCACTCCAGTCAGAATGGCAATTATCAAGAATACAAGCAACAATAAGTGTTGGTCAGGATGTGGGGGAAAGGTACATTCACACACTGGGAATGCAAATTGGTGTAACCACTCTGGAAAGCAGTATGGAGATTCCTTACAAAACTTGGAATGGAACCACCATTTGACTCAGCTATCCCACTCCTTGGTCTATACCCAAAGGACTTAAAATCAGCATACTACAGTGACGCAGCCACATCAATGTTTATAGCAGCTCAATTCACAATAGTTAAACTGTGGAACCAATCTAGATGCTCTTCAATAGATGAATGGATATAAAAAAAACTGTGGTATATATACACAATGGAACATTACTTGACCTTAAAGAAGAATGAAATTACGGCATTTGAAGGTAAATGGATGGAGTTAGAGAATACCATGCAAAGTGAAACAAACCAATCCCAAAAAAACAAAGGCCAAATGTTTCTCTGCTATGTGAATGATGATCCATAATGGGTGGAGAGCAAGGGAAAAATAGAGGAACTTTAGATTGAGCAGAGGGGACCGAGGGGTTATGGGGGTGAAAAAGATGATGGAATGAGATGGACGTTATTACCTTTTGTACATGCATGATTGCACAAATGGTGTGACTCTGCATTGTGTACAACCAGAGAAATGAAAAGCTGTGCTCCATTTGTGTACAATGAGTCAAAATGTATTCTGCTGTCCTGTCAACTAATGAGAACAAATAAGAAAAAGAAGATGGTTGTATAAGAACATACAAATGCATTCAAAAAGAAAGAACTGTTCAGGAGAAAATACTATATTATAAAATGATTATGCCGCTTAAAATATGGGTTTGTAATAGTATTTGTTCATTTGGTCTAGAAGGGAATAAATATATTTCTGAAAGAGTGTTCTGACAGACTAAAACAAAAACATAGAATTTGTATTTCTGGAATAAAGAAATCATTAAACTTAAGGCAACAAAATAAAAAAGAAGTTATAGAACCAAAAATAAAGTTGCATATACGGTTATAAAAAGGTTCTCTCTCGGGCTGGGGAGATAGCTCAGTTGGTAGAGTGCTTGCCTTGCAAGCACAAGGCCCTGGGTTCAATCCATAGCACTGCAAAAAAAAAAAAAAAAAAAAAAAAAAGGTTCTCTCTCCACAATTTTTTCAAAGTAAAACACTTCCAAAAATAAACAAAAATTCATTTATATAGTTTATGGCCAAAATTATAATTATAGGGGTAAAAAATCAGTTTTTAATAATATAAAAATAGCCCATAGAAAGAAAAAAAGCAATAAAACAGAGCAGATTAGCTATAAACTAGAAAGAACCACAAATATCATTTGAAAATACTTTGAAAAGGACTCCAAATTTAATAAAGAACTTTTTATAACGCACTTTTAAAAAACAAAGTGGGCTGAAGAATCTGAATAATGATTTAATAATCAGAGTTTGAAGATCAAATAGTAAATTGGGTAAATTAATTCTTCTTGGTCTTCAGGGGAAAAACACTGCAGGAGAGGCTCATGATGGATCCTAAGTGTCTTCTGAGGCGTACGAGTTGGACCTTCTGGGTCAAGTAGTGACAAGTGCCCACAGTGAGCAGCAAAGGAGTAGAGAGGTTTCCATGTGTGAAGTACATATTTAAGCAATTGAGAGAGGAAATATTCTGGATTTTCCATATTATAATAGCACTTCAACCCAGGGGAAGGACAGAGAGACTCCTTGAAGAACTCCAGCTCGACAGGATGTTGCAGCTAAGAATTCCACTAAAATGCTCCTGAACAGCCTTAAGCAGAGTGTCAGCAACCGGCAGAAGACATCACTCAGTTAAATTTCAAAATAATATGAGGTTGTAGGTATTATCCTCACTTTCCAGATAAAGAGTCCAAGGTTTAGGAATATTATTTAATATAGGACCTATATGTATATAATATTTCCTATTTCATGAAGCAAGGAGGAGCTGGATATGAGCACAGGCTGGTCATGTTATACCACCTCTACCACCCTCTACTCATTAACTGGACTGTTTGCTCCCCCTGCTTCTTGGCTGTGGCTGAATTGATGTGCCTGCATCTCACCATGATATAACAAACTAAATTACTATCATTCTAAATAAGTTGGTCCTCCACATCTACACTGATTCCACATCCACAGAGTCAACCAACCTTGATTTAAAAAAAATTGTTTTGAAAAAAAAATTGTGTCTCTTTGAACATGTACAGAGTTTTATCATGTCCTTCCTTAAACAATACAGTGTAACAACTATTTACATAGCACTTACATCAGATTTAGTATTGCAAGTAATCTAGACATGATCATCTCTGGTTCCTCCCTTCGCCCCCTACCCACTAACCCCAGCTCTCTTTCTCCCAATCTCTCTCTCTCCCTCTCCGCCTCCCTCTCCACCTCCCTCTCTTTCTCTGTCTCCCTCTCCCTCTCTGTCTCTCTGTCTCCTAACTGTCATGAGCTGAGAAACTTTCCTCTGCCACACCCTTCTGCCATGATGTTCTGCCTCATCTCAGGCCCGAGCAATGAGGTTGACTGACTATGGACTGAGACCTCTGAAACCATGAGCCAAAATAAACTTTTTTTATGTTGGATAAACCGATATCAGTTGCTACATTCTGTAAGGTAGCAAATTTCTGATAAGAACTAGTTGATTATGGCTAGGTGTAAAAACCTATACTTTAAAAATTAAAATTAGAAGACTGGAACAGACCAAGGTTAGACTTGTCTACAGTCAGTACATCTGCTGTGACATAAAGGCACAGCCAAGCATAGCAGTAGTTATAGAATAGAACAAGTGGATCTTAGAAAATCAGCACATTAGATGGTTTCCAGGTGGCAAATGGTGGAGACTAACTGAGTAAATGGATTCATTGAAAGGTACTGGGTAATACAGAATCAACACACAGGTTGAAGAATAGTCTCAAAAAGTAAGCAGAAAACTAAAGGTCACCAGATGCCTCGCCAACTCACCTGCCAGGACTAGCCTGGTTAGATCCTGAGCCATCAGCACAGAACTGTGGATGTCACTGTAGGCACTGCCATCACTACAGCTCGGGAACCCTGCTAAAATGCTGACACAGCCACCACTGAAGGTTAGATGCCATGGCCACCACCACCACCAGGAGAAATTCTGAACTGCCCTGCTTCTTATTCCCTGAGGATTCAGATGCTCTGGCAAGAGAATTTGAGCAAGCCTCAACAAAAGCTGCAGGGGAGAGCAGATGCCTGACCTCTTTGCCACTCTGATGGGGTAGGCTCTGATTCTCCCCCAATCTCACACAAGATCCCTCCTACTTAGAAAGCAAATGTGGATGCCAGAGGGTGACAACAAGAAGATATTTATTCACTACAAAATTGTGATCTGAGAAAAGGATCTGGAGCTAGATGAGATCTGGCCTCCAGCTGAGAGGGCCTCTCAAATTTCAGAAGGGGAACTATCTCTCCAGGTTGACCCTGTTTAGTAAGTGGGCACATTCCTGGAAAAGTTAACCTAAACTGAATCAGCATTATATAAGGACATTACCACACATCATAAACTGGCAATTAAATGTAATTAAAGTTTCCTTCCCTTCTGATTCCCTGAAGGGATGACATGTCTAGGGCCATAATTTCTTACCACACTTTTCAAGACGTTTGTTGATTACTTTCTCCCAGGCTGTACTTCCTCCCAGGCTGCAGCGATGCGTCTGATGTCTTTTCAAAAAAATGGCAATGATAGTTACACTTACTGAGCACTTACTAAGCATGGAGAGCTGTACTATGGGTTTTACATGTACTAATTATTTTATTCTCATAATAACTCTGAGGTAGAAACTGTGAAGACACTCATTTCATGGATGATAGAAGTGAGACAGAGGTTGCTTAACTTGCCCAAAACACTCAACAAGTAAGCAGCACTGCCAAGACTGGAACCAGGCAGTCTGGCGTTAGTACCGGTCCTCTTCACCACCTCCCTTTTGAAAGGATTTCTGGCAAGTCCTAATGGACTGTAAGGTTTTATCACTTCCTTAATCAGATCACCTACCACAGAAAATTCATGTGTTACATATCCTGCATAACACATTTCTGGCTCCTCCAGCACTGTCATCTGCACACCATTATCAGAATCTGACAAGTTCTGGGCTGACTGTGAGCCTTTGATGGATCTCAATCTGCTGCACTTGCTGATGGATCATGAGGAAAGGTCTTTATTACTCCAGTCCTCAGTACTGTAATAAATGTAGATGCATATGTATGTTACTATAAAAATATTTCTGAGATATCACTATTTCAAATCAACACTGTTTGGGGCAGCCCTAAATAAGGTGTGCCAGTATATTATTTGTAACATATTATGTGGTAGCAACATATTTATATTTAAGCCAGTTGTTTATTGAACTGCATTCAATAATATGTAATTGGTTTCAGTTAACTAACATATTTGATGACCTTTCTTTTCCATCTTGCAATTTATTTTTCCAATATTTTACTATGAAAATTTTCAAACAGAGAAGAGGTGAGAGAACTCTACAGTGAACATTCATACACCTACCAACTGGAATTTACACTTAACCATATTATAATATTTGCTTCATCACATCTATAAATTTGTACATCTTTCTCTTCATTCATGAATCCATCTTATTTTTAATGCATTTCAAAGTAATTTGTTATATCAGAACACCTTTCCTTTAAATATTTTGGCATGCATATTATTAATTAGAGCTTAACATTTATTTTTAGTTCCTTTTTAAGACAAAATGTATGCTTGGTAAAATACAAAAAAAAAAAAAAACTTAGTTGCAATAGTTGATGAGTCTGACAAATGCATACCTGTATAACTCAACCTATATCAAGTTATGGAACATGATTATAGTTCCAGAAATTTCCCTCATGTTCTCTTCCAGTTGATCCCAACCCACACTCATCAGAGACAACCACTGTTCTGCTTTTTTTTTCCATTATTTTTTAACCACAGATCAGTTTTTCATGTTCTAGAACTTAATATAAATGGAATCATCAAATATTTGCTTTTGTTTAATTTTTTCATTCAGCATATTTTGGGAGCTTAGGATTTTTTTCAAATTTTTTTCATGCTGTTGCATAGATAAGTAGTTTATTGTTTTTATTGCTGAGTAACTCTCATTGTTTTAACAGATCGCAACTTGTTTTCCCATTCTCTTATATATGGAAACCTGGGCTATTTCCAGTCTTTATTTATTATAAATAAATCTATAATGAATATCCTTGTACCAGTGTTTTTGTGGACATAGATTTCATTTCTCTTAAGTAAACACCTATGAGTGGCATTGCTGGACAATAAGGAAGTTGTATATCTAACTAGTTAAGAACTTCCACACCATTTTCCAAAACAGCTAAATCATTTTACACCAGGCACAGTGATTCATACCTGGAACTGTGTGATGGCTCACATCAGCAACTCAGGAGGTTGAGGCAGGAATATCACAAGTTCAAGGTTAGCATCTACAACTTTTGACCCTGCTCAAAAATAAAAAATAAAAAAAGACTGTGGATGTAACTCAGTCAGTCATACAGTGACCCTGGGTTCAATCCCCAGTTCCAAAAAAATAAATACATTTTTAATATACCCACCAACAATGTTCCAGTTGCTCCACATCCTGTCCAACATTTGGTGATACTAGACATTTTAATTTTATCCATTCTCTTGGGCATTAATATTATTTACTGTGGTTTTAAACTGCATTTCCCAAATGACTGTTGCTGTTGAGCACATTTTCATGTCCATATTATTGGCCATTTGTGTATCTTCCTTTGTGAAGTGTCTGTTCAAGTCTTTGGTTCATTTTTATTAGGTTATTTTTATTATTTATTTTTTTACCATGATGCTTTTTATAAACTCTAAAGAAAAAAAGAAAATCTCCTTCAAGTCCCTAAAGCAAAATACATGAACTGAGCTTCTTCCCCAAGGCACATTTGTAGTCATATCAGAACGTAGGTTAGTAAAAAAAATTAATTTCCTACTGAAAAAACTCAAACCCAAATCTCTCAAAGTGGAATGGTTGGGAATCCTTAGGTTGCATGATAACAGAATTTCAGTTTGAATTAAATTAGGAATAAAGATGTATTGCTTTGAGTGGTGAAAGAAGGGCAATTTACAACTGTCCCCAAAAACAGAGCAGCCTTTGAGCAGCCTCAAAAAGGGACTTCAATACAAGCAACTTCACAACCAAAAATCTGAATCCCACAAGGACTTCCCATCTCCTCTTTGCTTTTCTCTGCAAGTTTTTTTTTTTTTTTTTAAACTAGCTACAAACATACAATGAGGAATCGATGGCCAGGAGCTACCATATACCACCAGAGAAGAATATGCCTTTCTTTCCCTCATTTCTAGTTCAAAAATCAAAGCAATAAGTTCTGACCACCTGTCAGTCATCAACTGGGGTCAGGTTCTAGGTTCATAGGAAGAGGGCAGCTCACATTCAAACCAAACGGGCAGCATTCTAGAAGGAGCATTTCCCAGAAAGGGTAGAAAAAGAGTGAAACCCTTGAGGCAGACAAAATAATAGAGATTCGATATAAATATTGCCAGAACCCCAAAATGACTCATGCAGGTAAAGGCAAAAGAGGCTGAAAGGTAGAGAAGTTTCGAGCAAAGTTTCATGTGGGATGAAACTATTTGCATGGAGGCATACCTCTCTCTGTTGCCTTCTTTAGATAAGATGTTTGTAAAAGATAAGTAATACTAGTCCAGAAATGTTCCAGCTCCTTACTCCCCATACCTAACAAAGACACTCAATACACTACAAAAGAAATCCTAATGCTCTTAATCCAACCTTCTGCAGTCCATTTCTCGGTTATTTCTCCACAACAAACATGCCAAAATACCACATACTTTTCAGATGGGTTGCATTTATTCTTCAATAATATCCATATATCATAAATTATTTGAAGGAAACAATGCAGAAATAGTTGAATCAAACTGTCCTTTGGCTAAAGTAATCTACCCTACTCTAAGTATCTAAGTTATATTTTTATCCCAAATAGATGTATTCATTTGCTGAAGCCAAAAATGGTTTAATATTTAATATTACTTTAAAATGCAATCTTTCTATTGTATTGAACATCTTCCATAAGTGTTTGTTAAATAAGTAATTCAGGATCCATGAAAGCAGAAATAGATGAAAACTTACCTCTTCCTTTAGAAAGGAAGACAAAAAAAAAAAAAAAAAAAACAACCTTGTGAGTTCATTAAGGGACAAGGAGAGTCAAGAAACTAGATAAGATCTGACTTGGTGGTGCAGACCTGCAATAGCAGTGGCTCAGGAGGCTGAGGCAGGAGGATCTCAAGTTCAAAGCCAGCCTCAGCAAAAGTGAGGCACTAAGCAACTCAGTGAGCCCTTTTCTGTAAATAAAATACAAAATAGGGCTGGGGGTGTGGTTCAGTGGTCAAGTGCCCCTGAGTTCAATCCCCATTCCCCTCCCCCAAACAAAGAAAAAAAAAGGAAAAGAAAAAAGAAACTAGATAAGACTGTGCAGAAAAGAAGCGTGAACCAACATGAGAAGGCTGACGGAGAGTACAAATGCAGAGAGGGTCTTGAGAGGTGCAGTAAGAAGAGCAGGCAGGGGTCAAATCATGATAGGTTTTCTAGGCCATGCCTACCAATTAGATCTTCATTTTGAAAATGATGAGGTTTCTAAAGATTTTTAAATTGGAAGGGGATGAGGAGGAGGAAAAACTAAACATATTTGTAGTTTCCACATTTTGTAAAAATCATGCTGAAAGCATTAACGAATGAATTGAAATGATCTAAGCCAGAAGTTTATAAAAGGATAGTTTGTTGAATGAAAATTATTAACAATATATACATATATACATATGGATCTATATACGTATTTACACACACATAATAGAAAGTATACTGGATTCACTTGGGGCTGGGTAACCTCCTTCAATGCAGCATCCCCCTCAAAGGATCATGAGTGGAAATCCTCTTCCTTCAGCTGAAGTAGGTAGTAGGTATAGGAACCGCTGAGGGTATTTTCCACACAGAAATTCTCTTGACGTCCATGTGCTAACCAGAGTATTTTATACTTGAGCTTGGGTAGCTGAAGAGGATACTGAATGCCCTTGTGAATGGCCTGCAGTTTTCCCAAGTCATGAAAGCCTCCGAGATGAGAGAATGCAGTTGCTCAGGGGCATAGCAAGGCTGCAAACAGCCACTGCTGTGGGACTCTGTGCACTGCAAGAGCAGCAAGTTTGACCTGAGATCCTACCACAAAAAAAGAGGTGAACTATCCTGTGAGCTTGAGTCACAGAATCACATAGTTGTAACACGTGGGCATGAACATACAGCCAACCACCCTTTTACAGTAGGCATGATATAGACCAATCTCTGGAGAGTAAAATGAGTCTCACTCTTGAGTTCTCAAATAGTACACATTTTTCAGTTAACCTAGAGATTCCTCAGGAAGCATCTGTAAAAACTATCAAAGTAGGGACTTATAGGACAGCAAGTCAGAGAAGGATATCATGTCACCCCAAAAGACCATGATTCCTCAGTCTCAGCTTTCATCAAGATGTTATTGGTTGGGTGTTGGAAGATGGCCAAGGAGTGCATGTGTCAAACTATCCCATGATATACTCAGAGTTGTCAAAATATACCTGGAAGGATATTGTCTACTAGCCAATAGTTGTAATTACTAGCCAATAGTTACAACTGCCCTGGCTACCAGATTTATGGACTTATGCCCTACATTCAGGAAAATATGATAATGGTGATATAATAGCCCATTCATTGAGTAAGTATCATGTGCCAGGTCCTGTGCTAAGAACTGTGCATGTATTGGTTCATTTCATTCTCACAACAGCCCTGTGGTAGATAAACAAGACGAGATCAACCTCTATAGGGTCACATGATCAGAAAGTGGTAGAGTCCAAAATCAAAGTCAGATCCTATTAGCTCCAATGCCTGTGCTCTTCACTCTTATATGCCTGTTCTAATAAGAGTCAGTCGGTGTTGTGCACAAAGGGCATGCTGCAGGATCAGTTGTCTTGCTAGAAATGGGAAACAGCATGCTTTTTCTTATAAAAGAGAACCAAGTTGGCCACTTCAGGAGTTGATAAAGCGTAAGTGTTGTCACAGGTGTAGAAGGACTCCACGTGTGCATTGATAAGAAGGATCAGCCTTGGTTGTGGGGCAGGAGAAATACCAGGTTCCAGCTCTGTCACACCCCATCCTGGTGATGGGCATAGAAAGTGGGGGCAAAGGCAGACCTTCTGCCTTCCCATTTGAGAATTCTTACCTGTATGTGGTGGAGATGCTCAGAATTCAGGATGGCACACAGCCAGGAAACAAGAACATGGTGCCAGAGAAAAATGAGGGTGTGAGGTAGACTTAGTGGGAAGCAAAATTAGCTTGAGCACCCAGTGAAAAGTGGACACTCTTGACTTAGCTTTCAGATACAGCATAATGGGGGCCATTCTTTTCAGAATGTGGCTTCACAAGGGCTTCAGTCAGTCTTTTTCACTGCTAAAAGAACCCCACCAGGACAACTGTAGAGGAAGAAAGGTTTATTTTGGGGCTCATGGTTTCAGAGGTCTTAGTCCATAGACAGCAGGCTTCATTCCTTGGGGCTCGAGGTGAGGCAGGACATCATGGTGGAAGAGTGTGGCTGAGGGAAGCAGATCACATGATGATCAGAAAAGAGAGGGGGGGGAGAGAGACCACTCTCCAAATAAAAAATATAGACCCCCCATTAGCCACGCCCCCAATGAACCACTTCCTCCCACCGCACCCCACCTCCAGTTACCTCTCAGTTAATCCCACTAGGGATTAATTTGCTGATTAAGTTAAGGCTATAGTCCAATCATTTCTCCTCCAAACCTTCTTGCATTGTCTCACACATGATTTGGGGGGTGGGGGGGACACCTCACATCCAAAACCCTAACAATAAGTAAGGACATCTGTGGACAAGGCCCAGGCTTTCAAGTCACATAGGAAGCCTGGCCTACCGAATCCAGGCTTCATCATACAAAATGTCCCAGTACCTCACCAAGGAATCCAGGTTCCTTAGTTAGGAATCCCTCTGAAATGTAGAACAGCCCTTCTTAAACTGAGACCCGAGAGGGAGCAAGGGTGAGGCCACTGCCCCAGGAGGAGCCATGAATCTGTACTGTCAGCTGCAGGGAACGTACATGCGCTCATGCGCGTGCGCACACACCAGGAGGGATAGGTACCTTCCTAACATTGCCTCTGCTCCGAGGACTAGGTCTTCCAGTTCAGGAACGTGTTAAAGGTTCAGCACCAGTTCAGTGTGAAGGGCTCTCTTGAGCCTCGAGGCCTCTTGGAATTCAGCCGAAAAACCTGAGTCATTCCTTTCCATCTCCTGGGCAAGAGGCCAAAACATCATTGACCCCACCTCGTGCTGAAGCCTGGGATACCACTGATGGCGTTCTCATCTGCCGTCATGGCAAGATGAACAGCAACCAACAATGACAGCGTGCTCTGAAAACACAACATGTCTAAGGGCACTTTCATCTTTGCTTCTGGACTCACTTTCTGTTTAGTTTCAGCAACAGAAGAGGAGGCTGGGAGGAGGAAGAGAAAAAGGAAGAAAAAAAGAAAGGTCTAGAGACTTGTCTAGACAGGACTAATAATAATATTCTGTCTATTACTGTGACAGTTGTCCTGTCTGTGGCTACAAAAACTTCATGTGGAAATGACACAGAAGAGTTGTGATCACTGTCCTTGGCCCCTGATGATCACTACTGAAACTCAAGATAAAGTTATTATTTGATCCTGCCCACAATGACAAATGGGCATCTCTCTTCACTACCTCCTCTAAGGGAATTCAACCTTTCTTGGAGCTCTGTTGAAAAATGAGTTCTCAGAAATTCAAAGCTTCATCTTTAAGAAGATTTATAGAAATTTAAGGAACTAAGTCTTGAGATCTGGGAATAAATTAAATACTTTTTAAAATGCTTTAAATAATTTTCTCATTCCATTACTAGAAATGATTGATTACTTCTGAATGTGTAATACTGTTCCAGATTATCTTCCACAACTGTAACTTTCACAGCGAAAACTAGACTTTCATTATAGAATGGGCATGGTGACAACTGAGTTTCTTTTAGATAATAAGTCAATTGGCAGATATATTGTATAAATCAGGCATTTAAATATTTATATGCACTCATAATTGTTTAAACATTTGACAAAATAGTCTTGCCCAGAACACACATTATAATTTAGAAAATATTCCTGAATCACTTCTTGTGACTCACTGACCAACCGTCATGTTTGTTCAACATCCAGAGGCATTGATCTTTTGTTTGGGGTCAATTTCATATTTTCCAAATTTAGTCAGATTTAACCAATTCCCTTAATTAACTTTATAACAAATTGTCTTGTCTATTTTCATTCAGGGAAGCAAGAGTTAGGACTCCAACAAACTTATGAATAAGTTGCTTAACTGCTCTGAAATTAAATCTTCATTAGTAAAATAGCATGGGGACAGGGAGAACGCTAAAATTCTGAGTGCCACTAGAATTTGAAATTGTTTTCATTTTCTTGGATCATCTTTCAACTTCCATCCCCCTGTGTCTCTTCATTACCATGCAAAAACCCCTCTTGTTCACCTCTTACGAACTCCCTGTTCCATTCCTTCTAGTGGCCTTTCAAAACTTTCTCTTCCTCTGGGTTCCTAAAATCCCCAGTCACAAGACTCTCCTTCTGGTGTGCTACCTTTCTGAGAAAATAGAAGCTATCTGAGATACTTCCTTTCTTGGCCCCTCTGAATTCCTCTGTACTGTGTATTGTTTTACTCCTCTCAGTCCTGAGCTCCAGAATGAAATGTCTCTCCTCTGACAAAGTTATCTCCTTCACCTTCACTCTTGATTAAAAACACTCCCACCTCCTTACTTCCTTGCTCATTCATCTCTCTTTCAAGGGAATCCTTGATCCCTCCTGACCAGTTGTCTCTTTTTCTGCCTTCTCAGGTAGAACCAGTCTTTAAAACTAATAAACTGAATCATTTTCTTGACCTTGCCTTGCCATCTATCCTTCCTCCTTTCCTTCACTTGTCATCCCTTTGACACCCAAATATAAGAGTGGTCTTCATTTCTGCGTTTCTTCACTAGCCCTTTATTCATAAATTCCCTCTTTAGGATCATGAGTGACCTCCTACACACCAATCCAACTGCATTCTCTTAAGCTTCCCACAGCACTTAAAATTACTGGTGGCTTTGTGCTTCCACCCTTCCTTTGCTCTTCTCAGCCCGGTACAAACCTGTTTCTCCTGACAATGTCCTGGCATGCCTCCTCTGGTTCTTCTTTCCTTCTGCACTGTGACACAGATGTTTCCATGGTTTCACTCTAGGTCCTCTTCATACCTCCTCACTCTCTCCTTTGAAGCTTCTGTTCTCCGAGCCTGTATCGCCAACCAGATCTCCAGTCCAAAAACTCCCTCCCAAGCTCCACAGAACATCTCCACTGACGGACAACTTACCCATTAAACTAGGAGTTCCTAAAGGCACAAGTCATCTGTTACCCATTTTCATGCCTCAACTCCTCACCACCATCCAGGGCCAGGAACAGGGTAGTAGGGACTCAATAAATTTATTTCAACAGTATTTTCCACCATTGCCTGAAACCCACTGGACTCAAAACTAAACAGCCTTCTGGCCTCCACAATCCAAAACAATCCAGGCTCCTAACTTCCCTGTTTCTCTTACTGCTATTACCAACTTGCAATCCCCAAAACTTAAAAATCTCAGCTCCAACTTTGACTCATTCTTTTCCTCGTCCCCTAAACCCAGTAACTGATCACGTGTTGTTGATTCTACCTTTGTTATATGTTTTACATCTATTTAGTCACTTACCCTCCTTCTGTCATATCTTCAGTCTAAAGCTTTAATTATCTCCCACATATTTTATGGTAATAACTTCCCAAATCAGCTTCTTTACCTCTCCTACATACTACTACTAGATGAATCTTCACTTAATATGCTTATGATATATATGCCACATCTCAAAAATTATTGATGTTCATCCATTGCCTAGCAAATGACATGCATCTTGCCCTGGTATTCAAGTTCTTTATAATATGCTTGGAAGGACTAGGATCTACCCAAGTTAAAAAAAAAAAATGGAAAGGATACTCATTGATCAACTGACAGCTGTCTGAAAACAAGAACACTCTAAAACTCAGCGCCCACCATGTCAGCATTGCTGCTTCTGTCCTTTTCCTTCCCTTCCCTCTACTGCCCTGCTTCCTCTGGTCATTCAGTTCCATTCCCTCAGTTTCAGCTGGCATACACTAGCCACTCCCAATACCTTCTAAACCTTGGGCACTTATGCATTGCTCTCAGTTTCTGAACCCACTGCTCATTGGCTCAGTCTCATGATTTTCCAATACCAAATTCTAATGAGTTCAAAACGCTCAGTCTATCTTTTCATGGGGATCACAGAAATAACCCAGAACAGTCCATGGATTGTCTGCACTGGCATTAGATGCCCATCTTATTCCAGTCAGCTATGATTCAGTCACATGGTAGGTGGGTAGAACCACAGATCAGGAAATAGACTGTAGAAGCAAAGATATGAGCAAAAGATTCTTTTAGAAGAAGGTGGAAAAAGCATGCAAAGTTCAACATTTCTAAAGCCGGTCAGCACATGTGGTATATATGTATTGAAATACACTGTGCATTATAATATATATATTATATATAATTATTAAGTGTTCATTTAAAAATTTTTGAATGTTTAAAGAGAAAGAAATGTTAACTACTCTGATTTGGTCATTCCACACTGTATGCATGTATCAAATTATCACACTGCACCCTATAAAGGTATACAATTAGAATAATAATAATAAATGAAAAGAACTTGAATCCCTAAGACCTAACCTTTTCCTGCCTCTTCTATGTACACACCACAATCCTGTCAAAGCAAAATTGCAGTCTCACAAGCCCATTTCACAATTATTCTAGGCCTCTGCTCAGATTTGGAATAATCTCTACCACCATCTGACTACCTCAAAATCTACTATTCAAAGGACATGAGTGAACACAAAATAATTCACAAAATGGTCAATGCACAAGAAAATAAAAACTATGAAAAAATTACGTCAGCACAATCAAAGAAAGCAAGCTATAAAAAGGGGCCATTTTGTCAATTAAATTAGCATGTACATTATCATGACAGCTTTGTGTCTTCCTATAAAATATACCAAAACTAAATGCATTTATTTCATGTCAAAATTCTGCAAAGGTGTGCAAATAAAAAGAAGAGAAGCACTCTCAATATTAAAATTTTTAAAATAACAGCACCACACCAAGTAGTGTTGAGAATACAATAGTTTTTGGTCTTATAAATGGCTGGTGATAGTGTAAAATAATAGGACCCTTGTAGAAAGCAATCTACCAAAGTGATTCATTCTGGAAAATATAGGAAAATCCAATCAGAAAAACAAAATTACTTCTCAATATGATCATCTTAGAGAAAACAACTTTCAACATTTTGGTACATAATCTTCCATTCCCATTTAGTATATACATTTTTACCTTTTTTTAAATTAAATTTGAGCAGACTAAGTGTACCATTAGTGGTTTTATAACCTTCTTTTAGCTCTCTATATCACGAACTTTTGCCTATACTAGCAACAGTCTTCACAAATATTCTTTTTAATGGTGTATCATATAAATAAATAATAGATTTTTTTTAACAGGGTTTCAGGTTGGCCTTGAATTCCTGGGCTCAAGCAGTCCTCCTTCCTCAGTTCCCTGCAAAGCAACAGGAATGACAGGCACTTGCCATCATACACCCCTATTATTTTTAACACTAATAACAACACCAAAAATCTCTTAAAGCCAGACTTCAGATTTTGTCTAGAGTTTCATAATTACTGGTGGGTTGTAGTGAACATCCATGTATGTAAATCTTTGGTGCACACCTCTGATTATTATCTTAAAATGAAATCCCAGAGATACACTTGATAAAGCAAAGAACACAACCATGGAAAAGAGCCGTTTAAAGAATTTCTAAATGTTGATTGAACCCATACTGTGACATTCCCTATGTTAGAATAGGGAGGGAGAGAAGAAAGAAAGGAATGGATAGTGAAGAAAACTAAAGATCCGTTATCCATGGCAGGAAGTCACTGGCACATGAAATGAAAATATTTTAAAGTAAGTATAAGACTGACATTTTAAAATTGAGGGATTAAACAGCTGAGAAAGTGGAAGAGTAATCAGGAATCAGGTATGGGAAAAGGTGGTCCAGGACACTGCTGTATTCTGTGTAAGTCCTGCTCTGTTTGACTCTTTTAGCCATGCATCTATATTGGTTTGATAAAGATATGAACCAAATTTTTAAAAAAAGCAGCTTAATTCAGATACACAATTGTAGTGAAATATAGCAGATACACAATTTGGCTTAGAGCCCACAATTCTCATAATTGGATAGAAAAGTTCCTCCCTTGTATATATCATTGTCTACAAAGAACCTAAATTAATGATCTTGTGGAGATTTCACTGAGGATCCTCTGTAAACAAAGCACATGACTAGATGCTGCGGAATATACTAAGAAATTCTCTATCCTTTTATTTTCTCCAGAGAGAACACAATTATTGTCAATAGCAGAAATATTCCCTCCACATGACTCAGCTATGGGATGTTAGAAAACTGCCTATGCAAAAAGAAAAAGAAAAAAAAAAAACCTTCAGGTTCTCGCTGAAGAATTGATAAAAATAGAGAAATGTTAAGATTCCAATTCCGCCAGTAACATTTGAGAGCAGAAATTTTTTTCTTCAGGAAAAAAATCTTTTATTTTTCCACAGTCTAGGCGACACTCCATAGGCAGTCCTCCGCAAAATAGATGTCAGAAAGTTAGAAAAATCAAAGGGAGACAAACAGTACGGAAAAGGAGGTAATGGAGGCCATGATTCTCAAGCAACCTCCTCAGAGAAGTCTACATTTGTCCTGGGTAGATGTTCAGTTCTTTTTAGCTCACTTCACTGTGGGGACAGAAAAGGCCAAAAGCAGGAATGTTGTCAAACCTCAGACTACAGTGCTTTCAGCAGAAATCATTCTTGTGGCAACACTCCCAAATTATCCTCCCTCTTAATCCAACCAGCTTGCAGGGCTCTCATATGGGCATAATGAACCAAGTGCATTTCCAGCACCAACAATGGTCCCATCTCCCTCCTTCATGTCATCTCCAGATAGCGCACAGAAAAGGAGCTTTCGAGCCAGACTTGGCCTTGTTCTTCGGCTCTCTTCCCTCTCTCCACTGCACATTTCTCCTTTGCTCTCCTCCTCTCACTTTCCACTTCCTCCTTTCCTCAAACCTCATTTCTGTGTTCGCTTTCTCTCTCTCTCCCCCACCACCCACTCATCCACGTCAAAGAACTGAGGTGAGGAAGATTTCTTGTTCTTCCTCTGCTTCCCTACTGGAGAAGAGCCATGCGTTTTGCCCTTGGCTGATAGAAGTCTGGTAAAGCCAGACTCACAAAAGCCAGCTAACATTTTAAATATAAGTCAGACTAAATTATTTCCAAGTTTACCAGAGAACAGCACAATTTTCTCTTTGCACTTGAGTAACTACTATTTTGATTTTCAGTTGTAAACTAAATGTGGAATTATGCTCTCCAAGTCTACATTTATTTACTTATGATCCCTTTAAAATGGTGTGTCTAATGACCTTTATGTAACTTTATATCTGTTTATATGGTACTTCCTTCCCCAGGCTTTATCAAAATCAGTCTCTCTCTCTCTCTCTCTCTCCATCCCTCCCTCTCTCCTCATTCTCACTCCCTCCCTCCCAAAGAGTAGGTCTTTGAAAGGCAAGGGTGAATGTTCCCTATTCTCATCCAAGAACTGTGCACTGATCAACATGAGTCTGTGCTCATGAGTAAACTTATAATGTTCATTCGGTGGGGAGGGGCAGCTACATTCAAATGTCATATCATGAAAGTTCGTGATCATGTCCTCACGGACCCTTGAACTCTAAAATATGTGGCTTAGAATCCCAACGAGCCTGACTTTTGGAATGAACATTCCATCTTTCCATCAGAACAGAGCTATTACAAGAGGACCCTGAAAGGAGAGGATGAGATTAGGCTATCTGATGAATACATCAACTAAGAAATGGGAGAGGATGCCAGAAATAATTGGCCAAAAAGTAATATGGCAAGTATTTAGATTATTCAAGTAAGTCTTTACAGACTATCTAAATTTCAAAAAAAAAAATTGTGTTCAAAATTATGCTTAAAGCATAATAAATCCCAAAATACCAGCATAAAGCAGTCATATATAAATTAGGATAGCACCCGCACGTCCAGGACTAAGGCAAAGCTCATCGCCAATATTTGTTGGTGAATAGACAAACTGATGAATAGAATTACAAATAAATTTAGGATTAGAAAGTTCTGTCTTCTACTAGGCAGTTTTTCTAATTTCTCCTTCACAGTGTCATGGGCTAACAAATTCAAAATTGATGAAAAACTGTAACAGGCCCACTGTATGTTAAGCGTTGTGAGAGGGAATTTAGGGCACTTCTGTGCCCTACATGATGAACAAATTATCAAAATTCTAAATAAAGACAAGATAAGTATTGCCTTAGGCTCCAATATGGCTTGGCAAGGTACCATGACGGAGTCTATCTTTATTTAAAATTTCAACATTTTCTTCATCATGGATTTTCTTTGCATTAATACTATTTGAATATTGTATTAAAATGTTATTTAACCTTGATTGCTAAGTTTTTGCAGTGCCTCTTTAAATTTCATATTCGAGGTGGGACAATTAATTTTATGTGTCAACTTGACCTGGCCACAGGATGTCCAGATTAATCTTTCTGTGTATGTCTGAGATGTGTTTCTAGAAGAGATGGGCATTTGAGTCAGTAGACTGAGTAAAGCATATTGCCCTCCTCCATGTGGGTGAACTTCATCCAATTCATTAAAGGCTTGAACAGAACCAAAGGCTAGCTAAGTGAGGATTCCTTCTGCCTGACTATCTAAAGCTGGGAGGTTGGTGTTCTCCTGCCTTTGTTCAAATTTGAACTCATACTAAAATTTTTACCATCAGTTCTTCTGCTCCTCAGATCTTCAGATCCAGACTAGAACTACACTTTTGGCTCACCTGGGTCTCCAGCTTGTGACTACAGATCTTGGAACTTCTCAACCTCTGTAATCGCGTGAGCCAATTCCTGTAAATAGTAAATTACTTTATTAATTAAATCTTGGTTCTGTTCTCTGGAGAGCCATACTATATGAGGCAATCGACTCACTTTTCTCATCTGAGTCCTGGTCCTGCTCAGGGTTTATAATCTACACCAGGGTTTGGAAAAATTCTGAAAAGAGCAATAGTAAATATTTTAGGTTTTGTGACCCTGTGGGCTTTATTGCAATTATTCACCTCTACCATTATAGCTCTAAGATGCCATAGACAATACTCAAATGAATCAGTGTGGCTGTGTTCCAGTAAAATGTATTTACAAAAACAACTTATAGGCCAGATTTGGCCCACAGGCTGTAGTTTGTCAAACCACTAATCTACAGTAAATCCTCAAGTAGTTATCAGTGCTACAGAGTTAAGTAATTCTTGTCAAAAATGTGTCTCTAAATAGCTAATGTTTATCATTTCAGAATCAATGCCTGTGATTTAACCAGTTTTGATCAAAATTTTCCTAAAATGAACTAAATTTATAACTTCCTCCTTTTAAAACTTTAATGTGGAAAAATTATAAAAGAAAATTTAAAATACCTACAATCACCCTCTTCATCCATAACCACTATTAAAATTTTGATGAACTGTCTTCAAATCTTTTAGGCATCATTTTACAAAAATAAGGGGATTCAGATAGGCCACATCTTTTCTGTAGTAATAAATTAACCCCCACATCCCTGTGTCCTGACTCAATAAGGTTTATTTCTCATTCATGCTTACCTATCCATCACAAGTTAGCAAGGCTTAGTTCATTAAGACCCAGGCTGGTGGAGACCCCACCACTTCTTGATGCATCTGGAACATGTGGCCTCTTAAGAAACAAAGCATAGCTTAAGGGCCTCACACCAGCTCTTCTGTCCCTCTGTCCAGAATTACACACATAATTTTCATCACAGCCCTTGGTCTGGAACTAGTGACATAACTCCAGGCATGGCGAGGGAGTTGGAAAATGTCAAGGAGCTAAAACAGAATGTTTGGTGAGCACCCTCTTTGCCACATTAAAAATCACAATACGTATAAAATTGGATTTTTCTCTCTCTGCCTTTAAAATTATATCACAAGCTTTTCTCCCACATTATTAAATCTCTTCAAAGGCATATAGATATAACCCTCTGCTATATTGAATCATTGTTTCACTATAATAAATATTGCTATATGCCAGGCATTTTCCTAAATATCTTACACACAAGTTCTTATTGAATTCTTATAACTAGTCTATGAGGAAGATACAATAGTACACACATTTTACGGTGTGGAAAATAGAGGCCTGTGAGCTGGAGTAACTTTTCCAAGGTTGCACAGGTAGTAAATGGCAGATGAGGACTGTAGGACGTAAAGCCCTTCCTCCTAACTGATGTGAATGTGAATGAAAGCGCTGTAGTCGAGGCGTGAAGCACATGTCTGCTGCAGTGGACTGTTGACAACAAAGTATATCATCACAAGATTAAAAAAGGATACATCAGACCATCAGGATCCAGTGTTACCTGTAACTTGTGGACAGCAGAAACCATGAAAGTTGAAAAGCAAAACCCTGCTGAAGGCTGACCAAATTTTCCAATCTTGGGGCTAGGGGCATAGCTCAGTGGTAGAGTGCGTGCTGAGCACACTCGAGGTCCTGAGGTTGATCCCCAGCAATGACAACAACAACAAAAATCCAATCCTTCCTCTTCTGTATCTGCGAAATGTTTAGAAAGATGACTAGACTCTTTGAACTCATTAAGGTCCCTGGATTCTTGGACCATTATGGAAGGAGGGTAAACCCTCAAGGTAATCAACTCCTGCTTCTCTGGAAATCCGAAGGTCAGCCAGTTTTCCACTAGAAATAAATAAATAAAGAGTATACAAAAGAATTTGTTTTAAAAGATCTAAACATCCAGTTGACTTAATTTGTGTTCTCTAACTGAAGCAAGGATTGGTGTGATTTCTGTGGTACCTTCTTTAGTATTTTTTATATATTCATATCTTGTCACAATCATTCTACAAATTGTAGGACTCACTTGTATCATCACATATCTTAAAATTCTTACTGAACTAAAACATTTACATTTTGAAGCATTAGTAATGCAGTCATTTAAATATTACCACTACGATCATGTTTTAAGGTAACAGATCAAACCACATAACAAACTTAGGCATGCCAAGTTTCGTTTTAATGAGTTCATTCTCACAGTTTATCATGGAGCAGATAGATGAGAAATTTCCAATGGTCAAATTTTGATTGCTTACAAGATTTATTAGTTTCCTAGGGCTGCCATAACAAATTATCATAAGCCTGGGTGGCTTTAAATAATAGAAATGGATTGTCCCACAGTTCTTGAGGCTAGAAGTTCAGAATCAAGGTGTCAACAGCACCTTGCTCTTTGTGAGGATGCCAGGAGACAGCCCTTCCTTGCCCCTTCCCAGCTTCTAGCATTTGCCAGCAGTCTCTGGCATTCCTTGGCTTACTGACCCATCACCCAGTCTGCCTCCACCATCACATAGCATTCTCCTTGCGCCTGTGTCCAAATTTACCTCTTCTTATGAGGAAACCAGGGCCCACCCTTATCTAATAAGACCTCTCTTAAATTGTTTGCATCTGCAAAGACCCTGTTTTCCAATAAGGTCACATTAACAAATACCTAGGATTAGAATTTCAATGTATCTTTTTTATTTTGGTGGGGGGAGGACACAATTCAACTCACTATGGCAGGCATAAATATATCTTCCTGTCTTCCTTCAGGGTGTGGGTAGGACAGTAGAAGAGAAACCAAGCTCCAGTAAAAGACTCTGTGAGGTCTTGACAAATTTTTACCAAAAGACCCCCATTTCAACCCTCTCTCATAGATTAAACACATAGAGCTTCGCTTCCTGAGTGAAGGGGAGAAAACTGGGCACATATACACCCATAAATAACATTCCCTCACCTTTTTTTAATAAGTAAAAGGGAATCCAATCAAACAAACTTCTGTACAAACAAAATTTGGCAAACAACCTTTGAAATTTAAGAACCGCTTATCATTTTGACCATTACTCATTTTTCTTCCTTTTTCTAAGGGCATGGACTCTGTTGTTTAATACATACTGTTTGTAAATGCTATTGAAATTTACGATAATCCTTGAACTAAATGATTAGCAACTAATATTAACCAATAGTAACAGATAATGATGATGATGATGATGATGATGATAATGAATATGATACTGCTGATAATGATATCAATAAATCTGAACAGACATTTCTAAGAATGCCATAGCCTTCTGTTTTTAATCATAATAAGTAACTTTTTAAATGTAGATAAATGCATTCAACTGTTTATTATATCTTACATAATAAGTACAGATAGAGATCTGGAGCTTATTTTAAAAATAAAAAAATTAACCAAGGCTCAAAATAAATATATTCAGTAGGGAACAATAGTCTTGTAACAATGTAGCCTTTAGCAGAGCACCTTGGAGTGATGAATCATTGTACTGGATGATCTTAAACAAGTTTACATATAATTAGAGAGGCATGGAAGTTAGGGGCTGGTATTGTTTTATACAGAAACCTAGCCCAGATATCTAATAAACATTCAGAGATTTGTACTCCTATTATGTAAGAATTACAACAACCCTAACAAAAAAAAAATCTCTAG
This sequence comes from Sciurus vulgaris, assembly GCF_902686455.1. NCBI lineage: Eukaryota > Metazoa > Chordata > Mammalia > Rodentia > Sciuridae > Sciurus > Sciurus vulgaris. The sequence continues at coordinate 57,809,222 of NC_136476.1, forward strand.
TCAAACTGTAAAATGATTTTTCACTTCCGTTTCTGAGTCATTTATTGCAAATAGCAAGCCAAAAATAAAAGCACACAATCAGGAAGGGAGTGGAGCTAATTTTGTTATATATATATAAATTTTCAGAGTAGCAGGAGTCCATTCTCTCTCCCTCTCCCCTCCCTCCATATTTCTCTATTTATGTTTCTGTTATATGCAGTCATGAATGCGTGTGTGTGTGCACACATGTGCATGTGTAGGGAGAGAAAGATCTTAAGATGGTGTCTATCATAATACATCTGTCTGAAGACATATACTGTTTTTTTCAGGGATTGAAACCAGGGGTACTTAATTACTGAATCACATCCCCAGCCTTTTTTGTTTTTTATTTTGAGACAGGGTCTTGCTAAGTTGTTTAGGGCCTCCTCGCTAAGTTGCTGAGACTGGCTTTGAACTTGGGATCCTCTTACCTTAGCCTCCCAAGTCACAAGAATTACAGGCGTGTGCCACTGTTCTCAGTAAGACATATACTTAAGATACATTTACATTTTACACATCTGAGAAAAGTTTTCAGGCACTATTCACAAATAGGCACTTATGATTTTTTTAGCTTTTGATCTGTATTATTAATACTTAAACCTTCCAGAGACAAATTTTTCTTTTAAATTATTTTTGAGATTTTACTTTATATAATAAATGCTATTCTTTCCTTCTAAAAATTAAAATCTTGAACAAAACCTCTGTTTTCCCAAATCCTGGCTTTTTCTTGCTTGCACCCTAGCTATACTTGTTAGCCTTAACCTTGCTCGACACTGACATCTGGTTGTCCCTCTCTGATCTAAACACTGGAATCCTTTACCACTTAAATACTTATTCCCTGTGTCTAACCCTGGGTTCCCAGCCCTACTGCTTGTGATCTGACACATTAAGACCTGATCCTTCCAGGTTCATCTGGTCACTCTTCCAGGGGAGAAAAGTGCAAAGTAAGCTCTGATCTCTGACCCAAGGAGCAAAAACCAAAACAATACAACAAAACAAGAACAACAAAAGTAACTCTATCCTCCCTTAGCAGAATCAAACATAATTGCAAGATTTGAATTTAACTTATCTCTGGGGTTATATGTTATGTAATAAATGGATGCCTCAGCCCTCTTCTCATCCTCTCCCTGGTCATCTCTTTACCAGGACCTGGAAGCCCAATCACGATTACATCTCCAAGGGCTGGGGACCATTCCTCCTGGGCTGCTTCAACACTACTACTGGACCTGTGGTCCCCACGTAACCAGGTTTTGGAACAGGATCCATCTACTTCCTCCATCCTGTCCTGAACCTGCTAAAGAAACCTCTGATACATTAGATAAGATAGACGAAAACACTCTGCTCCTCAAATCCTAGAAAATACCAAAGCTCCAGAAATAGCTGCCTATTTTTCCTTAAGTTCCTGAATGCTCAAATCTCTTCCACTACCGACTCAGTCTGATTCCTAAACATAAAAAAAAAAAAAAAAAAAAAAAAAAAAAATCTGCCTGCTTTCCACAGAAACTTTCAGTGACTGTTTCTGTAAACTCACCAGATCTTTAGGCATTGATTCCGATCATTATCCATTATCCCTTAGAATCTCATTCAGCTGTCTTAACCCATGAAGGCAGTAGTTTTGCTTCTATGGAAAGAAAGAGGAAGCACAATGGGTTGGTAAGTTAATGGAGTCCAGAAAAACCAGTGCATATCACACCAGGAAATTAAGGGGCTAATAGAAAACTCACTGCCACTTTGCATAGAGAAATTTAAGAAACAAATGTTGATGCTCTACTCAGTAGCAATAGAGTACTATGTTTCTTTGGGTCCCTTATGTAACAGACCAAGAATCCAAGGGGAGGGAGAAACTCAAAAGATGGTTAAATGCTAAGAAAGCCACAACCGTCTGAGAGCATACCTCTGTGGGCCTGAACCTCCTGGCACAATCTAGCAGTTACAAAACTCAGAGTGAGTATCAGTGAGCAAGCAGGACCTTGGCCCAGAGACCAGTATATTCAAATGCTGGTCTAAATAATAGATAATTATTTATTGCTGGATAAATAATAGAGAATAATAGCAATTGAAGTATTCTAAAATAGATCTGAAATGGTTTTATGTCAAAAATATATACCATCTCAATGTAGATGTATTTGTAGATAGACATATCATTGTTAAAGTTAAAAAAAGAAAAGCCACAAGCAAAATTAAGCAAGAGAAATTCTTAACACTCTTTGCCATGTTTAATCACACAGTTCTGACCACTTGCCTTGGTGTGATGGATGAAGCTGATAATGGAAGAATTATATCACCAACAGGCATTATATTCATGAACTTGATGCAAGAGCAACTTTTCTCACTAGAAAATTGAATCTTCTGAATTAACAGCCACCAGCCTGTTGGAAGGGTAGTGTACAAGGGCATTATTTATAAGAATAAAAATGGCATAATAATAATTAATGACCCTACAAATAGTATAGAAGTGGATTTTTCTTTTTAATTGACCTCTCCCTGCCAATGATACTGAGCATGATACAAGCTGTTTCTTCACAACTCCTGTGATTGAGCTTTGACCACATGTGGAAAACTAACACTTATAGATAATTTTGAATGGGTTGTAGTACCACTTGATAATTATATTTGGAAAACATTGAGTTTATACTAACATGGGATAACCATGATACCCAAAAGAGATACTAAAGGTAAATAAACAACCCAGAAGCTCAGTATTCCTATTTCCATACTCAAAAACACTGAGGCAGAAAAGTCCCTTTGATATTCTTGAAATCAATTATAGAAGTTATACATAAACAGGACTTGTTTTACATGACTTTAATATGTGATAAAGAAAAATCACAAATCAGTGCAGAAGTGAAGCAATGCATGATAAACATGCTGTGATAAATTTACATCTGCATCTCATAAATAAATTTCGGAATTACATGTAAAAAATAAAACTTTATGATGCTTATAGTAATATATATGTATATATATATATATATACACACATATACAAATGTACAGAGGGAAAAGGTCATGGAGGTCATCTTGAAAGTCATGAAGAGTTTTTAAAGTAAAAGATTTACACAGCTAACTATGTAGAGCTATTATGATTCCATATGCCCTAAAAGTGAAAAATAAAAATTGAAAAGGCAAATACAAATGGAAAAAAATTACACAAGAAATATAACTGACAGTCAATATATGCAGAGCATGCACAGGTTAAGATGAGAAATCTTAAGATTCCAATAAACAAATTAGAAATGCCATAAGCAGATACTTCAAAAAAAGTAGAAGCGCAGACACATGGAAAATGTTAAATCCCACTTGTGATCAAAAAATAAAAATGTGAATAAGATTTTTTTGTGCCAACCCAGTTAGCAATATCTTCGTTATTTTTGTATTCTTTTTAGTTCTATACAACATTAAGATACATTTTGACATAATCACAAAAACATGGAATATAATTTGCTCTGATTCAGCCCCCAGCACTCCCCCCTCCCCCAGTGCTCCCCTCCCTCTACTCTTCTGCAATTGATTTATAGGTATGTCTAAAATTTCTTTAATTTGTTTTAATTAGTTACACGTGATGGTAGAATGCACTTTGATCCATCATATATAATGGAGTATAATTTCTCATTCTTCTGTTATACACGATGTAGAATCCCACTGGTCATATAGTCATACATGCACATGGGGTAATCATGCCTGATTCATTCTGCTGTCCTTCCTACCTCCACACCCCCTCCCCTCCCTTCACTCCCATATTGGTGTCTTGTGGATGCGCCTGATGTTGGGATTCACTGTGCTATGTTCATATGCGTTCATGGAGAGTTTCATTGTTCTTCCCTTTTCCCGTCCCTCCTTCCTGCACCTCAATCCTCTTGGTCTACTCTACTGATCTTTCCTCGGTTTTGATGAAATTCCCTCTCCCATTTTTTTTTTTTCTTTCTCTTTCTTTCTCCCACCACCCCCCTTATTCTGGATTAACGTTCACATATCAGAGAAAACATTTGACCTTTGACTTCTGGGAACTGACTTATTTCACTTAGCATGACTGTCTCCAGTCAACATCCTACAGTGACACAGCCACATCAACGTTTTTAGCAGCACAAGTCACAACAGCCAAGCAATATTTTTTAAAGGAATACTTAGTTCTACTTCATCCCTACCAGAGTTAGTGGAACAGAAACAGAGGAAATGAGACCTGCTAATTGTAAGGAAAGAAATAAAGATTGCCTCCAGCGAAAGAAGGGAATTAATTACCATCTCTGGTACTTCAAGTCGCACTGATGTCAGAGGTCCTGGTCTATTCCAATGTGCATACCCAGGCTATTCACCCTCCAAAATGGTTCTGAACTTTGCCTTTTAAATCCAAAACTATCAAGCTTCACCACACTGTGCTATGCCTTATTTCTAGTTATACACACTCTTTAACCATAATCCTCATTTTGGCTCTCTCAGTCTTTTAGATGGAATCTAATCTCTGCTGTCTGTTCTGAACTTGACTGCTTTCTGCTTCAGTGATCAATGCTCCATCTATCTGGTAGAGTGCCCAATCTTGGCCTCCCCAGCCCCATCTGATATGCTTCTATTCAAGTTGTATATGGCATTGTCTGTACCACAGAGAAATGAAAGGAGTCAACTTTACTGCCTACCTTCCAGGATCCACGCATCCTGTTCAATGGTGTACACACATTATTCCGTGGGAGTCCTCCTAATCCTCTGGGTTAGCAGGTTCTATTGTTTTTATTTTACCTGTGAGGAAGATGTGCAGTGACCTCCCAGCCACACACAGTTGATGATTCCAGGCCAAATCAATTTGACTCCAAACTTTTCCCTACTGCCTCCTTGAGCACCAGGGGCTTTGATTGTAGAATACATCTGAAGGCCATGGTTTGACATACAGAATAAACTCCTGTTATAATAAACAATGTAAATATAAAGTCCTACTGCAGTTACTGCATCCAGCTAGGGAAATCAAATATTTCCTGGGAAACAGCTCAGTACTAAAGTAAACAGAGCTATTTATTATTCTTTATAAACCATCACTCTCTATGGCCTTTCTAGGAATAGGAATTGACAGATTAAAACAAAAACAAATGAAAAACCATACCATCCCATAGCACTGAAAGGCCACAGACCAATAGGAAAACACATTCAAATGTAAAACTGGATATCAGCAGGCCAGTATCTCGAGTGGGACTTTCCCTGTGGCCCCAGAATGGGCACCAGTCAACAGATGAAATCCACAGGCGCTAAGCCTCTATATCTAAAGGGACAGACACCTTCTCTCAGGATTTATTAACGGGCGAAGCCAACCCTACCATTGACAGCCATCAACTCAGCCCATACTCTCTCTCTGGTCCATGTGAGAAGCCTGAGGTTGGAGGGCATTGACCGGAGCCCCCACCCCTGCAGACAGTCAGTGAGGACATTTTTTTTTCCCTCTATCCCAACAAGCTTGGGGATGTGCTACTTCAGAGAATTCCCTGTAGACTTGGGACTGACTATAAGAGGGAGATGAGGCAGAATGCAGCCTGGTGAGAGTGCTGTAGACAGACCTTGGACACAGAGATGTGGGCCCACTTTTCACCGTGGATCTCTGAAGGTGAGAGGCTTCCTAGAGGTTCCTTGCAGCAGCACAGCAAGTAAGAAGTATAGGGTAGTCCTCTTGGGAAGAAAAGGTCACACCCCTACCCATGTTTCATGGCATAAGGCAAGGAAGAAAATCTCTGTGGTATCCATAGCAGAGGAGGGATATGGGGCAAAGGGGACACCCAGAACAAATGAAGTGACACCTACCAGAGAGGGGCCTGAAGGCATGGACCACGGTAGAGCTGTTGCTCTCTTAGGAAGTCCTCATTGACAGAGACAAGACCTTTGCCTCAGAGAGGCCACCAGAAACAGATAGACCCACATGCACCAGAGCAAGACCCAGGCACCTTTCCTCAACTGGCAGGTGGCCAAGTGTATGTTGCTGCCTCCTCTATCCAAATGCCCTCACCCCGATCCTGGATGACCTATATGTACAGAGTGAAGGGGAGGAGAGATATCTTAGAAGTAGACCCCCTGCCTGTCCCCCACTCGTCTTTCTCCCTCTCTCCCCCACTCCCACCCCTTTCCGTCTCCCTAGCCCTCCTTCTTTTCTCACCTCCCTCTCCCTGTCTTCCTTTCTCTTTGCTTCCCTCTCCTCCTCCTCCTCTTCCCTCTCCATATTCCTCTTGGTCTTTTACTGCATCCCCCTCCAATTCACTCATTGGATCCCTTGAGCTAGGGGTTCAAGGAACTGAATTTTAAATTAGATTTGAGTTTGAATTTTACTCATCAAAATGATTAGGACATCTGTGGTTGCTGGGGATTAAGCAGTGGGGAGGGATGGATATATGGAGCACAGAGAATTTCTAGAGCAGGGAAAATACTTATTGGTAGATAAATCTCATTTTAGACTTGTCCAAACCCATAGAATGTACAATACCAAGATTAAACCTTAATATAACCCGTGGACTTTAGGCAATGCTGTGCCAGTATAGATTCATCTATTATAATTGTTGTAGGATAAAATTTCTATGAAATTCTAGAAAGTATAACCTAGTCTCTAGTGACAGGAAGCACATCAGTCCTCTGGGGAAAGGGATAAAAGGAGAAATGTGTTACAAGAGGGCACCAGGGAATTCTGGGGCGGGATGGAAGTGTTCATTATTCGGACTGCAGTGATGACGTCACAGGTATTACCTATGTCAAAGTTCATCACGTTGTGTCCTTTAAATGTGTGCAGTTTATCATGTGTTGATCACACTTTAATTAAAAGTAAAACATTAAGTTGTCAAAATGTTTTGGTATCTACTTACGAGGCCATTAAAGAAGGAAAAAGAAGGTTCTATATAGTGGAAAGAAGTTATAGGGAAAAAATAAGTCCTTAATGTATCCCAACTGAGTTGTCCAAGGTAGATCATATTGTAACATACAACTCTTTCCAGAACCTTCCCAAAAGTAACCCATTTTAGGGAACAAACTACAAGGATGACTGGGGTGCACTCTAATTTTCTAGAGTAGTTTTTTTTGGGGGGTGGGGAGCACTTAATATAATTTCCTTTCCATCACTTAATATAATCACTAGAAATCAAGGCACCACAAGTTTAAGAATGGAAAAAAAAATCAAAGAAATCAGTCAAATTTATGCATGACAGGTGAACCTGAGTTGGACCAACAGCCCCATCCTTGTGACTCATCTTAAAACTACAGAAATCTGTAACCCTGTGTTTCCAGGAGAGCTAGCCATACTGCTCTGCAGATGAGTCATGAGAAACCTGGCCAACCATGCTTGACAGCCTCAAACCACCTCCTGTGGAGTCGGCCGTTTTCTTTCTGCTCATTTTTATTCCTTTTTTTTTTTTCTCTCTTTCTCACTGATATTTCTTTCCAGAATCTATCCTTATTTGAATCAGTATATTTTAAGAACATCCTATCTGTCGCCCTATGAAAAGGACAATAAGACTTTCAAAAATCACTCTAACTACAAAGTGATTCTACTGTATGTTTCTTACTTACAAAAGTAAAATGGAATTTTTTTTCTCCTCCAACAGAAAACGGTCCAGATTCTCCACAGTCTCCAATCTCAGTTTGATACCATGATTGCCATAAATAAATTCTTACGCACTCAAACCAGTTTTGCCCTTTTCCCAGGAGGCTTTTGTAAAGCTCAACATAAACTCAGCTATCTCATATGATGCAATTGTGATTTAGGAAAAGCAAAGACCATCATCAATACACAGTTTCATCCACCCACTCCAACAGCCCAATCTATCTGCAGCCAAGTCCCCAAACCCTGAAACTCCCACCCACAAGCTGCCAAACCCTCTGGTTGCCCTATCACTGGCAGATGCTACGATGCTCTGTCAGTAAAAGGTTTGTGAGAAACTGAAAAGTGTACAAAATCAAACAGAATGCAAAGACATTTTTACTGAATTCAGTATTTCGGGATTCTGGAATATTTAATGCTTTGGAATTGAGAGATTTTGGGATCCACAGCCCTATGCTTCTCTTTCTGGCCCACTAAAAAAGAGTTGCTACCTGCCTACTCTAAGGAATCAGAGATGGCAGTTTGCCCCAAGAAAAGCATCAGATACACACAACTTGGTAAATATAAAACATTTCATTCGCTGGGAGCTTGCATCTGCCATGGTCATTATTTCTACATTTAAGCAGCACAATGAATACTCAAAAGTGGAGTGAAAGTTACTTTGCTGGGGGAGAAGCCATGGTCCATAGATTGATCCATGCCTAAGATGTTGACTTGGTGGCACAATAAGCTGAAATGCTGTGACCACAGCCACGTGACTCCTAAAGAACTCACTGGTCCTTCACCAAATCATGCAGCTTTTTTTGTTTGTTTGTTTTGTTTAATCTAAAAAACAATTAATTCCAATACTCCAGGCCCCTTGTTTTACCTGTGGGAAAGTTGAGGCCTGGGAGTTTTAAAGATTCACCCATTTCATACACCTCAGAGAGAAAAATGACCAAAATCCAGACTTTTACCCCCTCTCTTTGTTTCCCAGCCTGACACGAGCCTACTGTTTCCACATACACTCTCCCCGCTCAGACCTTACCTCTGCACTATTACCCAGGTACTCCAAATCCCAAAAACTGCTTCTCTGCTACTTGGGCCAAATTCCTATTTCCTTATTTTTAATGCAATCCCTCCTGGCATGACACTGCCCTTTTTCCTAAGACCCCGACCCTTAAACTCAGGCTTCTTAAACTTCCTAACCAGTACCCACTACCTCAGATTTGGCTCCATCCAGTCCCAGGGCTCTCTTCTCTGAAGGCCGCAGGCCTCCCTCAGTTGCTGAGGCCTATTAAGGACATATTTTATTAGTTTTCTGATATGTCAGCATGGTGTCAGCATTTCACTGTGCTGCAGCAAATTACTACAAATTCAGTTGCTTAACACAAATCTATTATTCTGCAGTTCTGTGGATCAGAAACCTTACATGGATCTGAGTGGACTAACATCAAATTGTCGACAAGGCTGTGTTCCCTTCTGGAAGCTTTCGGACGAATTCATTTCCTTGCCTTTTCTGTCTTTCAGGGGCCACACACATTCTTTGACTTGTGGTCCCTTCTTCCATCACATGGCCTTATCTGCCTCTGTCTTCTACTTTTAAGGAAACTTGTAATCATATTGAACTCACCAGAATAACTCAGGATAAACTCCCTATTTTAAGGTAAATTGATTAGCAACATTAAATCCCCTTTGCCGTGTAAATTAATGTATGCACAGATTCTGGGGTTGAGGATACGGACATCCTAGCGGGGAGTGGATTATTCTGCCTACTATAAATATCCTTTCTCTCTTGTTCTTGTCAGACCCTTCTCCTCCTCCTCCCTTGACACTCCCCACCCCATATATTCTTCTAGAGAAGAAAGGATCCTGGATTGACTGAATCTCCAAATGACCCCAGGGGCATAGTTTGTCTCACCCACTCTCCTCCGAGTTCTGGGTAGGTCATTGGCAGGACCACTCCACTGCCCTCTGTCTGCATTGTACTTTCATTACTCCTAGAGTCAGGGAGGGCTGAGGAGCCTAGAAGTAGACTAGGAAATGGCAGGATATGTTGTGGAACCCAAAGATCCAGAAAGACAAGCACACACACAGTGCCATTGCTGGTCACCTTGGTGCCAATCATGCCCAACATAAATACACAGGCCACTGAAGGTATGTGTTGAGCCTTCAACAGGAAATTTCTTGGGAACAGACTTCACAGTCAAAATCATGAAAATCCACTACATTGTCAGTTAATCTTTTTGCTTTAGGACCAAAAAAAAGCCACAAATCAGACATTTGCAGTCATTGTAGAATCAGACTTAGAGTGCCCTATAAACCAAATGTAAAGACTCACATTTTTTAACTTTGAAACAAAGATTGACAGGAAGTTGTGAAGATAGAACAGAAAGGTCCCTCGTGCCCTTCACCCAGCTTCCCCCAATGGTTGCATCTTACATAACTAAAGTACAATATCAAAATTAGGAAACTGACATTTGCATAACATATGTGTATAACTCTATGCCATAATACATTTTTTAAAATATAACTGGACAAATATATATGTCTTACATCCACCACTCAATCAGAACCCTACAAAGTTAGCAGCAGCACTCTATGGAAATTACAGACTTGTCTTCTACAACAGGTCTGGATTGGGTGGCATCTGAGGACCCATATAATCCTCAAGTCAAGTATGCAGTAAAGCACAGAACTTGCCAAGAACCCATGCCAGTAATGTGAAACCACTGCCACAGACTTCCCCTGCCCTGCTGGGAGCCCTCAGTCCTCTTGGCACACCTGCTGAAATGAGGAAATGCTCCTTAAACATTTTCATATGGTTTTCCTCAGTGTACGGCAACTATCTTCAAACTTCAAAGATGCCAAACATCTCAGGGAAGAAAGATGGATAAGCTGATCAACCCCATCTAGGGGATTTCATTCCTCTCCACACCATGCAGGAATTCAAGTCAAATCCTCTGAATTAGACTCACAAAACATCACAGAATGTTACACCAACAATGGCCCTGAAAGACTTTCTCATTTTTTGGTCCAATGTTACTATTTACACATGAGGAAATTGAAACTTGGAGGTGGAGGAAGGATTGCTCAATGACACAGCTAGTGAGTGGTTGTTCCAGTATTAGAACCCGGGTCTTCTAACTTCCAAACTGCACATTTTCTAGTTTCCATGATTTCTACCCAAAATATATATCTCCTTAAATTTCAACATGATTTTTATTGAGATTTCAGGAACATGTACTTGAAGGTTAGATAAGCAATGGAATAACACAATCAGCACCATAAGACCATGTAGAATGAATTTGCATGAGGCGTAAGTTGATAGGAAGCGACCAGGAAAGAGGCTATTGGAATACACCAAGGAATATATATCATGGTGACTTCAATTAAAGTGATGGCAGTTAAGTTGGAAAGACATGAGAGGATGTATTTTGGAAATAAAATCAGCTAAACTCTGTCATCTAGGTCATCAGCTACAAATTTCTGAATCCCCCAAGGAGGCCTAAGCATTTAGACTATAACCATGGAATTGATCAAACATGAGTAACCTGTGTTGGGCTATACCTGGAACTTGGCCTGATTTTCACATCACAGTAGAACCCACCAAGAGCTACTTGGTACAACTGTTCCATTTGTCTTGGCAAGCAACACCTACTTCTTTCACACATTTATAGATCAAGCTCTCGCCATGTACAGATGAATGCCTAGAAAACTGATACGAAAACTACAGGTTTAGGCTCAGTTGTGCACCTGGAGTAGGCTACTGATCACCCCTGTGTCGGCTCTGCCCTGTCTATCAATAAGCCCAGTAAAAGCTTCCTCCCTGGTGTGCCCCGAAAGGTTGCTGGCATAAACATCAAATGAGACCTGAACCATTAAGCACTGGAAATATGGCAGACACGTGGATTTACCCCTTCTACCCAAGATCCTCTGCTCACTGAAGGAACTGGAATCCTGTCCTGAAAACCTAAGCAGCCAACCAGAGGAACCTGACCTCTTATCTAAGGTCTGTAGCCCTTTCCTGAGACTGGTGGTCCACACTCCTCCCTGTATCTCCCATACTCCTCCCAGGCTGGCAACCCAGATGCACACTGACACCAACTATAACTGCCCTGAAGAGTTTCTTGCTGCTCTCCACATGTTTCTCTTGGATGAGATGCTGGACCACATGAAAGTTGATTTTGCCACATTCTTCCCAGCTTAAGTCTAGGAAAACTTGGGAGAAAATCTGCCTAATTTGTTTATTTTACTGGGGGAAAGAGAATGGGTGAGTGTCACATATGGCTAATTGAAATGTAAATTAATGTAAGAGAAATCAGGCAAAATCCAGAAAAGTTAAAGACGCATGAATCCTAGGAATGTGCCTCAGGAATATGAATGATATGTCTACTAAAAAAAAAAAAAAAAAAAAAAAAACTAGTTTTGTTCACAGCCACTTTATTCTTAATAGCAAAAAATTTTACCAAAAAAATCATAAATAGCCCAAAGTTTCAACAAAAGGAATGGGTAAGGGGTAACATAGTTATAAAATGGAATATTTTTAAGACATACTAATATATTCAATAATACAAATGAGTCTTAGAAATATTATGTTGCAAAGTAACCCAAATTCAAAAGGTACATACTGGATGATTCCATTAATAAGTTTCAGAACAGGCAAATGCTAACTTAACTATTTCAAAACAGTGATTACTTCTGGCGGGGCACAGGGAGTGGGAGTACTGACTAAACTAAGAGAGGAGGAAACTTTCTGGGATGATAGATATATTCTATATTTTGACCTGGGTGGTGCTCACATGATCTTATACATGCATAAAAAGTTATCAAATGGTGCATTTACCGTATCTAAATTAATTACTACCTCCAAAGGTACAAAAATAAAAAAGAGCACCAATATATTATCAGTATAAAACGTTTTAAGAATAGAAGTTCATTGGATTAGACAAAGGGGAATGAAGGGAAGGAAGTGGGATGGGAATAGGAAAGAGAATAGAACAAATCAGACACAACTTTCCTATGTTCATGTGAACACACGGCCAGTGAAACTCCGCATCATGCTCAATTACAAGACTGGGAAGTTACAATTCACATACGTAAAATATGTCAAAATACAACCTACTGTCATGTGTATCTAAAAAGAACAAATTTTAAAATTAATTCCAAAAAAGTAAGCAAAAGAAAATATTTTAAACAGAGGTAAGAAAAAGAGTAAATAAATGTTACACTCAAATGTAACTACTAAATCTCTTTGTAATTGTGGGGGTTTTTTAATTCACAAATCATCTGCTTGCTAAACCAATTTTTCCTATGAACATTTTTATCATTTTATTGTTTTTCTCAGAAGCAATCTTCAAACATTTTAGCAGCAGAAACCCTTCCTGAAACAAAATTGTATGTGAACACATAAACACATAAACATTGCCCCTGTCAAAGTCCATTTAGGAAGCCAGGCCCTACCTGCTGGCCCTGTTCTTTGTCCCCCTCTGGCAGCTTTGAGCCGTCCTCATCACATCCGCATGGTCAGAAAAATTCACTGTCTCAGTTTCACTTTTAACTGCTGCATTCTGGTTCGCGAGTGACCCCCAATTTCTTTAACTCTGACAGTGATGAAAAGATCAACACCTGAGTATTCAGACTCTTCTTTCCACCCACAAAGGAAATTCTGCAGTTGTCTGATGAGAACTGACCCCGTTCATCACCTCGCCCACCCCAAATATCCCTCAAAAAAGATCGTTTTGTCCAATCCAGTCAGAAGTACTTTTTCGGGTAGACAGGGGCACTAAGCCAAAAACACTTATGGAGTCCTACACGGGAAAGGAAGAGAATCATCAACTGGAAAACAGATCCAGGAAGTAGAAAGTTGAGGAAGAAGGTAAAGCTGGGTCCAAAAATGTATTTGAAAGAAATTTGGGACAAAACAGTAATGCAAAAAAATTGCTATGAATTTTTGTTTGCTTTTTTTAAATCTAAGATCAGGTCTTCTTTATTGATTTATGAAGTGCATTTTGCATCATTTCTTAACTCTGCTAGCATTTCTATGATTGAAATTTTATAATTTTATTCTAATCGATAAATAATTATACATATTTATGAGTACAATGTAATGTTTTGATATATGTTTATATTGTGGAATGAGTAACTCAAGCTAGTTAACAAATCCATCACTTCACATACTTATTTTCTTGTAGTGAAAATATTTAAAATTTTGAAATATATTGTGCATTATTATTTATTATAGTCTCCATTATGTGCAGCAAATCACTGAAGCTTATTCCTTCTAACTGAAACTTTGTACACACTTTGATCCACATTTCCTTGTCCCTACCCACCCCTCTTTCCCAGTTGCCGGTAATCATCATTCCACACTTCTATGGCTTAAACTTTTTAAGATTTCACATATAAGTAAGCTTATATGGTATTTGTCTTTCTATGCTTGATTTGTTTCACTTAACATAATGTCCTCCAGGTTCATCTATGTTGTCACAAATGACAGATTTCTTTTTTAAGGCAGAATAGTACTCCATTGTGTACATACATTACATTTTTGTTATCCATTCATCTCAAGATGGACACCTGGGTTGCTTCCATATCTTAACTGCTGTGAATGATGCTGTGATCAGGGGAGTGCAGATACCTCTTCAGTGTACTGATCTCAGTTCCTTTGGATGTATACTCAGAAGTGGGATTGCTGGATCAGCGGTAACTCTATTGTTAGTGTTTTGGAAAAGCTCCGGACTGATTTCCATATGGCCACATTAATTTACATTCTTACCAATGGTGTCTACATATTTTTTCTGTACACCCTCACCAACACTTATCTTTTCTTTTTATGATAATCGCCATTCTAACAGGTATGATGGGTTATTATTGCACTGTGGTTTTAATTTTCATTGCCCTGATGATTAGTGATAAGGTTGTTTTCCTTATCTGTTGGCCACAACATGCTTTTCTTAAGATAAGTTAACTAGTGACCCACTCGATGTGATTCTTTTTTGTAGTACAGCATTTTCTGCTGATTTAAAATGAATTTGTAATTTCAATAATATACTGATATGCAATATACACTTTGTAACTATTTCTAGGCTTTTGATTCTATTCTTGTAATCCACCTGCCTCCTTCTGAACCAGTTCTAAGGTGAACAAATTTTCAAAGTTTTTTAATATGTTTTAATAACTTATACGGCAAGTCTCCCTTCAGTACCTTTGAAATAATTTTTCTTAGATATTTTAGAATATTTGTGGTTCCATCTACGCTTTGCATTTCCAATTTCCAAATTCTGATATTGTGATTTTTGTTACAATCAATTTATTAAGTAATTTGGGGGAAAATTACACTTTCATAATCTTGAGTATTTTCATCCAAAATATATGCTCTACTGCTACACTTACTCAAGTCTTTTCTTGTCCCTCAAAAAGTTTTGATGCTTTTTTCATGTAGTTTAACACGATTCTTGCTAAATTAATTACTGGGTATCTGTATTTTTTATTGTGATTGTGAAAGGAATTTTTTTCTATTATATTTTCTAGTGGTTTGTATTGATTTATAAGAATGCTATTATACATGCACAAACACACATATACATACATGTATATACATATGTGTCTGTTTGTATGTGTACACACACATTAACCAGACAGCTTACCAAACATTCACATTAGCTCAAATTTTTTCATTTGGGTCTGGAGTTGTGGCTCAGTGGTAGAGCACTTGCCTAGCATGTGTGAGGCACTGGGTTTAATTCTCAGCACCACATATAAATAAATGAATAAAATAAACATCCATCATGCCTAGAAAATTTTTTTTAATAATTTTTTTCATTTGATTCCTAATATTTTCTAATTTTTTAAGGTGACAATTTGTCTCTTCCTTTCCAATATTTATACTTATTCCTTGTTCAAAACAATGGCTAGGAACACACATAATAAAGCTAAGTATTTTCAGTGACAATGGAATGCATTAATGGAATGCTCCTAAGTTTTCATCATTGAGATGTTTTCTCTTAGTTTCTCATGCATAGGCTTCTAATGTGTTAAGAAAATCTACCTCTCTTAGGAATTTAATATAGTAATTTAATATAGTAGGAATTTAATACAGTAAATTTCATTAAATGTCCTTCTGGGATTATATTTGTCCTTTTCTAGTCCACTTAATGTAATGAATTACATTAATAAATTTCATGTTAAACTACCCACAAATCCCTGAAATAAGTCCAACATTACATGGTTATGATATAATATCTTTTCATATAGTGCTGAATTTATTCCTGAGTATTTACATCTATTCTCATAGATGGATTGGTACAGTTGTGTGTGTTTTTTAGTGTGGGCATACTAGTTTAATCAGATTTAGCATCAGAATTATACTTACTTCAAAAAGATGAATTGAGAAGATTTCTATGTATTTCTAATATCCAAAACTGTTGCTTTAAAAAAAGGATATCCCTGTTTCTTGAACATTTCCAGAGCTTTTCCACGAATGATAAGCTGAAGCTTTCTGGGTGGAATAGACCTTCAACTATCTATTTCTTCCTCATATGGTTCCGGGTGGGCACAAGACTTCTTTAATTTCTTTAATTGGTTTTGGAAAATTGATACATTTTTCTTAAAAAAATGACCATTCTGTCATGACTTTCCAATCCCTTAGTTACTTTCCAATCTCAGTTACAGCTGAGTGTCATGCTTTTCTGTGGCATCCTTCTTCTTGTTGGGCCCATGGTTTCGTGCCCTACTGTTGTAGATGTTTTCCTTTCCTCTTTGACTTATAAGAACTTTCAGTTTTTTTCTCAGCATACTAAATGGATTTACCATCCACCCTCTTTATATTTACCAATTCTCTAATTTCTGCATTTAGCTTTGTTAGTTTTATCTTCTAGCTCTTCAAAGGTATTCATTGTTCTGATTTCTTCATTCATTCTTCTCATTTGTCACATTCAATACTAAAACATGCTTAAGGCTACAAGATCTGCTTTGAGTCTTTCATATCTAGAAGATACAACATTGAAATATATGAGCCAAACTATTATAAGTACAAGAAGTTGAGATGACCTCAGTAACTGCAAGAAGTTTCTGACTCAACTCTCAATAATTGTTAAAATAAGTGTATAATAAATGAAGATACACAAAATTTGAATTTGAAAAACCAGCATTATGTATAAAACCTTATACCCTATACAGACTATCTGCATTCTTTCCAAATGTCCACATTAAACATTTACAAAATGTGACTATATAGTGGTCCAGACAGAAAATTTCCAAAAGCAGAAGATACATAAACCAGAGTCTCTGATCACAATGTCATAAAAAATTGAAATTGATAATGAAAGATTAATAAAGCCAAAAATATCTAAGCACTTGTATGTTTCAAAAGACACTCTCTTGCTGGGTATGGTGGCATGCCTGTAATCCCAGCAGCTCGTGAGGCTAAGGTAGGAGAATCGTGAGTTCAAAGCCAGCCTCAGTAACTCAGTGAGACCCTGTCTCTAAATAAAATACAAAATAGGGCAGGGGATGTGGCTCAGTGGTTGAGTTCCTTTGAGTTCAATCCCTGGTACCCACCCCACCAAAAAAAAAAAAAGGACACTCTCTTAAATCGTTTTTTGGGGGCAAGGAGAAAATGTGTACATTAATGACAATGAAAACTACTCTTAAAAATAACAGAATGAATCAAAAACTATTACCCTAGGTAAATGTATGATTACACAAACGGTATGCCTCTACTTCATGTACAAACAGAGAAACAAAATGTGTCCCATTTGTTTATAATAAAAATGAATTAAAAAAAAAAAAAAACTTAAGAATACAGCCAAAGTTACCAGATCCTCCTATAGTCAACCACTGCTCTTACCTCCAACCACATACCTGTTCTAGAACTTCATATAAATACAATCATTTGGTGTATATTATTTCGTGTCTGGCTTCTTTCACTGACCATGATGTATTTGGATTTGCTTTTGTTGCTGCATACATCAGTAGTTCACGTGTGCACGTGTGTGTGTGTGTGTGTGTGTGTGTGTGTATAAATTACACCACATTGATCCTCCTGGTGATGTACACTTCTTTCCAATTTGGAGCTAGTATAAATAAGGTTGCAAACATTCTTATAACATGTCTTTTTATGGGCATATGTTTTTGTTTCTTTTGGATAAATACCTAGAAATACTTCTAGGTATACCTAGTATTTCTAGGTATTTCTGGGTCACACCACAAGTATATGATTAATTTTATAAGAAATTACCAATTTTTTTTCCAAAATGATATACAATTTATACTCTAACAAGCAGTCTCTCCACATCCTCCCCACTTGTCTCTTTTTAAATTTAGTCCTCCTACTGGATGTGAAATGATATTCCATTGTACTTTTAATTTGCATTTTTCAAAGACTAATTATATTGAGAAATTTCATGTGCTTATTGACTTTCGTACATCCTTTTTATGAGCAAACTTCTCAGATGTTTTGCCTATTTTGTGATGGTTTCTCTATTGCTGATTTATAGGAATGTTTATTCATTCAGGTCACAAGTCCTTTGTCAAATGTGTTTATTGCAAATATTTTCTCTCACTCTTTTATTTTTAAGGTAACTTTTAATGAGCAAAAGATTTTAATTCCAATTCATCAACTTCTTCATTCCAGTTTAGTACTATTTTTGCCTTTTCTAAGAAATCTTTCTCTAAATCACATTTGTGAAGATAGTCTCATGTTTTCTTCTAGTTTCAAATTTCATATTTGGGTCAGTGATCTATCTCAAAGTACTTTATTTTTCGGTATTGTCTTATATGGAATTATGTTCTTCATGGCCTTTTCCAATTGCTTGCTGCTAATCTATAAATATATAATTAATTTTTATACATTGACATTGCATCACATGGCCTTTGGAAATTCACTTATTAATTCTAGTTGGTTTTCTGAGGGAGAGTGGGAAGCCAGTACCAGAGTTTGAATCCAGGGACACTTAACCACTGAACTACATACCCACCTCCATTTTTTTTTTTTTTTTTTTTAGACAGGGTCTCACTAAATTGTTTAGGGTCCCACCAAATTGCTGAGGCTGGCTTTGAACTTGCCATCCTTCTGCCTCAGCTTTCCATGTTGCTGGGCTTACAGGAGTGTACCACTGCACCCAGCTTCTAGTTGTTTTTTAAATTTGAGATTTGACCACTGCACCCAGCTTCTAGTTGTTTTTTAAATTTGAGATTTGCTATCTAAAGAGTCCTGTCTTTGAAAGAGGGTTTTACTTCATCCTCTTCAGGCTACATCACTTTTACTTATTTTTCTTGCCTCGTTACAATAGCTGGGACTTCCTACATTATCTAATTTTTGTGGTGAGAGGACAGGCATACTTTGTTCTCCATCATGGGGAATGCTTTCAATTTTCAATGTTAATAGGACACCACTAGAGGTGTTTTGCAGATGTTTATCAGACTAAAAAAAAAAAATTCTTGCCATCCCCAATTTGCTGAGTCAAGAACTATTGAATTTTGTGCAACACTTTCCTGAGTTTGAGAGGATTATGTTTTTCTTTTTTTCTATTAATATGTGAAATACATTTTAGACTGATTTTTTTTTTATTAAACAATCTCATATTTCTGGAACAAATCCCTCTTGGTCATAATGTAATAATCTTTTTATTGATCTCTGGATTCAACCTGCCAATACTGTATTAAGGATTTTTGTGTCTATGACCATAAGGAATATTAATGAGAAATTTTCTTTGCTTGAAATATTTTTCTCAGATTTTGACATTTGCCTCATAAAACAGGTTCCTTTATTTTTTTCAGTTTTCCTAAATTCATTTCTTTTTCTTCTTTAAATTTTACTAGTATTTGCCAGAGAAGCCCAGAGACCTGGAAGACATAAATACAAACTCAAACTTTAAATAGGTATAGGGCTATTTAGATTTTCTATTCCATCTTGTATTAGCTTTAGTAAGTGGTGTTTTAAAGGAATTTGAAAACACATCCAATTTCTTGAATTTAATTGGTTAAAAAATCATATTTCCTTACTCTTTTAATGTCAATATGATCTATAGGAATATTCCTCTTTCACTTTTAAGGTTGGTTATTTGTTTTCTCTCCTTATCAGCCTTGTTTAGGGATTTCTCAAGTCTACCATGCTTTTCAAAGAAACAACTTTGAGCTTTGTTAATTTTCTCTATAACTATCTTTTTTCTATTTGGTTATTCTATTTTTTCCTACTTGGTTAGTTTCTGCTATCACTTACTTCGGGTTTAATTTAGTCATCTTCATCAAAGTTCTTCAGGAGGTTTGGAGGCAGAACAGGCAGTGGGCAAGATCTGTGTGTGAAGCATACCAAATTCAAGCTTGGGTATCACTTTTACTTGAAGTCTTGGAGACTAACTCCAGGTTGTAGACATACATACTCACACAGGATGCTTGGGCTTCTGGAGGTGTTCTTCATCTCTGCACAAAAATTGAGTGGTTCTGTGTATTACAGCACACTCAATGAAATCCAAGGTTGAAGTTCTAAAGGACCAGGTCCATTGCATTAAGCATGTCTGGATGGCCCACTGGTGCATCATGACCCAGACTTTTAATGAGCAGTTCTTAAACTCTCAGGCAAAGGTAAGGTCCTAATATGTAAGCTTCTTTTTCACATTTCTAAATACTTTCCTAGAAAACCAGCAGGAAAGGGAGGTCTCAGCTTCACTGTGTACATAAACTTGAGCTCTTTAGACACCAGAACTATGAAGGATCATGGGCTCTGTATGTCAATAGCTATAATTTTGTAGGCTTTAGCATCCTGATCAACAAGTAGTGTCAACCAATCTGAATTAAAAATTCTAAAAATGTATTGAGTTCATAGAAGAAAAGATGTGTGGGAGGGGTGGGGTAGGACAGCAATGTGTCAGGATTACTATAGTTCCAAATGTAACTGATGATTCAAAGGGTATAAAAACGAGAAAGTAAGAGAATTGGGTCTGATACACTACTAGTGGGAGTCTGTAGAAGACAGTGATTTCCAAGGAAGTTTTTAAACTCGAAAGAGTTAAAGCAATGAACTTGGTTTTTGTAGGTATCTTCTACTTCCCTCTATTATTTTCTCCCTATCCCTTTCCAACAGTAAGTAGTACATCTCCTCTGATTAATTTCCTTTATGGTCTTAAATCTATATATATTTTTCCACTTAAAATCATGAAAATTGCAAACAATTTGAAGCAATTACAGACACAGTGAGCTAGACCTGCTTCCAGCCTGGCGATCTCCTTCAGTATGTGTAAAGCATCCACCCAGTTCCTTTACCACTCAGATATATACCCAAAGCAATCAAGTAAATACGGAAGTTTCGAGAGCTCTAATGTGTCTGTAGAGAAGACGTGGGGACCATGTACTAAGAACATTCTACTCTCATTTTAAAAATGTAAAACAAGTTAATTTTTTGCACTTTTAAAAAACTGAATATATTAAGGTATTGGATATGCATTTTGCCTTTCTTTGATCCTTCCAAATCTAGTTATTGAATGCCTACTACATATCAGGTATTGTGCAAGGGATAAAGGGAGAAAATGACAAAGAAACAGAGAAAAGAAAGCTAAAAGGCAGTCATGAATAAAAAATATGGGAATGAAGACAAAAAAAAAAAAAAAAAAAAAAGGACTTACTGGAGGGTTCCTGTACGATCAAACACATTGTATGTTCTTGGGCCCTTAAGTCAGAAAAAAAGTAGTAGTTATGCTGGACCTCTGCTGACATGTATGGTGGGAGTGTGGGCTGTGTTTGTGTGCAAGTGTGTGTGGTGGGTTTTGGAGAAGATAAGGGAGCATAAGGAGAATACCTCAATTTCTGCCCAATAGAAGTGGGAGGATGGAATCACTGATGTTCCAGAAGCTAAGAAAGGAAAAATGTAAATTATTTTCTTTACGCATGTGGTTTGCACAACATCCTCCAACATAAGACTCCCACTTGGGTCCTAAAGTTGGAAAAATCTGGGGAGTAAGGGGAAGGGGAAGAGATCAACAAGCATTAACACAGTATGCCAGATGTCAGCACTAGCAGACCAGCTCCTGAAGGGAGACCCTCTGAAGCTATTCTGTTTTTTCAGTCACGTGCATTAGGAACCTAAAACTAATGACATTAACCTTAAATAAAGAAACGTATTTCCCATATAATTCTCTGTGTGCAGGCAGAGTAGCAAAGGAAAAAAGTGGGGGTAATTTGACAAGCTCTTAAGAACTCCACTTTCTAAAAGGTTTTTCCCACATTATTTCATTGCTTCAGGACCTGTCAATCTGTAATCATCTCACTATAACCACAGAAGCCGTTATAGCATAGTTCAGTAATTACATGGTATGCATTCTGAGATTACCTTGTTCACCCTGGGCTTCTCCAAAAGTCATTCATATGATTTGGCGGGTTGTTTGTTTTGTTTTTGCTTGGGGGGGGGGGGGTGTCCCTTTTTCCATGTCACTGGGGATGGAACTCAGGCCTCACACATGCTAGGCAAGGCTTCTACCACTGAGTTACACCCACATCCTGGAGCATGCTTCTTAATAAAAGCTAGGCTAACATTTACTGAAGATGCAAGTATAGGGCCAAGGGCTTTACATGCATTAACATGCATCACTATTACATGCATCACTATTACATGCATCACTATTCCTCAAGACATTCTCATCATTTTATGGATGAAGAACAGAGGCACCTATCTAACTTTCAAATCAAAAACTAGTTAAGGGGCTGGGATAGAGCTCAGTTGGTAGAGTGTTTGCCTCGAAAGCACAGAGCCCTGGGTTCAAATCCTCAGCACTGCCAAAAAAAAAAAAAAATTAGTTAAGTGGGGAAACTGAATTTGAATTCAAACCTATGCAGACTTAGTTACCATGGTATAGTCTCCTCAAAACCTTTAAGCCACAATATCTACCTTGTAGAGTTGTAAGGATTAGGAATCTATAAGATATTGCTTATAGACTTGAGTACAAAAAGTGTTCAACATGTTCAACACTACTAGTTATTATTCCAGATAAATCAATTATTTAAAAAATTAGAACAGCATCCAGCAAACTCAATTCAACTTTACTGAGCCTTGATTATGTATTAAGTTCTATGATAAGTGCTAAGATGATATAGTGATGGATGACTTGATTTCTGCCCTCACAAAGCCTACTGAATTCAAGTCTTTCTTATGTTACTCCCCTACACAAAATCCTCTAAAGATTTTCTTAATTTCAATTAAATTTCTTACTTCAATTAAAAATCTTAATTCTGCAGATGTTTTCAGCTCAATATTCTTTTTTTAAATTTATTTTTATTATAAACAAACGGGATACATGTTGTTTCTCTGTTTGTACATGGAGTAAAGGCATGTCATTTATGTCAATATTCTTTTATTTGTATTTCTCCTCATCCATCCATAATTGACCCCTAAAAACTTATATCAAAAATATTATAGAAAAAGGAAGCATATAGAGAGAAAAATATTTAGACAAAACTCTCTGAACAGATTGCTGTGTATTCACCCAGGGTGGGGACCAGGTCATCAGCTGTTTGATTGTTCTTACATTTATTTTTTACTTAGTCATTTTTACTACACATGCCTCTAAAACAGTCCCATGCTGACCAATCCAAGATGCCAGAGACAGAGTTCCCTGGAGGCAACCAAGGTCATTTTAGAAGGGAAATCTTTAGCCTGTGTACTGTGTTTCTTTACAATTTTTTAAACTGTTTTAATTCTTTAAAGTGGTATGTGTTCATACCACTTTAAAAAGACCAAAATAAAAAGACCAAAAATACTGATAGGCAAAAACCACAAATAAACCATCATGGTTTTGTATGTTACATTTATTTTTAAGACCACAGTGTTTATACTTTTCAGTAAACTGCTTTTCTTCAGGCAACATATATTACAACCATCTTTCCATGTTATTTACTACTTCTACAATGGATATTTATATTTATTTAAATAAGTGTACATCAAAAGCTATAAAAGCATATACAGTAAAAAGCATGTCTCTCATCCCATCACCCCCCCCCCATTAACTTACAGTTTTAACCAGGAGCAGCCACCAGTTACCAGCCTTCTGTGGTCCCCCCAGTTTTTTTGTGATCCTTCTACAAATAATTCTATGAACATATATATATTGTATATATACATATATATAGTGTGCACATATATATAGTGTGTGTGTTTATATGTATACATATATATAAAACAAATATATATATATATATATTTTTTTTTTTTTTTTTTTTTTTGGTACCAGGGCTTGATCCCAGGGGTACTCAACCACTAAGCAACATCCCCAGTCCTTTATTTAGATTTTATTTTGAGGTAGGGTCTCAGTAGTTGCTTAGGGTCTTGCTAAATTGCTGAGGCTGGCTTTGAACTTGTAATCCTCCTGTCTCAGCCTCCGAAGCCACTGGAATTACAGGCATATTACCAGCTATTTTTCTTTCTAAATAAGCGGTAGCAGTGCAGAGTTTTGTGCCTTGCTTTTCTCTCAGTCATATACATATATCTGTTTTGTTCCTCTTTGTGGCCACAAAGTGTTCTACTGTATGTACACAATGCTACACTCACCCAGTGCATTTTTACAGGACACTCAGAATGTTTCTAACCTTTTATTATCACAGTATTGCTAAATATATGTTTAAAACATATATATGTACATATCTGTGAATAATTCTATAGGAAAAATTGTTAGAAGAGAAATTTTGAGGCCAAAAAACATGTATATTTTAAAATTTGATGAATAATACCAGAGTGCCCTCCATTCAAGTGATCCTAATTTCCACTCCTGCCAACTACAAATGAGAATGTCTGTCTAGTTCCTTACCTGTGGATGCCCAGCCAGATACTTTTTCTAATTTCCCTTCCCAAACATGCACACACCCTAAACACAGGTGAGGTCATGTGCTTAGTTCAGGCCATGGAATGTAGAAATGTTAACAGAAATGGCATGTGTCACAACCAGGTAAGGTAATTGAGAAGAAATGTGCATTCTCCACTCTATTCTGCAATTTCACCAGCTGGAAACAGAAGAGTCCAAGGCCCTAAGGAGTGATGCAGTCATATGATGGAAGGAAACTAAATGCCTGAACCACCATAACAAAAAAAAAAAAAAAAATGTCTACCAACATGGACTATTACAGAAGGCAAAAATAAACCTCTATTGTATTAAGTCACTGAAATGTGGGCACTTGTTATAACACCTTGCTTTATCCTACCTACTACACGAAGATACCCTTTTCTATAAATACCAGATCCAAGGTTCTGAGGACACACTTAGGAAATATTACTCAAGAATTCCACTATCAACTTTTAATGTTAACTCTGTTAATGTTAAGAAAATATTATTCCTTTACCATATTACTAAGAACTGTTTTATGTTTATCAGGAATGGGTATTGATTTATCAAATATTCTTGCCATATCTGTGGAAGTGACGGAAAGATCTTTTTCCTTTGATCTATTAAAGTGATATACTACATTAATATTTCCAAATGTTGAAATAACCTCACATTTGTAAAATAAACTGTTTACTTATATATTTTACCTCCTATATTGTTGAATGCTAAGGAATAACTAGAACAAAATAATAGATTTGGGAATTCTTTAAACATGATTCATAAACTTTAAATTCCAACTGAGGAAATAAAAAGTATAACAACCATTCCAAGGACCAAATTTCTTATTTGGAAAAGTGAGTGAATGAGTATCACACTATCCAGATCAAAAACAAAAGAAATGGAGTTTCTGAATGAAAAAGAAGGAGATCTAGAGGGCAGGTCTAAGGGATCTAATTGAAAATAAGACATCCTGGAGGGAGAGCAAAGACATCCTGGATGGTCTAAGATAATATGCAGCACTAAGAAAACTTCCCTCAGGAGGAGAATAGAGCTGCGACATCAAAAGCACTCCCTGAGTGCCAAGAAAAGTAAGTGAAAAAAAGGCATTCACCTTGATGTATTTTGAGGAAATTTCTGAACTGTAAGAATAAGGGAAAATATGAGCTTTCACAAAGAAAGAACAGGTTACCTAAAAATGAAATGAACACAAGATCATCACTGGACGTGATGAAGAACAGGGGCTCTGAAGTAAGACTACCTGGGTTCAAATTTTGGTATGAACTTGATCAAGTTACTTAACTTCTTGCGCTTCTGTAAAATATGAATAATGACAGTACTCAGCATTTAAGATTGGCTGGAAGTAACCATGAAATAATACATTGAAGAGTCTGGCACATAGTTCAAGTCCCTGTACTTCCATCTGTAAACACCAAAAGTTGTGACAGTGAGTCAAAACTTCAAAGACTTAGGAGGGCATAAGTGTGAACCTTCCCTAGGGCATGGTAGGCAGACCAAAGGCCTGAAGAACTATACCACAAGCCCCAGCCCAACACCTCTAATGGCAGCTGAACCCCAGGGTAGTAAGACGTAAACTAGGAAGAGTGAATCTCACTGACACAGACAACCATTTTTTGGCCTGAAGCTCAAAATTACTGGAGATGAAAAAGTTGTCAGCTCTATCATGATAAACAGACTCAGTGGAGTTTCTTAAAGTAAGTGGGGATATTCCTTCAATGAATAAACCATATTACCATATTCCAAGACCCTTCAAAGTAAAATGATGTGGGATTTGGGGTGCCTGATTTGGGTGTCATAAAAAGTAATTTCATTCATAGAGCAAATGTCTGAGCATATTTATCATGTGTCAAGCACTACTCTCTAACTGTACAAAAGACATGCCAAATCCCTGCCCTCATTTGCATACTTGCATCACCTAGACTTATATGACCCAAATTAGAATGTCTAGTAAGACTCTGATCATACTGACTAAAACCATCTTACACACTGCATCTTTCTCTCACACACACACATTCCTTTTAGCACAATTACACAAGAAATGAAAATGTCAACTTATAATATTGCCAATCATACAAAATCAGATAATACTTCAATCACTTGGAGTGTTACAAATGCAAAAGCTAGCACAACAATTTGGTACAACTTTTTAGTTGACTACTTAAATTCTTTCAGCCAAGGCACTGTCAGTGACTACCTTTTGAAGAAAACACCACATTTTTCACTTTACAACAGGTTACCCTTTCTTCAGTTTGTGTCAGAGATATCTGTCTGACCTCTGAAAAATTTAACAAGCCCTTACTAAGCACTTGAAAACAATTAGAAATATTTAAAATGTTCCTCTCTACCTTCTAGCTAAAAATTCACATCTTCAGTTTATTTTCTCAATTCAAAAGAATTAAAATCATACTACACTCAGAATATCATAAAATCCTGAGCAAATATAAACTATTATACTTTATCTGGAATTTCAAATGATAGAGTCTGCATTTTTTATTCAAGTCCATTTCCTGCAATTCTTTACATAAATCAATATTGCCTAATTTCAGCAATGCCAACATCATATCAATTCTTAATATCAACTTTTATTTATAGAATTAAGTTGTCACTAATGTATATAGTAATTCTCTAGAGTTGGGATTTAATTACCACTAACCTTATCAGCTTTTTCACTTCCCTCCAGATATCCTCTACTACTGTCACACTAACTTAGCAAAGAGATCTTCTAATTGGTTTATTACTCCCATACATATTAACAAATCAGTTTTAACCAATTTGCTTTCAACAATATCTGTGAATTCACTTACCATAATCATAATTCTTTCTCTAACTGCCCTTAATTATTCCATACTGAATTTTTCTCAGCTAAGAATGAGCCATTAATAACCTCTTCCTCCTATTTCTGGTTTTCCCCAACAGGTGGATCCTGATCTACTGCCAGACCTAGTTCTTCTTTCCAAAAATAAAATATATTTATGAAGCTTAGCCATAAACTAAGGATATTAGTTTTGTAAAAATTAACTTCAGAACTTCATAATCTCACTAGGTCCATGTATTCATAAAGTGTACATTTATGGTTTTCAGAGAATTTTTCCATTATTATATCATAAAAAATGTCACCAAACATTAAAATTTATAGAAAGGCTGGCCTACTGCAAGCTTCAATTTCTTTAGGGCAAAGATATTTGACTGTAAAGAAAGGTGTGCTGACAATGCAGCCATGTACCCTAATTCATTTTCTTGTGTCTTAAGCATTGCTATTGGAGATGTATGGCATTGAAATCTTCCTTAGATATAACACAGAGTGTCACTAAAATGTTATTCTCTGAAATTTTGCCTCTTCAGAAATCATTAAATGAAGTATTTCCAAAAAGAAGTTGAAACAACGAAAACTTCAAAGGACTATGAGAGAGACTTATAATAATCATAACTATGATCATTAAAAACATACTTTTATATTTTTTAGTTGTAGATGGACATAATACCTTTATTTTATTTATCATTATGTGGTGCTGAGGATCAAACCCAGGGCCTCACACATACTAGGCAAGCACTCTATTGCTGAGCTACAACCCCAGCCTAACAACACACTCTTACATGATCTTTCAAGAATGCATTAGGTGTTGCTCCTGAGCCACTGAATCACGGGTAATATCATTTAATATATTTCATTTCATTGCCTTTTAATAGGAAGCAATTATATCACTTCCAAGACATAAATTAAACATCTGGTTCTCAGAACCACTAAAAACTTCACATCAAAACTATAGCCACTATTCTGCATGAACATAAGTGACTACTACTCTATGGCCTTATCCATGACTTTAATATAGGACTTATTCCCATGTCAATGTGCTTATAAAGATACCTACCACGTTCTCTCAGTCCAATAAGAAATTTAGCAACAATGCACTAACTCATATAATCTCTCTACATAGCCTTTACAAAAGTAGATCTTGACCTTCTCAAACAAACTGTAGCCTCTACATTTTTTCAGACAATAGATTCCACACAGTTTTGAACCTGAGAAATGTGTTAACTCTCCTGATTAAGGAAAGCCTGAACTAAAGATCCTCCTTAGGTACTCTAACTCTAGATCCTGAGCATTCCTCTTAAGAAACTTAATATCTAAAATTCACCCAATCCTGTCATCCAGAGCAGCAACCAAGTGTAGAATCTGGCTCCTCGCCACTAGAGGGGGGTGTTTCTTCTATTGGTTTCATTTCTCCTAATGGGGGCTGACCAGAATTTCTGGTTGAACTAGAATTAATCCTCAAAAAGATCACAACCAGACCTTTATTTCCCCCTTAATATCGTGTGGCCCTGCCCTTTTTTTCAGGCCTTACATTACTGGTAAAATACAAAATTCAACTCATATTATTTGTCCCACATTATACTCCACTGCCTTTCTTTTTTTGTTGTTCTTTTCAGATATACATGACGGTAGTGTATTTGACATATCATACATGCATGAAGTATAATTTACTCTAATTAGGATCCCATTCCTATGATTGTATATGATGTGGAGTTTCACTGGTCACGTATTCATATATGAACATAGGAAAGTTATGTGTGATTTATGCTTTCTTTCCTATTCCCATCCCCCCTCTCTTCCCTTCATTCCCCTTTGTCTAATCCAATAAACTTTTATTCTTCCCCTTATTGTGTGTTAGCATGCCTTTCTACAAACAGACTAACAAGCTACACAGCTTATTCCAGAGACCTTGACATTAGTTCACTGGAAAATAATCAGAAAATTCAACTAAGCTTGAGTATCTTCTTAAAAATTTTTTTTTCTCATTTGCCAGGTTCTTAAATTTTCTTTCAAACTACAACAATAACTACCAAAAAAATTAGACCACCATTAGTTAAAAAAATTTTAAAGGAAACTCAATGTCTTTAAGGGACTTACCCAAGATTTCAGGTAGCAAATAGTAAAGCCATAGTGAAAACTCAAATGCCCTGATTCCCAAACCGTTTCTGGATCTACTTACTCTAAGCATGAGTAAAAAGTACTCAGTGAGAAATGGACCACTGTTTATTTAACTCATTATTATTCCTGGAAATCACTATATACTACATCTGTTTGGAGCAGTCCCCACTGGCAAGAAAGTCAAGTTGGAGACAATGAAAAAGAAGAGTTGAGGAAGATGAAGGAAAAGAAAACTATCAACAATCTTGAGTCTAGGCATAAGATACAAAATATGGAAGAGCATGGACCAAGACCAAATCAAGAAATCAAAATCAGGAATAAACGACAAGTGGGAACTGTCCCATCACCAAATACTCAAACAATCCAAAATGCTCCAGGAGAGATGGTGAGTGCTGTTTAGTTCCTTGCTACTTTCTGTTAAGAACCCTGGTCTACAACGGTGTCCCTTAAAAAAAAGAGAGACAAGAAATGGCCGATTAGAATCCATCCTCCATTTTATAAAGCCAGAAGATAGGAGGAAGGAAGCACCTTAATAAAATGATACCACTCAGAATAAAATTAAAATCCACCTGCTGTAAATCTGGTGGGACCAAGTGGATATATACTCAGGTTGCTTTGGCTGCAAGCAACAAGGTCTCAGATCACACTGGCTTATACAGTAAGGAACTGTATTATCTCACAGAACTGGAAGTTCAAAAGTACAATACAATCAGCAATTCAGTGAGGTCACAAACAGCTCAGGTTTCTTCCATCCTTCTGTTCTGCCATCTTCAGGATCAGATTCAATCCAAAACAAGTTTCTCTCTCAACTGCCCCAAGGCAGCTGGAGCAGCCATTGCCATCATACTCGGACATCATCAAAGGAAGAGATGTCATCTCTTTTCTCTCTTTTATGGTCAAGAAAACTTTTCCTGAAAGCACGTGGCCCCTCTTCAGATCTTACTTTACATCCCATTGACCAAAATAGGTTCCAAACACTTCTAACACTTCCCTGGCATGGGAAATGGGATTACTCATGCTGATTACCCAAGCTTACTAAGACTAACCAAAGGGGTGGAAGGGATGCTGAGGAGTCAGTCACCATGACAATATGGTGGGCAATATATAATGAAGAGTACTATTGTGACACTGTTTTCATTTCATAACAAACCTATAATTTAATTATGCTGCTTCTATGATCTTAACTAGGAGGCATGAGCTTTGCCTGAGATTCAGATAATTATTCTCTTCTTACATCCCATACTTATTATAAACTTATTTATCAAATATCAAACATTATGATTTTCTTGGTTAATCTACTATTTTTTAAACTAACATGTTAGAGTAAGAATGATAAGTATGTTTGTCTCCCACAGCAACTCCAATGGATATAGTTACCCTGAACCCCATTTACAGAATAATTCAAAGTTGAGTTTGGATTCAGTGAGAAGTAAGTACCATGACTGAATAGTGAGTATGTCGTGACTCAAGTACAGGCACAACACACAGCACATATTTGCCAACCTTGTTTTACAGAAAAATCTCTTTAACTAACCTAACTGCCCTCCAATGAAAATGGGTTTCTCAGCAGCAATCCTCTTTATTTTTATTTTGATAGAGGCCCCTCCTCTCTCCTCACATTCCCCATCTAATTTACATACATATACACAAAACATACATCAAGCATGAACTCCAAAAAATATTTTATATATAATCAGAGTTCCACAGGAATTCTGGAACTGGGCCCCATAAGTAACTCCACAGAAAAGCTTGGCAGGATAGCTTCATTTACATACTGTCTCACTTAAAGCCAGCAGGGGCATCTTGGGGACCCAGGTTGGATGCAAGCATAAGCAGAATAGAGGAACTAAAGGCAAAAGAGAATGGCAACCTATTCCCAATTACAAGTGAACCGACCCACAGTTGCAAATCAAAAGACACAAAGGAACAAAAGCCTAATCCTGGCCAAAGGTAACTATCCAGTAATTGGAAAATGCTTAAATAAATCATGGCAAATATAAACAGTAAGCAGAGTTTATATGCATAAATGAAATGCATTTAAGAAGATGGAGAACAATAGTGGTTATTCCTCAGTGGCTTGATTTATGGATTTTTTTTCCTTTTTCCTTCTGTTCCTTATCTATATTTTTCTGAGTGTCCTGTACTGTACAAGCATGCCCTTTTTAATTAAGGAAAAAGAAAAACAACAAAGCAAATGTTTTTATCTTACACTAGATGTTTTGATTGTTCCAACTAACTTCTTGCTGCCTTTCAGTTAAGATCACTCTTGTCCAGCTATTCTCCTACGACTGGGCAGCGACGCTGCTTTAACTTTTTGGTATCACAGGCAACAAAGTGATGGTGAAGAACAGGCAAGGTGGCCTCAGGGAGTTTAGAAGGGAAAGACGCTTGAGGCAATGGCTCAGAGTGGAAGGAAGTATTTATCAAAGAGCTCTAAAATAACCCAAGCAGCTCAGAAAGCACTAGTAAAGGATGAAGGGAATTCAGCCCCATCTGCCTGCTTGGACAGGTTCTCCTTGTAGGACAAAACTCATAGTTCAAATTAAGAGATGTTTCCAAAATAGTTCATTCACATTCATACTCCCAGCAAATTAGGTCCTGGAGCTGGCCACTGCAGGATGGGGCCTCCAGCAATACCTTTTGGCACATTATGGTTTCCATTCCAACGTACAGGAGGCAACATCCCATACTATTGAACAAGACAGAGGTGGCAGATGAGGAGATGTGCATGAAGAAAAGCAACTGAACTGTACTGCCTCTGGAGTGGAGGGTCCAGGCAGCACACCTTCAGCTTCTAGAGTAACAGCTGGTTAGTGGTGACTAGAGACTGCCAGAGGACACCTCTAGTTTCAACAGTCTTTAAAGGAACCTAATTATACTTATATTTCCTTTTTAACCAGTTACTGCTCCATGAAACATCCTGGTCAGCATTCTGAGCAGCCTGTATTCATTTACTTGTTAACTGCCAGGCTTCTAGTGTTGCTGAGGAAGGCAGAGACAGCATGGTGAAAGACATCTTCACCACTTCAGAAGGTGTTCTATAGGAAGGAAAACAGAGGTCTGTGTTCGTATTTAGTCACAGCAAAGAAAGTGTGAAAAAGAAGTAGATGAATCAGTCTTGTTTTTGGTAAAAAGCAAACAGTACAGAGGCAGATTATTCACAAATGAGGTTGAGGCAACTGAGTAGTCATTTAGAAAAAAGTAAAGTTGGACCTATTCCTCATACCATATACCAAGAAAAATGGATCAAGAATCAAAATCTAAAACAGAAACCATAAAAGTAGTAAAAGCCAAGAATTCTTTCATAACCTTGGAGTGAAACAGGTTTTTCTAGTGATGACAAAATTCAGAAGTCATAAAACAGAAGACTGACAAATTCAACTATATTTTAGAAACCTACATGACAAAAAGATCATAAGCAAAGTTGAAAGACAAATAACAAACCAGGGGAAAACATGCTGCAACTCATATTACAAAGGGCAAATCTCCATATTATAAACAGCAACTAAAAGTGGTTTTTAAATCACCTCCACCTCCCAAAATAGGCAAAGGGTATAAGAGATACTTTGCAAAGAGGAAATATAAAAGGCTCTTAAATGTATGAAAAGATATTCAAATTTACTCATAAGAAAAACAGAAAGTAAAATTACACTAACATTTTTTACCTCCCAGACTGGAACAAATTCAAAGGTTAAATAATGCATTTTCTTGGCAAGAATATGAATAATCAGGCACTAGCCTAGATTCCTGATAGGGTATAAATTGCACAATTGCCCAATGAAGGGCAATTTGGCAACTACTATGGTATTTACCCTTTGGTTCAGCAATTACATTTCTAGGAATTTACACTACAAATATATTTTCACAAGTGTGAAATAATCTACATAACAAAAGTATTTATTGTAGCACTGCTGGTAATGACAAAGACTGGAAACTTCCCAAATGTCCACCACTATGGGACTGGGGTTGAATAAATGAATATGCATTCACACGACAGTGTGGAAAGATCTCCAGGATACATTAAGTGAAAGACCTCTTGGATTGTTTCCACCATTATAGAAAGAACTCCAACATACAATGTTAAGTGAAAAAGGCAGAACAATGTGTATAAGCTTCCATTTGATAAAAAAAAAAAAAGAAAGGAAAACAATTCATATTTGTATTGTTCTTGAAATGTATTTTAAAACTCTGGAAGGATGGTAATTTAGAAGATGTGGGACAGGGGTGGAATGGAAATGTTGCCTCTCCAAATGTTTTGTTGTTTAAATCATGTGGATGTATTAAATTTTCAAAAATTAAATTGGACAATATTTAAATGTGTGGTAGCTATACTTTGAGTCCCTAGTTAATATCCAGTCTATGGCCCCTCAATCTAGAGGTGATAACATCAGATATGTTTTTGTGCACCTGGAGACCTTGAAGAGTAGCATCCAGACCTATAAAGTGTAGCAAGGGTCTCATCTGATGCCTAGAGATGAAGTCACTGTTGAATAGGTAGGCACAGGCCCAGAACAGAGATGGTGAAGAAAAGAGAGGACACCATCTAATAAAAGTCTTATAGTAAAAATGACACCTCAAAATAAAGAGATAAGGCAGAGATAAATAAATGGGGATGTTTGGGGCCAAAAGTGGTTCAACAATTCCTTTGGATGCCTGGCTTGGTTCAATGTGTAACTCAGGGGTGCAACCAGAAGTCTCTGTAAACTAGCTGCAATGATGAGACAGTGTAGCACAGTTACAGCAGCACAATGACATATAGCAGGTCCTCTATGTTCTTCTCAGGACTACCCCTTGAGTAAAACTATCACAGAAAAAGCTAGTAAGGCTGCAACACTGGTAAGAATAAAGCAAACAGCATATTTTGAATAAGACTTCCTAGCTTCATTCAATCATCAAAATATTTACTGAGTATCTACTCCATATCAAGAACTGCTGCAATTGCTCAAAAAACTCATCCCCAAAAATACACAGGTCCAAAGTGTTGAAACAAAAAGGTGTGTGTGTGTGTGTGTGTGTGTGTGTGTGTGTGTGTGTGTGTGTGTAAGAAACTGGGGATTGAACCCAGAGCTGCTCTACCACTCAGCAATATCCCCAACCCTTTTTAAATTATTTTTTAATCTTGAGACAGAGTCTCTCTAAATTGCAGAAGCTAGCCTCAAACTTGTCATCCTCTTGCTTTAGCCTCCCAAGTAGGTGGGATTACAGGTTATGTACCACCACATCCAGCTCAAAAAGACATTTTTAAAGATTTTAAGATAATATAAGCTCCTCTCAAAAAATTTTGAAATATGGAAAGGTCACTGAAAAGTCAATTTCACAACTATAACATGCTATGAAACTATAGTAAATGGATTTCACATTTTGTAGAGTTTATTCTATTGTTTTAAAAAATGGCAATTTAGCATGTGATTTTAAAATAATTTGTTTTCAGAAATTAGAAAAGTGAGTTAGCTTATTTGAATTTTACTGAATTTAAATAGCAGAAATCTTTAAATATGGCTTTCTATTCTCCTCAACACAATTAATAAAACAGGAAAACATAACTGGAAAGGGGAACTAATTCAGAACAGATGTCAGAGAAGAATTTTTTCCAGTAGTGAACTATAAACATGAGGAATAAATACTGGAAAAGGTATTATGGGTAAAAAATCAGAATCAGTTACTAATTACATGATCTAAAGTAGGAAACCAGATACCTAAATATATAGGACAGGAATTTAAAAAAAAAAACTAAAATAATTGACAAACCATGTTTTTATCATCTAAAACTGACTTCAATAATATATCAATCTGCAATCTGTTAAAATTCAGATATTTTCCAGTGCCTATAATCAGCTCTTATTAATCCAAGAGATGTATCCAGCTACAAAACTAACAAGTTTATAAACAGAATTTACTTTATTCTTCCTGACTGCTTTGCCAACATTTTCTCAACACCTTCTTGGTACTTCCTTATGACCTGCCTTAACATTTCACTTTATCTCTTCACGCTCAGAAAGGATACAACATAAAGATCGCAGACCTTCACTTGGAAAAAGCAGAAAGAGGACAGTTCTGCCCTGGCAGATACACTTGAGAAGAAACGGCTTATGCCTAGCATGCAGTGAGGATCACAAAGGAACTGAAGAGGAGCAAACAACAGAACCCATTCCAAGAAAGTTTGCTAATTTGTATGAAGTCAATTTGTGACTCATCCATATTCAAATGAATGTACAAAGACAAGTTCCAAAGCTAAATATAAAATGACTTTTGGACTATCCAGGTTTCTGCTCATTTTTACTTTATGGACAGGAAAGGGCTATGATGCCAGTAGTACATTAACTCTCTTGGGCTACCAAAATCCCACTCAATGGCCATAGTTAATTATTGTGTGGGCCAAAGCAGTTTAATAAAATACTTCTGCTAATAAAACATTACTACTGAAAACACATGTGTTACAAGAGTTAATGAGCCTCCTGACTCCAGCAACCAGGTAGTGACAGGACACCAGCACAGAGCTAATTGATGGTTCACAATAATTTAACTGACCTAAGAAAGTGTTAGACTGTTAGACTTTAGGACCTGAAAAATCCTTAAAGATTGTAAAGTGAAACCATTTTACAGTGATAAAGATTAATTTGCCCAAGACTGGGCACCCTCACAGCAGCAATGCCATGAAGAGACCTTCAAGAAACAGTGAGTGCTCTTTGTGACACACAGCGCCTCACTCTTGGAGAATATGCAGAAAGAAGTGAATTTGTACATGTGAGGCAGCTTTTTTTTCAGAGCTAGATGTTGGGAAAGAGTTGTGCAG
The DNA here is from genome assembly GCF_902686455.1 of Sciurus vulgaris. Lineage (NCBI taxonomy): Eukaryota > Metazoa > Chordata > Mammalia > Rodentia > Sciuridae > Sciurus > Sciurus vulgaris. The sequence continues at coordinate 57,845,320 of NC_136476.1, forward strand.
CTATATTTGGAAAGAGTTATTTACTTCATCAACTCTAGCTAAAATGCAGATCTTATTTCATAGGCATAAATAATATCCTAAAATTGATTTATCACACGTGAGTAATAACTTTTCACCCCCAAATTATTATGGTCTTTCAGAGTCTACCAGTGATTGGGGAAAACATGACTAAGAAATAAACTATGTGTTTAAAGAGATTGGAAGCCTGTCCTATTATTATTACTGAAGTATAGGAAAACATTATTTAATGAGATTTTTAAATGTTATTAGCACTTATACCACTAAGTAATATTTCTGTCTCAGGTTTCTACTTTTCCTTTTCTATAACACAGAGAGTCCTTACTGACCTATTATCTTGCTTTTTTCCTCCTTACAGTAAATTTTAATATTCTAAGTCACATGGGCATATAACAAATCACAGTCCCAAAATCTCTTTGCCCAGTTCACCTCTGCAAATGTATGGTATCATACAAATTGATTTAAATATATTTTGGAGGCCGGTTATGGTGGTGCATGCCTGTAATCCCAAGGGCTTGGGAGGCTGAGGCAAGAGGATCACAAACTCAAAGTCAACTTTAGCAACTTACCACGACTTAGTGAGACCCTGTTTCAAAATAAATTTTTTAAAAAAAAGGGCTGGGGATGTAGCTCAGTGGTTGGGCACCCCTGGTTTCAAAGGCGGCATCAATAATAATTCATACATACAAACACATACACATATATTTTTTGGAAAAGATAAGGAATTCTTTAACTGGTTATACATAGAGGGCATAGTCCACCACTTTCTAAACATCAAAACGTTTTTCTAAAAGAGACTAACATTTCCTAGCCTACAGCATCCAGTTCATCACTGAAAGCAGCATAAAAGAAAATGCCAAGAGAGGAGGAAAGAGGTTAGAATTAGAGTCAAACCAAAAGTGTACCAGGAAAAAAAAAAAAAAGATCATAGCAAATCTTCCTACGCAACAAGCCAAACTGCCATTTCCTTGTATCACCAAGATGCTGTCTGTGCTTCTGGCAGGTATGTTCAGTTAGGAATATCAAAAGTTCAGGTAAAGAAAACAATTAATGTATGACCTCATATATGCCCATTTGATGCCAAGAACATCCTAATCCATATAATGTTACCTATGTTGGGGCTGCTCTCTATTCGCATTCAAATTAGACGAAGCAAAATTTTATGGGTATTTACTATCTATACTAGACATTCTTAGGTGCCAGAGATATTCCTGAGGTATGTGAGGCATGTTTTCGAAGCTTATGGTTTGAGGGGTTGCAGGCTATGTACAAGAAGAGCACACAAAGAAGGTAGTAAAATAAAAATTATTAAAGACTTAAAGCACAGTATGAGTTCACTTCTTGAACTAGTTTTAGAGGAAGGGTAAGAGTTCAATAAGTAGAGAAGAAGGGAGAGAGGGAATGCCATAAAAAGGAAAACTATGAACAAATGTGGGAGGTTGAAAGGATGTTTGAAGAACAGTGAGGACACAAGTTTGACTAGGACAGGGAAATTCTGCAGAAATAAAAAGGCCTTTGGTTTTACTTTGGAGACAATATCCAACTGCTGAAGATTGCAAGGCTGAGAATGATATAACAAAAGCTGTATTTTAGGAAGACTAATTTGGCAGTGATACAATTGATAAGAAAGAGGATATGCAGGAGGTCTGATAGAAAATTACCACAACAGTGCTGGAATTCCTAAACCAGGGACATCTTACAAGTGTATAAAGCAATGCTGGCTGAAATTTTAAAAATCTGTGTAGGTACCATAAATATAGTATAGAACTCTGTACTGATTCAAGAAAATGTGGGAAATTCATTGATTTCTCCTTATGTTCACCTCAGGTAACAACTTCTGGGTTAGAAATTTTACTTCACCTTTCCTCACTCAATCTTTACATTAATAAGAACTTTACATATAAGCAAAATCAAAGGGATTACATGTCATTGTTTCATCAGAAAAGCTAAAGCACTTTTTAAATCCCACAGTGTTAAAACAATTGTTTTATATCACACACAGTAAATTTACCCCATATTTTACTTTCCAAGAGAAAAATTACTTTCATTCTTGCAGGCAAATAAGGCCCACAAAATAAAAAATAAAATAAAAAAGAAAGGTAGTTATCAAGTGAATCTTTAATAGTTACTTTATGGAAAGAGATTTTAATAGATCGGCTGCAGTAAAGATCATGAGAGCAGAAACTGCTTTCTTTACTTTGTGTGTAAACTAGGCCACATATTGAATGTCCCTCTTTTAGGAAAAGGACATGTGCAGAGTGAGGCAGTCTTTCAATATGTTACAGGTTACATTTTCAACATGTCACAGATTAAGGTAGTTTTATTCTATTTGTTTTACCAAACGAAGAGATTTACCTGTAAAGTATTAAATTTCACTTAGTAAAAAATATTGTAAAAAAATTAAAAAGTCATCATCAAAAATCAGAGTACTGAAACAGTTATATTACATATGCCTTATACACTACTATGCCTGATTTCTAGTAAATCAGACCTTTAAAAAGACATAGAAGAATAGATATTAATTTTTTTTAAAATAGCAAAAAATCAATTCTGTTTGGGTCACTGAATCACATGTTTAGGGACCAAGTATTAAGCAGAGGTCAGTGTCCCAGTTCGTAAGAAAGCATTGTCTCTGCTTCCATGACTTCCCATTTGAGTGTAAGAACTGCCACTTATCAGTGACCACTGGAACCTCTCCAATGGTCAGTCCAGCTACCTGCCCAGAGGAACTCCAGCCAGGAGCCCTGGGTCCAGCTCAGCACATCAAATAGCCTTCAGCCCAACAAAGCAGCCAAGAAACAGAAACTAGATTGAAGAGCCCAGATACTCAGGAAGGAAAGGATATAAAAGGAGGCAGAAAGTTGGGAGAAAGGGGAGAGGGAGGCACAGGATTCACCAAGACAGAGGTCCTGAAGGCACACCCACTCAGAGAGAAATGCTTTATCTGGAGATTCTCAGTCAGGGATGATTTTTCTAAAAAAATATAAACAAGGATATTGGTTTGAAATTCACTTAAGGAGCCCAATTCGTGTAAGTAAACTTGGTTAGTAGCTTTATAACGACTTTGAGTGAGCAAGGACCTTTTAAATATTAACAATTAGAAAAATGTAGCTTATTCAATAAATTCACTGAAAGATGTCATGTTTCCTAAAATCCGTCCCTAATTTTAGGGTTCCTGCTTACAGTGATTCCAGTTCTGCATGAAATTTTAAACTGAAGGGGGGGAATGGATGGGGTGCAGAACACAGATGAAATTTTTACTAGCATGGAAATAAAAGTATTTTTAAACCTTCTTGAGGGTGAAGAGTTAGGCAAGAAGTAATACGTGGAAACTGTCAAGTGCTTCTCTACACACCCACCCACCAGATACCATCGCAGCCGGCTGGGGGAGTCTCCCTCTTCTTGCCTGACAGCTTCACTTTCTTTGAGGTCTGGAGCTGGTGATCACACTGTCCCGTCATGGTATTTTCAGTTAACAAAGCAGTTACTCAACAGGGGAAAAAGCCACAAAGGAGCAGAGCAGCTGCTGCTGCACCCGTGATGCAAGTGCAGGATGAGCCCCGGGCCGCCACCGCCGCCTCGGCTCCTCCGTGACGTCCGGGAGGGGTATCCCCGGCTCTCAGGAAGTGGTGGCCGCGGGCAGCTCCGCCCCCACGCGACACGGGGCTGGCCGGGCTGCCGGGTGGCACGACCGCCAGGCCTGCGGAGGACGGGCGGGGATCACCGTCCCTGCCACCAAACTCGCGCGCGCGCCGGGCCCACTCCGCCGCCCGCGCCGCCCTCGAGGCGGACCCCGTTCCCTGCTCACTCCTCTCACAGCCCGCGCACGCTCTCTCCCGCAACTCACACCCACTCACCCCGACCCCCGGCGCTGAGCCCGGCCCAGCGTCGCAGGTCACCAGAGCGGGTCGACCCGAGTCCAAGATGGCGACTCCGCCGCCCCCGCCCCCTCCGCACTCCAGGCGGGGTCAGGACGCCCCTCGCGCGGCGCGCTCGCGCCCGAGGCCTAACTAAAAATAGCCAGGCCCGACTATATTTGGTTCGGCCGGATCCCGGCGCGGCCGCGCGCACCCCGCCCCGCCCAGCCCCGCCCCGCGCGCCCCGCCCGGCTCCGCCCCGCCCCGCCCCGCGCGGCGCTGAATGGAGAAGGGGCGGGGGTGACCGAGGGGAACCTACTCCGCTATCTGCGGCGCGCGCCGGCGGCTGGGCCCGGCCAACCGCCGAATTTAGTAACATCGCCTGCGTCAATCACGCGCCTCGCGTGCGTCAGCGCAGCGCGGCTCCAGGTCCTGCTCCCCCCTCCAGCCTTTGAATGGATACAATGTAGCAGCGCCCTCCTTCCTTCTGAGACTGGATTGGAACCCGCGGCGGTGCAAAGGCTAGGTTCCTCCCAGCTGGGTCAACTTTCAGAGCATCCTCCCACGGTCTTCTTCACACTAGACTGCTTGAAGTGGACGTGAAGGCGAAGAAAGATAGGCCATGTATTTACATGTAGTTTTGTTTTCGAGTTTCTGTCCTAAGATCGAACCTTCTTCGATTCGAAACGTGCTTGTGGACAATGGAATCCGCCCCCTCAACTCTTACCACCACCACCACCACCACCCACACACGCGCGCGCGCGCGTACACACACACACACATAGGACAGGTCAAAGAAATAAAACTGTTACATTTGATTCAAGAGGACCACGTGGGGGACAATGTCTGTGCATTGTTTCACTCAAATATTTTCTCCTCAAATTCGTTTCTGAAAGAGGTTGCTTTCACCGAGCAGCAACCTTTTAGAACTGGGAGTCTTTAGCTCTGATACATTATTGTTTTTGTTTTCAGCGATAAACTTACACTTAATTCATCATTTCCAGGAAGAAAATGCTCTCCCTCATACAGTGGCCCAGGCTTTCACCACACTATTTCAAGACAAATGTGTCTCAGGAGACCAGAGCAAATCCCCTAGCAAGGGATTGACTAATAAATCCTGTTGATTGATTTTGAAATGTTTCATTTGGGAGATGGAAGGAAGGGCATCTACAACCATCAAAAAAGTGAAAGTACGAGTTGAGTTCCATTTCAGACAGGGTGCTGGGGAGGAAGGATGATTTGCAACAGTAAGACTTGCTCAGCTGTTCAACACGTGTGTGTTTATTTTATACACTAAGTTTCTGCTACAGCGAGCGCGTGGATGATGGATGTGCACTTTGTTGGTTTATAATGTGTCCAGTTATAACTCACACCATAAGTGTAAAGAAATAAAATCTTATCCCCAGATCCATCTGCATTCCCGTGCGAAACACGCACCAAGAAACTAATGGCAGGAGGAGAGGAATTAGCCTAGACTCAGAGGCCAGAGAGACGTAAACAGTTTTGGGACCATGGCATGAGGAAAGCGCAGCTGCACCTCGGGGAGTCTTCGGGCTGGTGCCAGACTCCTTCAACACCCGCTGCCAGGTCACTCGGAGAAGCTGGCTGGCGGAGCCTTCCCTTTCGGAAGAGCTGTCCTCTCCCTTACCCCCTCGTCCTGGCTTCTTGCCTCGGGGCAGCCTCGGAGGCGCGCCAGCAGTTCTCCTCCAACTCTACTCCACCCGAGCCTGACAGCTGGGCGGTCCCGCCTGACCCGCCGGCGGGCTGCTGCACCCTCCCGAAGACGCGCGCCCAAGGCAAGCAACACAACTGCAAAGGGGTTGGCAGCGCGGGTCCGAGAAGTCCCCGAGCTGGGGTCGGCAGCTCTAAGTAGTTTTCATTTTGCAGCGGTGCGAATGGCTGGGGAATGCGCGCGCACACATAAGCACGCACATACACACTCACACACACACTCACTCACACACCCTCCCTCGCACACGCGGAACCGGCTGGGCCAGGGGAGGGAGGAGGAGGGTGACGTAGCGTCCCATGGCGTCACATTGACGTCTCGCATTCCAGGCACTCTATGGAGAGGCCGCTAGGGCTCCTGTGGCATAAATGACGTGCCGAGAGAGCGAGCGAACGCGCAGCCGGGAGAGCGGAGTCTCCAGCCTCCCGCCCCCCACCCCTCCAGCTCCTGCTCCTCCTCCGCTCCCAATACACAGACACGCTCACACCCGCTCCCTCATTCGCACACACAGACACACGCGCGCACACACGCTCCGCACACACACTCTACTCTCTCCCGCGCGCTCACACCCCTCTAACCCTGCGCCCTTGCTGGTGCAGCACCGCGCCGCAGCCGGACGCCCCTCCTGGGCTCACTTTGCAACGCTGACAGCGCCTGCGGTGGCAGTGGAGGTGGGAACAGCTGCGGCATCCTATCCCCTAGTCGCGGCCGGAGCCAGGACGCTGGCGAAACCTCTCGGCGGCGCTCTCCCATGAGTCGCGATCGCAGCATCCCCCACCAACCGCTCACCGCCTCTGGGAGCCGCTGGGCTTATACACCGCAGCCCTTCCGGGACAGCAGCTGTGACTCCCCCCCAGTGAAGATTTCGGGACAGCTCTCTAGAAACTCGCTCTAAAGACGGAACCGCCACAGCACTCAAGTACGTATGAGATTTGCCCAGTTAATGAGGGGACTTGTTAAAAAGTTGGCGCGCTGGGAAGCGTCGCTCTTGAAAATGACAACTTTGAGTGTGGGGTACCCCCACACACACGCCTCCCCGCTCCGGTCTTGCTTGCCAAGCGGCCCGTGGGTTGATCTGAAACTTTTTCCCTTTAGCGGGCCCGCGAGGACTCTGGAGCTCGTGGGATTCCTCTCCCCACCCGAAGAGGCGAAAAGCCTTTAACAAAGAGGAGGACCGGGATTTGTGCAGTAACAGCTCCAGCGATGTAATTCAGGGTATTTCGGCTCTAGTTGTCATGGTAATGATGCTCTCGGCGGCGGCGGCGGCGGCGGCAGGGAGTTGCAGCCCTGGTGATGAACGGCAGTAATTCTCCTGCCTTTTAAGTAGGATTGAAAATAGGGGCTCTGGTGGGTCCAAGTTAATGTACCTAATGGTGGAACGGAGCTGGTCGTCTGGGAGAAAGCTTAGGAGGGAAGAGGCCTGGGCAGTAGCGGCCAGTTTGCAGAGGCGCTGGGAGATCTCAGGAAAGAGGGTGTAATTGTAGGAATGTGGTTTATTGTATTGAAATGAGCCTAGGGCTCCACTAGGCACGTCTGCCTGGCGTCGCCGACTTACCGGTTTACACTTTTCCCTTCGGAGGTAATAGGGTGTAATTGCTCGCACCAGCGCCCCGACACGCGTGGGGACAGAGTCCCTCTCCTCCTGGCTTTGACGTGGTGTAGGAAAGGAATGCTTTACTTTTCTCTGATAAAACTCACGCTTTTGGAGAAGTTGTTTCGAGTGTTTTACTCTTAGTAGAAATGAAAGTTCTCGGTGGTGAGCAGAGAGCGGTGATGCGAGCGTAGCCTGCGGAAACTGACTTCCAAAGGCACCTCTTGAACCTGTTGGTAGCTTCGGGCAGTCATGCGAGGGAAAGCATTTGTCCCTTTATTTCCGAACGTTCTTGGAGATTACCTTTTATCTATGCGCCCGGATTCTCAAGAGGAAAGAGCTGCAAAGAGTTTAGTAATCGGAAATCTCGAACTGTTATCCCAGGGCCTTGGGGGCACAGAGAGGGGTACAAGGCGCCGTTCAACCATTCCGTCGCGAATCCAATCCCGGGTCTCCTTTTCCCACGGGGAAATATTTTATAGAACCGAGTTGGTTAAAGAAAAAGCTGCCCAGCGCGGATACTGGCACAATGAATGAAATTACTTTATTCGAGTTATTTTAGCTGAATAAGATGCGAGCAATGTGAATATCAAAGACTCCTCATGCCACGGCAACCTCCACACCCTCTCATCCCCTTTCCTGGGACCTTGCGCTCGCAGAAATGCTCCCCCGCGGTTTGTCAAGTCTCCCTCGGTCTTTCTGAGAATCTCTGTCTTTCCCTTTCTGTTGGTCTCTCCTCCACTGCTTCTGCCCCCGCCCAACCTCCGCCCCCGCTCCCCAGGGTTGGAAACTCCGCGGAGGAGCCCCAGTCACAATGGTGCGTTTCACGGTTTCCTCCACACACTTCACCGCGGGGAGGGGAACACGGGGGTGTTCCTTTCGTCTGCCCACGAGAAAGAAAGAGGCTTTGACAGAGGTAGTTATTTCTTCCTAATTTACAACCCCGAGGTTCTTAGCTCCCCGGCCCCGGCGGCCGCGAGCAAGAGCGGCAGAACGTGTTTCCAGGCGCCGAGGCTTTGCCTAGGTAACCGGCCGTTTGGGGGGCGGAGAGAGCGGTGGGGCGCTCGGCTGGGCTGTAGGAAGGGTTGTATGGCTTTCTCCGCGAACGCTGGGCGCTTGAGAGGAACCCCTTCCTTGGGGAAGACGCGACCCCCGCCCACTCGAGTTCAGAGGTCGCCCCTTAGAGAAAGTCTCTACTTGAAAGGCTCCCGGAGAGGGGCAGGAATGTGGGCACCCACTGGAGAAGGAGATGGGAGTTGCTGGAAACCCCCACTGAAGATGCTGGGGGATGAAAAGCACATGCGACAGCCGTGGAAAGATCCGCTTGTGCCAGCTCTTCAGGGAGCGCAAGCTTTCGATCAGAGCAACTCGGGCTGGGGTTAGCAAGGGAATCCCCACTTCCTGGCTGTCGAGGGTTTCCCGGACCTGGGGTCTCCGAGCCCCTCTCTCTCTTCTTGCAAGCACGCTCCCGCGTACGAGTGGCGGGAGACGAAACTTACGCTACCCTTGCGACCTGCACACCAGGGAGATTTTTTTGTTTGGTTTGGGGTTCTTTTTCGGTTTACGTTGCTACCCTTCAAGCTGTGCCCACCCCGAGCAAAGGGGGCGCTATTGGCCGGAGTTTGGGGCAGCCTGATCCTTCCCAGAGGGCAACCAAGCGGCGCTTTCAGCTACAAAGTTTCGCTACTCTGTACGCTGAGACATTCGCCTGGGAGCTGCGCTTGGCGCCCTCCGGAATGTGCCCCCTCCAGGTCAGGGGATGGCCCCGAGCCTACAAGCCGCCCACCCTCGGGGCATCCGCCGGCTGAGTACAGAGAACCTCCCTCCACCCTCTCCACCAGCAGCAAACGCTGTCCGCCCCATCGCCTGGTTTCCAGCTTGGGCCGTTTTCCGCTGTGCCCTTTTGTTTGCTTGACCCCTGGTCCCCGAAACTCGCGTCTAATAGAAGCGAAGCCCCATTAGCATTTAGAATGAAAAGCGTAGACTTTCTTAATTCCTCGGGGCATTCATGCATTCGTTCCGGACCTTGTGCATTTCCTATGCATCCTGTGAAATTTGTATTTAAAGGGTGGGGGCGAGAGGAGTTGGAAAATGGCTATTTTCCGCTCGTGCACTCACTGACCCCCAAATTCGGGTGGAATTCATTCCTCAACTGTTCTCCTTCCTTCGGTTTTCCTGATTTAGCCAGCTCCGAACCAATTGTGAGGGTAGAGAGATAAATTCCTGGACGACCACAGGCTGCGGGGCTTGTAGCCTCAATTGGCGCGCCACAAAACCACGGTGTGCGCAGTGGTTGCGGACCTTTCCTCAGCTTCTCCCAAGGCAATGTGATGCTTCTTTCTCAAGGACGCTGGGACCCTTAAGCACCTTTACCTCACCTTATGATAATTCTTTGTAATTAACTAGAATTTCTAGACAGCACCACCACTCACTCCCTCCCCACCCATTCGCCCAGCCCAGAGCGCGGTGACATAGCCTGGTCTCACAGAGATCTCTGTCTTCCTTCCCGGTGCCTGTAGAACCCACTGCGGGAGAACGCAGCCCGGCAAGCCCGGGCCGAGAGCCTGGACCCTCAGCGGAGCCGGGCAGCACCGCCGCAGCTTCGCCTCACCAGACGTCCCCGCCTCCTACACTCTCAGCCTCCGCTGGAGAGACCCACAGCCCCATCATTCAGCGCGCAAGATACCCTCCAGGTAGGTCTGACTGCGCGAGAGAAATGGGTGGAGGGAACCACACACCTAGCGGGCAGGCCGGTCATCTTGCCCAGTGCCAGCACAGTGACTGCTGGCCCCGTATTTCACAGCACAGGTGGCTTCCTAGCACGAAACTCCTCTGTATACCACACCCTGTTGCTATCCAGTTGGAGCAGCCAAATTAAATTAAGTGTTCCATTCCTCAAAATTATATTTCCCAAGAAAAATGCAAATATCCAATGAATGAGATTCTTTTTACATTTTAATGTCTTAATTTTTGTCCTTTTATATCCAGTGTATGCGTTTAAGAGTTATGGGATCACTTTAGAGCATGAGGAACGCTCTAAAGTAATTTAGCTTGTATAAAACCAAAATTATTTGGGTGCAGAAGTTTGGATGATTGAAGCTCAGAGGGAAAGTGAAAAACATAGAAGCTGAAAGCCAAGAAGTAAATGTAAATTTGGCAAAAGAAAGGACGGCAGGTTTGGTTTGCACCACCTCTTTACAAATTTGTTAAAGGGATACTAGATGCCAGGCCTGTGTAGGCACCAGAGATATGAAGATAAATAGAACACAGTCCCAGCAAGCTCATCTTCCAGCTGGAAACTTCAGAAAAACACAAAGAAAAGCAGTAGGTAGGGAATGGCAGTTAAGAATGAGAGAAAAGACTAAGGGAGAAATCCTAGAGGTGCTGAAGGGAGACAAAATGAAAGACTAGGCAGGCAGTGTTCTTTCTTTTAAATGATGAGCCTTTCATTTCATCCCAACAAATGAACACCAAGACAAGTGATCCTTTAACTACAAACTAGTGTGTTTTTAAGGCCCTGCTTGGAAAAAGACAAGCTTGAACTGGCCTCTCCTCATCACTGCTTCTTCCAACAGGCCCTCATCACCTTTTTTTCAAGTCAAGATTGTATCCCATACACGCATGACTCAATCAGATTTGGAAATGTGGGTAAGAGAAAGATGTCAAAGGAAATGTGAAGTACTCATTTTTCTGTTAGTCACACTTTTTACACCGTAGACTACAGACATTAAGTACCAGGTTTTTCTTTGGCTCAGAAAAATCAACCACCAGAAACATCCCATTTTACCAATACTGTTTAGCTATAAAGAAGGAACAGAATCAGATAAATCATCTAATAGAGCCAATAACTCTCAGAGTCTTCTCACCCAGTTCAACCTCTCTGAACAATAATAAGCACCTTGGATACCAGTTGGTTTGGGACTTACCATAGTCAAACTGGCAAAGAAACAAAGCCTATTCAGAAATTACGTTCTTTTCTAGGAAACTCATTCTTCTGTCCTGGTAAATTCTTAGACTAACTTGCTTATTATGATAGCTATTAACTATTAACTGTTTTCTTTAAACAGCCACTGATACATCTTATTAGTCAGAATTGGGATACACACACACATGTGCAAGTGTGCAGCCTACACACACATACATACAAACACAGTGTAGCAGAGAGCAGGTTTGGTGGGCGTTTTGTTGCAGCTGCTGGTCTTTTCTCTGCAGATGGCACAAACTCCCCCGAGTCCATTTCCTGGGCCTATGTTCCCACCTCACCACCTAGCTGGCTGAAGTCATCAACAAGGGTCCAGTTCGTGCAGGCTGCTAGAGGAGTAGGGAGGGGGTGGGAGAAACGTGTGTGGGCAGTCTCAGTTGGCACTCATAAAATGTTAGAATGTCACTGTCTCCCTTGGCCAGTAAGTCCCACACAGGACATCTTTTTGACTAACTCATAGATTTACAAATCAATGTGTGTGGCTTGGGAGACCAAAAGACTTACTTTCTCCTAAAATTAACCAACAAGGCATTCAGTGGCTTTTCCTTTGTCCTCCCAGCTTGTGACTGAGGAGTCACTCCAATTAGTTTATAGGACTCAAAATCACTTTTTAAATACACCTCTGGGCTTATAAGGGAAGACATCAAGTTCCCAGGTCTGGTTGAAAACAGGGCAGGGGAAAGAAGATGGGTATTGAGGTTCCCAGGAGGCCAGATTCTGGGTCTTGTGGCCCCTTTTCTGAATTCAGCTATTTTCCCAGGGAGGAAGAAAGTCTGTGCTAACAGAAAGAGAAGAGGTCACTACTTCTCTGCTTCCCAGAGTAGACAGCAGTGCATCCAGTTGGCTTGTTTCTGAAAGACCCTTTTCCCTGCCTCTGCAGATATGCCCTGCGTGCAAGCCCAGTATAGCCCTTCGCCTCCAGGGTCCAGTTATGCAGCGCAGACGTATGGCTCGGAATACAGCACGGAAATCATGAACCCCGACTATGCCAAGCTGACCATGGACCTCGGCAGCACAGAGATCACTGCCACGGCCACGACGTCCCTGCCCAGTTTCAGTACCTTCATGGAGGGCTACCCCAGCAGCTACGAACTCAAGCCCTCTTGCCTGTACCAAATGCCTCCTTCCGGGCCGCGGCCTTTGATCAAGATGGAAGAGGGCCGCGCGCAGGGCTACCATCATCATCACCATCACCACCACCATCACCATCACCATCACCAGCAGCAGCAGCAGCAGCCGCAGCCGTCCATTCCTCCTCCCTCTGGCCCGGAGGACGAGGTACTGCCCAGCACCTCCATGTACTTCAAGCAGTCCCCGCCGTCCACCCCTACCACGCCCGGCTTCCCCCCGCAAGCGGGGGCGCTGTGGGACGACGCCCTGCCTTCGGCTCCTGGCTGCATTGCGCCTGGCCCGCTGCTGGACCCGCCGATGAAAGCCGTGTCCACCGTGGCGGGCGCACGCTTCCCGCTCTTCCACTTCAAGCCCTCGCCGCCACACCCGCCAGCGCCCAGCCCGGCCGGCGGCCACCACCTCGGTTATGACCCGACGGCCGCCGCCGCGCTCAGTCTGCCGTTGGGAGCCGCGGCCGCCGCGGGCAGCCAGGCTGCCGCGCTCGAGGGCCACCCATATGGGCTGCCACTGACCAAGAGGGCGGCCGCGCTGGCCTTCCCGCCCCTTGGCCTCACTGCCTCCCCTACTGCGACCAGCCTGCTGGGCGAGAGCCCCAGCCTGCCGTCGCCCCCCAACAGGAGCTCGTCTTCTGGCGAGGGCACCTGCGCTGTGTGCGGAGACAACGCTGCCTGCCAGCACTATGGGGTGCGCACCTGTGAGGGCTGCAAGGGCTTCTTCAAGGTGAGCGCACACCTCGTCCTGGCGCCCCCCTCCCCTCTGCAGCCAGCCCCTTAGCTGAAGTTATCATCTTAGTGAATGTAGAAGTAACCCTTGTCCTTCGGGTTTGAGAGGTATCATCTTTACACTTTAGACCCATTTTCCCCAGGATTTTAACTTCAGGCCACCCAGAGATGGACCTAAGGGTTCTGCACACCTCCTGATCTGACATGGCCTTATGAGCATGTTTCTGAACAGAGCTTTCAGCAGATTGTCAAAAGGATCTGTAACCTCTACAATGCAAAAACCACATTGCATTCCTTTTCTGTCTGTCCAGAGTGTCTGAGGTGATGGAATCTGCATGGCAGGCCCAGGACATTTGTATTTCACTTAATCCTCACAGTATGAACTGAGACTGTAGAATTAGCCAGACCTGTGACTGAATTCTGGCTACTCAATAGCTATTTTGGTCAACAGTGTCTAGATAATTATCCTTATTTCAGAACTGGGGCAATGGAGGGTGAGAGAGGTCATTCAACTTTGGCAGAACACACATTCAGAGTAGGATGGAGGCAGGATGCTGACTCATGTTTTGTGATCCCAAAGCACCTACCTTATTCAGAGTTCTGCTTTGCAGAGTAGATGGTATCACTGGCTAGATGCAGTTTGGGTGACTCCCTTCATAAAAGATAGAAGTTGGGGGCCTCATTAATCCACTAATCTAGGAGCCCTTCCCTCTCTACATACTGCCCACAGTGCCAGGTTGCAACTTTGTTCATTCTCATAAACCCAGAGGAGAATTTGACAGTGGTAGGGTCATCCATCTCCCCAGACTTTACCCATGCCATGAGGAAGCTAAACCCTAAAGAACTGAACCCTGGAGCAGGCTGTACATAGTGATTTAGCTGCACACAGCATGGATCCAGCTGGCTTCTCTTGACTTCTGAGTTCAATGCTCTTTTCACCCAGGGTTGGGAAGGGACCTCATTCTCTTGCTGCTCTGCCTTTTGCCATTACCAGACTGCTTCAGACATTTACTTCTCCGCTACCCTCTTACCTCCCCACACCACTGACCATTATTTCAGGCATTTGCAAACCCACACAAGTCACTCCCCAGCCTCCAGTGCTGGGCAGAGTAGAGGGAGAAGGGACGCAGAATGCTGACTGGGTAACTCGGACTTGGAGACCAATAGGATACATCTGAAAATGTGCCAGAACTGGGTGAGAAGACTCAAATAGGACCTCTAGTTTGTCACCTACCAATGGCATGACATTATGCATGACACTTCTTTCTAGGATTTAGTTTCCCTATCAGTGAATAAAACTCAGAGAAAGGCTGTATTAAAAGAGATAAAAACATATGCAAAAGCACTTTAGAATTCTTAAAAGGCTATAAACAATAGTTCATTATTAAATGAAAACTACAAAGTATTTGTAAAAATGTGTTTGTGGATGGAAATACTTAGCAGCAAGCAACAGTCATTTTGGATGTGGAGATGGTAATCATGTCATTAATTGAATTCTGTAGATACATGATAAAATGCTTATGGAAAGACTTTGCAATATAGAAAGTGCCCTACAGGTATGCAAGATTGTGATGTTTTAAATGCAGAACCTTAGCCATGTTGTTTTGCATGTTAACTACTCGAGCTTTACCAGGGCAACTTTGAAGTAACTGCATCCCCTTAGCAGATTTAATATGTACAGCATTAAGAACAGTTTAAAAAGCAGCAGAAAAGGAGAAAAGAAAGAAAAACAATTAAGAGAATCACGAATAGTCTGCGAATAGAATCACTCCTTAATAACTTAGAGTTGACTGAAATATGGAAGTGGTCATACATTCTGAATCTAGAAATGTCCATTAAGTGCCTTCCAACAGCCTCCCCCCACAATCCCTTGAAAACAAATCTATACTTGAAATGGTGGGGGTAGGATAGAGGAGAACAACCCCACAGATCTGTTAATTAAGGGAACGGGAGCAGGTTTTACCCAGTGGCTTTCTACCATTAAATTGAATTCTTTAAAAATGTGACATGAAGTGCAGTTAATGATGGGAATCCAGTGATTGAACCGTAACGATCTCTCTCTGTCCTTAAACTGTACAGGCACACACAAATGTGGGGAAGGCTTCAAGTTATTGGGAAAATGTATACCTGAAGCAAAATGCCACTAGCACTTAAATTGGCATATCACCTTGAGGATAATGGCAAGAAATAGAGTGTTAGAAATTACTGCATGTTCAATGAAAGAGAGCTTCATTCAGAAAGCACAAGTTTCCTATCCTTACAGACTGTTGAAAATTTAAATGTTAGAAACTCAAAAGTGTGTTTGTGTCTCAGAATTTTGCATTTTAAACTGGGCAAATATATCTTAATCTTGAGATAGGTTGGCTTTGTTATATTTTTTAAGTTTTATATAAGAAATTTAGAAACTATATTCTAAGATAAAATTAAAAGATGACAAGATGCAAACTGAAACATGGGAGCTGAGGATCACTGAAAATAAAGGAAAGGTTGAAAGGAAACCTAGAATTTTGAATGCAAAAGAGGTCACAAAGCCCCAATTATCTGGATTTTTCTTTTTTTTTTTAAATGCAGTCAGATTTCCCAAATAGATTTCCAACTTTCTGCTGTATTTGGAGTTGTAGAGATCCAGGTAATTTCTGAAGAGTTTTACCCCAAGTGATGAAATGCATCCATTTACACAAATGTTTTCAGTTTAAAAAACAAGCATTTTTTTTTTACACTTGGAGCATAAAATATACTTAATTATTTCGCCTTGTGTCATTTTAAAATTCTACGTGATTCTGAAAAATACATTGTTTTTACATCCAAGCCCAAGTTTTTATGATGTATTTTTTTACAATATAGCTATTTTGGTGTCTGCATAAATAGTCATTTATGAAATAACCAGTTCGTGGGAATTTTCACTGAAAATATATAACTTTCACATTTCTATCTTTCTCTTAATCTTATTTGTCTCCTGGGGTTACTTCATTCTTCCTTCCTTTCTTTTTTCTTTCTTGTCAGTGACTTTGACATTCAGTTTTAAGATTTTGTTTTAAAAAATTAGAAATAGCCAGTTTTACCATATATATCCTTTAATGATAAACTACACAAGCCAATTAAGTGAATTTCTTTTTGAGTTAAAACCTTATTTCTTATGTGTTCTAACAAGACAAATCCTGATTTTGCTTTTTACGATTTCATCTCTATTGGGTAACAAAGCCAGTTACTGAGATATTTGACTTACTATAGTGATAGCATACAAAGTACATCCCAGATAATTTTGATTTTATTTTAATAAGGTCAGCAATAATCAGGGGAGTGGAACAAAGTAGAAAATTGTTCCCAAAGGGATATTAAAAGTGGAGATAATCCAATCCTCCAAGGTATGATATGTTGACCTGGTAATTTCAGATATGATTTTATCATTCAGAGTTGGGTGTCTCCTGAGACTTGCTTCAGAACAATCCAAGATGATTTTCATTGTCAGCAGCTAACACTAATAAAATTGTTTTTCCTGCAGGCTAGCGTGTTAGGAAATTAAATTTATCTAATTATACGAATTGCACTGTCGCTTTTCACATTGTAATTAAAATACATCTTGTCAGGTCCTACCTCTTTCCAGAAACTATTAGTCGACTATCTCTGTATTGTATTTTCTCAGAGAACGGTGCAGAAAAATGCAAAATATGTTTGCCTGGCAAATAAAAACTGCCCAGTAGACAAGAGACGTCGAAACCGATGTCAGTACTGTCGATTTCAGAAGTGTCTCAATGTCGGAATGGTTAAAGAAGGTACGGATATCATGCTTTCCATCCAGTTTGTTTATATGTATTCTCAGTCATCACACAAAAAATTAATATTTATGAGGGGATATTCAATTTTTCTAGTATCTCTTTCTTTCCAGCATTTTATTTGTGTATTTTATGCTTAAAAATAGTCACAGACTACTAATTCTAATTTCTTAAAATCAATAGACAGCTTGTGTACATGCATCTTTGTTCTATTTAAGAAAGAGACTTTCAGAGCTAATTCATTACCAAATGTAAGTATGGGCTGTCTCTTTTACTGCTTGTTTCAACTCTCATTAAATCATTGTTGAGTACTATTTCAAACTTCTTGCCATTTTTTAATGGTTGTTCCTATTAATGATTGTCTAACTATGGTATATTTTTCTTTTTGTGATTTATGCCTAATCATAACATTATCTGTTTTCATAACATAATCTTAAAGATTGTTTTTTCTCTCTCTCTCTACATCAGTTGTTCGTACAGATAGTCTGAAAGGGAGGAGAGGTCGGCTGCCTTCCAAACCAAAGAGCCCATTACAGCAGGAACCTTCTCAGCCCTCCCCACCTTCTCCTCCGATCTGTATGATGAATGCCCTTGTCCGAGCTTTAACAGACTCAACACCCAGAGATCTTGATTATTCCAGAGTAAGTTTTATTATGTCCTGCTTTGGAGTGAATGATCAGGATCTCTATTCGTGATGCTAGTAGTAAGAGCTGATTGAATGACTGGGCTTGGGACCATGCAAGTCAGTTTTCATACCTTGTCTATATTTCTCATTTTATTTTGAATTTAGTGCATCCATTGCATCAAACAATTTGCCTTATTGGATCTCTAAATGCCTTAACAAATAACCCTGACAATGCTGCACCTGTCATACCCATGTTGTGGGGTTCTTGTGGTTGTGCCAATGGAAATCTGCACAGGTGAACTGCAATTTGTAGATTTCTTTCATGGTCTAGACAAAATGACTACTGTTTTTTGTTTCCTTGTTTTCATATTATGATCATTCCTTCTGGGTAAGCCTCAAGTCATTCCTAAGCAGTTTCCCCAATTGCATTGGAATTGATTGACCTGCTGCTTATTTAGAGGAATTAGACCATTGATGGAGAGGAGAGAGCTCTGGCCTTGACATCAGGTGGTGTCAGGAGGATGGGATGGAACGCCACCTCAGTTGTTTCCTGCCTGTGTCACCAGGCTTCTGTTCTCTGCTTTCTCATCCCTACAATGGAGATGATCACAATATTTAACCACAGAGGGATGTTTCAAACATCACCTACACAAGAATCATGGAAACACTTTTAAAACTTTAAATGGTTACCAGTGTTGTGATTTAAATCAGCCAAAATATATCACCATTTTTCTTTCATATGGGATATAGTAAAATCTCATCAGTTTGAATTCTGCAAATTTAGATAACACAAAGAAGAGCCATGAGAGAGGATTTTCTGAGAAAATGTACAAACAGTACTATAAGGCAGGGTTTTTTTTAAAGGACTTAGAAAAGCAAACTTTTTAATAAAACAGGGTCTGGCTGAAAAGGGAAGGGAAGAGAAAAAGATCACAATTACTGAATAATTTCTATAAGCAAGACATTGTAGTATATTGTGTCATTTAATCCTTAACCATCCATGGACTATAGGGATCATTATCTCCACTTGAAGACAAGAAAACTTAGAAATACATCACAAGACTCCCTTTGAGAAGCACAGTTGATCCTTAGCACCAAAAGCTGAGGACTCTTCTTCTGATTACAAGTAGCAGCTCTTGACTAAAGTCAAGTCTCAGATAATAGTATAACAGAATAATGCAGTAGTTAAGGGCCTAGGCTTTAGAAGCAAGCAGGCCTAGATTAAAACCCCAAACACATCATTTCCTAGTTGGGTCACCTTGAACAACTGATTACATCTTTTAATGTCTCAGTTTCCTCATCTGTGTTATGGGGTAAACATCTACTTCTGGGATTGTTCATGAAAATTAAATATGATGATACTTGTCAAAGTTTTAGCACAATGCTTTATATGTTATTTCCTCGACCAAACTTTTTAATGCTGCTATTTGTTGAATAAACTAATGAGTAAGAACACTACATATGTTAGGTACCATGCAATGACACCATTCAGATAAGTATTACGAGCTCCATTGCATAGATGAGGCAATTAAAACTAGGACAGGCTAAAGGACTGATTTGCCCAAGGACACAGCTAGCATGCATTTGAGATAGAATTTAGGAGTCAAATATATGAAACCCAAAGTCTGTGTTCCTTAAAACCAAGCTTCACTGCCTCTCTGATTTCAGTGAGTGAATGCTGGAAAAATGTTTGGGAATGAAGACTTCTCCCTGACGTACCCCTGCCCTCTCCCCATGCAGTCCATCTACATGAATGAAGCATCTAGGCACTGCCTTGGCCAAGGCTACAACACACAATCTGACATTGTTCCAGGGCCTTGACATCACTCCTCATGGTCAATCCCATGAAGTTAGGCCCCAGAAGTGATATTTTGGCCCCAGATTATCCAATTATCAGCCTATGTGGCCTAATAACTCATTCAGTGGCAAACCTTCCCTAGTACTTTGAGTTGTTCCAGCTGGGAACTGTCTCCACACTGAAAAATCAATCCAGTGTGTTTGCTTGCCTCTGCACCATTCAGTCTGTTAGTCTAGAGTCATCATCCTCATCAACAAACATTTATCCAATTTAATTGTTAGCTTTGTCCAAAATAGCAGATTGACCATGCCAGAGTTTGGGTCACATTGAGACTACCTTTGGGGCCTGGCTCAATTTTGCAAAGCATATTTATTTTAATTGCATTGTTTTGGAATCAGGTTGAACCTTATAGCTTAGGTTCTCCTGCTTTTAGATAGCTTTACAGAATTATCAAAAGTTGGACCAAAATCAACTAAATTAAAAGACTTTTTAAAAAATACAGTGAGTTTTCGTCAAAAACTTGGATGAAGGCATAGGAGCATGCTGATCACATTTGCAGATGACAGAAAGCTGGGAGGGATCGCTAATATGATGGATGTCAGTATCAACATTCAGAGTGATCTCGACAGGTTGGAACAGGAAGGGCTGAAACCATCACGAAGAAAGTTAACAAAAATAAATGTGAAGCTCAGCATTTAGAATTAAAAAAAAAAAAATGGGAGAGCCTTGGCTTGTCAGTGGTTCATGTTAAGAAGAATCTCCGGAGTTTATTCCATAGACACTCAATATGAACCAACGAAGTATATGTGTGGTGAAAGAGAGGGATGCTGAATTACCTCCTGCAGTAGTAGAAGTATGGGACCAGAACCAAATTTAGTATAGTCTCATATACTCTGTCCTGTCAGACCACTCTTCAAAAACTGAATTTGGTTCCAAGCTGAGATTTAAGAAGAATGTGGATACTGTTTCTGGGAACTTGTAAGAGATGATTGTAGGAAATAGAACTAGAGAGAAAGAAAGGAAGTTTGGGTGGAATTAGGTCACTCTTTTGCCCTGTGGCAAAAAGGACTATTGCTCCCACTGGCAGGGCTAGACCTCTTCCTGATCACTCTGAAGTCAAACCAGCTGCTGTCAAAGTGTGAGATCATCAACACAAGAAGTAAGGTTATTTTAGATGACATTAAGTCCTTTCCCAACTCTTAAGATTTTATGATTCTGAGATTTCCCTTATCATACTGAATGCTAGTGGTTACATATACATATACATATAAGAATATATAAGGCGAAAGTAACTCGATATTAAAATTAAACTTGCTCTTTTCTCTATCAAAACATTAGCACATGAAATGAATGAAACAAAATGAATTTGTTGATTTTCTACTTTGAGATAGGCACCATCACATATATTTGTATATAATTTCACTTAAGCCCCCTCTGTGGCAAAATATATGGTTTCAGTAATTTAAGACTGTCATTCATTGAAATTCAACTTTCATAACCTTTCCCTTAAAATTTTATATTGGCAAATTCACATACTGGAGGTTGACTTGAGATCATCTAATTCAGCCCCCATATTTTCAGAGAAAATATTTTCAGACTTATAGGGGTTAACTCGCTTGCCTAGGGTCAGGGCGGAACTAGCATAAAACCCAAGGCACATCACTCAAGGTATTTGTATTTCATCATGTTGCCACTCTATTTAATGACAACTTTATACTAGAGTTGTTTTTGGGTGGTATACCAAGGATTGAACTCAGGGGTACTCGACCACTTAGCCACATCCCCAGTCCTTTTTTATGTTTTATTTAGAGACAGGGTCTCACTGAGTTGCCTAGCACCTCACTTTTCCTGTGTCTGGCTTTGAACTCAAAATCCTCCTGCCTCAGCCTTCTGAGCCACTGGGATTACAGGCAACTCCAGGGCACCCAGCCTTACCAGAGTTTTAAAAATAGAAACTTTGTTAGATGTTTACAAATTTACAGTAAGAGTAATATATACCCATTTTTTAAAAGATATTTTCCTCTTCATTTATACCTGCTTGATCCCACTCCTCAGCACTAACTGATGTTAACATTTCAATAAGTATCCACAATTTATTACATTTTGAATAAGAATTTGCCCTGTCAAGTTCAAGTATGAGAGCTGATTTGACCAATACAATTTATTAAAGGTGCAACCTTCCCCCAGAGAATCAGGTCAGTAGAGAAAGGAGATGCTTGCCAGTGCTGGTATGTTTTAATCTCCATGTAACAGCATATGCGCCTGGAAGGTAGAAATTGAGCAGTTTTCTCCATTTGTGGGAAAGGGAAGGGTTTTGTTCCAAGTCACAGAGGGAATGAATGCTTCAAGAGGCCAGAACAAGAGCTCCTGAGCTCTGTGACGCATTCCTGGCTCTGGGACCTTCACTTCTCCTTTGGGCCAAACTTCTCTCCCTCAGAAATGAGCTCAGATCATTGTACATCAGTGCAGTCAAAACATGTCACGTTTGATTTGTTTCTTCTCGAAATGCTGCTATTCTCTGCCCCACAGTTGCTTTTAATTTAGCAATACAAGTATATATAGACACTGGGCTTGGCTTCAGTGCCTGCATAATTACTAATGAGAAAATATACTTAATGTCCTCATTAGTTGGTCATTCCAAGTATTTTCAGCACACTAGGATGTTTTCTGGTAATCGATGCCATTGAATGCAGTAACAGACTGCAAATATAAGAGGTGCTGCCCAGACAAAATGAGGCATCAGCAAATGGCATTTGTGTTCACAGAATAGTCTATAAGAGGCAACGCGGCTAGCACATGTTAAACCTATGGAGAGAGCAGCATGAAGAAGACCAAAAAGGAGTGGTTTCACGAATCTTCATAGAAGACACTCTCAAACTGCTCACAATTTATTCCCTAGATGATTTCAGGCCAGTTCCTGTCCCTCCGAGGGCCTCAGTTTCCTCATCTGAATGATGATGCGATTAGACTAAATATGCTTCTGTGATCCCTTCCAGCCTTCTCTCCCTGACCCTCCAACCATCACACCTGCTACAGTTCTACAGTTCCACTCTTGAGTACAGGTCAGGATTTCCCTGAGCAATGACACCCAGAAAAGCTGCACTGTTTGCATTAAAATGCAGATTCCCAAGCCACACCCAGACCTAATGAATCCGAATTGAGGGAAGAGGGAGGCAGGCAGGAATTTATATTTTAACAGGAGCCTCAGATGGTTGTTTGTCACTCTAAGGTTTAAGAGCCACCAGTATGTCTTAATAATGAAAATTCCATTTGACCTTGACCTTCCCAGTTTTTCTTGGGGTTCAGAAAGAATGAACAATAGAGATCCAAATTTTTTAGAAAGCATTAATTCATTTAACACATTCGTTGAATGGCTATCAGGTTTCAGGCACTGTAAGCACATTGATTGTTGAACAAGACAAAGCTCCTGCCCTCAGAGAGCTCTCATGCCCAACCGAAAGAAAAAGGGTAAATATGGAACTATGGTGGTGTCATTCGTTGGGGGGAGGGGAGTTTTATTGGCTTTGACTTTTTGCAGAGGAGGAGGGCAGGCAGTTAGATAGAAAAGAAGAAATTTGTGGGAAATATATTCATTGCCAATTTTTTTTTCATTGCCAACTTAAAAACATCACTTTTTAAAGTGTAAGAACCTAAGAATACATTGCTTGACTCATAGAATGTTCATGTCTAAAATTTTTAGAGATATAAAGACCCAGAGAAAAGTAACATACTAAGGGGAGAGAAACACATTCTTAGAATATTTTATATATTTAGCTAGAACTGAAAATGAGACAAACATTTGATTCTACTGTACTATTAAAGCATCACATCACTAATTTTTTTAGGGTTGATGTTGTCCCTTTGAATAACTTATTTTAGGTCTAGGTTGTTGCTGAAATCTGACTTGTATGGTCAAGTTATTGCTGCATGAAATGTGCAGGTGCATTTTCATTTAAATAACAACCATTACTATTGTTTGTGGCTCTGGATATCTTGCTTCAGAGAAATCTCCATTGCCCACCGACTGTCAGTGGACATAATGCAATGTCTTTGACTACTGGTAAAGCCAAATTCTGATGGATCAAGTGTTCTTGTATGCTGGAATTAAAAAATTAGCATAAACAAGAAAAAATTGCTAAAGAAATTCTTCTGTATTTGGTCTGGGTTTGATAGGCATAATCAGTAAGCAAATATTTCTAGATTTTCTTCAGTGAACCTAAACTTATCTTGCCCAGAGTCAAAGCACTGTAAGAGAGTGTAGAAACAGGGCTGGGGTTCTGATTCTTCCAACTCCAAGTCTAAACTGCTCAGGCAGGCAAAGAATCTAGAATGTTTTGCTCTGTTTCTTTAAATATTTTGTTCAGTAGAGGAGATGATTTTTCTTTTTCCCAGCATTGGATACTGACTCTCCAGTCACCCCCAAGGTACTGGTGGCTCAGGCTGAATCCAGTTTGGCTCCAGAATTCTGGGATTTGGACCAGAATCGCTGCAGGTGAAGCCCAGAGGGTCTGGCTGGAGACTGACAGGCTAGGCCTGCTGGCTTTCCTCCTTGCTGGGCTCTATCAGAGAAAAGTACACACACAGGGCAGGCAGGGACCACTGTTCCCTGAATGCAGGAGGCATGAAATGTGAGCCCAGCAGGGGCAGAGGCCTGCAGAGGACCCGAGGTGAAAGCTACCCGCTCTAGTGAGTTCTGAACAAATATTGGAAGCTGAGAGATTGTTGAGTTGTGAACCACGGTCCAGGGAAGTCAATGCAAGAGGGGGCTGTTAGATCCCATCTCCAGGGGAAAGTTCACATCCTTTAATCTCTCCATTTAACCCATTTGTTAAAAACAAATAATGCTGAATGGGTGTCAAGTTCCAGGCAATAACATCATATCTGGTGTGATTCAGCAATATTTATAATCTTTGAATGCAAGACACAGAAGAAATCTTAGTGATCAGCTAATCCAGTTGCTTCCTGTTTCAGAGACAGAAACAGAACCAGAGAAGTTAAGGGATTTATCTAGAGTTGCACAGTAGGTCATTGCCAGAGCCTGGAGGACCTGCGACCGGGTCCAACATACTTTCCCTTCTTCATGCTTCCACTCAGTAAGGGGTTTCTCATGTAGTACTGTCAACTTTTAAAAGGAGGACTTCCCCTGAATTTCATCTTTGGAAAGAATATGAAATTAGATTCATAGAAGAAAGAAAAGAAAAGAAAAATTCCTCTTTTCTCTTCTGGTTTAAGGGTATGTGTGCTGAAAGGAGGTGGTGGGAAATGCCTGTGAGATAGGGCCATGCAGCATTCTCAAATGTCCTTGGGAAAGCCATTCTTCTCCTGGACTTTAGTCCCATGGTCCAGAGCATTGCACAGTATCCATGGTTTCATAGACTCCCAGGAACTGTGTGGGATTGTTGAAACAGAGGAGTCAGAACTTTAAACTGGACCTGATGTTACAGGATCTTAGAAAGCTAGAGTGAAAGTGAGAAAACTCTCGCCCATTCCCCCATTCAATAAACAGAAGCTGAGGCATGGCGACAATTTCAAGTGTCACAACCCATACCCCATCATTGCCATCACCTTTCGTTACACTTGTTCTACATGTCAGCCCCTTTCCATACAGTATCACATTTAATCATCACAACAAGATTTTGAAGAAGGTATTATTATCCCCATTCTACAGAACAGAAAACTGGGGCTCAGAAAAGTGAAATAATGCTACATTATTTTACAAGTTAGGGGCCAGCTCTGTCTGATATTCCTCTAGTTATGTCTTGATGCTTCTTGGAAAAACACAAATTAAGAAATACCTGATTAAGTCTAGATCTAATGAAGTCCTCATGCCTAGGTAGCTCTGAAGTCAGTAGCTAACTGCTTAGTGACTGTTTCTCCTCCAATCAGCTTTTGGCATTGTGGCTAACCTAGGCACTCCCCTGACTCTTCTTTCATTGAAAAAATATATTTGACAACCATCTATTGAGGGGCAGTTGTGTGCCAGCCACTGTGCTGTTGACAGAAGCATGGGGCCAATAAGTACATACCTGAAGAGCTCCAATTAGAGTAAAGCAAAATGCTTTTTAAAGATCTCAGTAACTATCCCAAGGGCTGCCAGCTATGAACAGCCAGGAAGTGAAGGACTTAAGTCCCAGAGCCAGTTTGAGTCCTGGCTTACCACTATTACTAATGTAACTTGGGAAAGTTTCTTAGTGTCTCTGAGTCTCAGTTTGCTCATCTGTAAAATAAGGATTAAAATCCCTGTCCCTGAGGATCAATGGAGAAAAGGGATACAAAATCTCACTTAGCCATGTTAATTGAAGGCAATGAAAGACATATTTACATGTGTGCTTCTGCATATCTCTTGAATCTGTGTTGTTGGCTGTCCATTGATTATTATCTTGCTATGTCAATCTTCCTGCCTGAAGCAGAAAAATTTTTCTTCCAGGGATTCAAGCAAATCAGTCCTTCTACCAGAATATAAGAAAGCTAGGTAGAGACTTCATTTCTGTTGTACCATTCTTCTTTCCTTTTGAAGCTTTCTAGATCAATGCCCAGTAGATTTTCTGTAGTGATGGAAACATTCCATTCTTCATTTGGCTATTGAACACTCGAAATGTGGCTAGTACAAGGAAGAACAGAATTTTAAATTTTATTTCATTTTTATTAAGCAGCTGCAAGTCCTGACTCTGAAGGCACAAAGTTGCCTAAGCTCTTCCAAGCACACACTTCACACTTCACCCCCTACACACACACACGTGCACGCACACACACACACACACACACACACACACACACACACACATACACACACAGTCCTTGGTTTCTTTTGTCTCACAGAAATCCATCAAAGGAAGCAAAAAAAATTGTTCCTTCTCCTATTGGTTAAATCTGTGATTCTCCAACTTCAGTGTGCATGAGAATTACCTGGAGGTCTTGATGAAACCAGTCTGCTGGGCCTACCCCCAAAGTTTCTGGTTAGGTAGGTCTGGGTTGGGGCCAGAGATTCATTTCTAGCAAATTCACAGGTGTTGCTAATGCTGCTGGTCCCGAACATCATCCAGAGCTGCTGGGTTAACACAGCATCTTGTTGAGGAAAGCACTGTGCTATCATAGAATCACTAGACCCTGGAGGTTCATGCAGACACAAACCCTTAGGGCAGTGATTCTCAATGTGGGCTGTCCTTTGGAATCATCTGGGAAGCTTTTAAAATTCCAGATGGCCAGACCTCACCCCAGACCAATTAATAGAATCTCTAGGAATAGGACCCATACAAGAGCGTTTTTATTTATTTATTTATTTGTTTATTTTAAAGCTCCCCAGATGATTGCAGTGCACAGTCAAGGTTGGAAACCAAAGGGACATACACCAATTTCTTTGTCTATTGAATAATAATAATGAATTCACTTTATTTATATCACAGGGCCGTTGTGAGAATCAGATGAGACTATGAATGCAAAAGGATTCTATAAGCCTTGGAACCTTAAAATAAATGTAAAGATTGAGGCAGTGATAGACTGGGAAGAGCCAATTTGTAAATGGTGGTGCTGCTTTCACCACCATTTACAATCAATCGGGATGACACTGCTCTCTGTGGTTTGCATTGCAGTACTGTCCCACCGACCAGGCCACTGCAGGCACAGATGCTGAGCACGTGCAGCAGTTCTACAACCTTCTGACAGCCTCCATCGACGTATCCAGAAGCTGGGCAGAAAAGATTCCGGGATTTACTGATCTCCTCAAAGAAGATCAGACATTACTTATAGAATCAGCCTTTTTGGAGCTGTTTGTTCTCAGACTTTCCATCAGGTAATTACTATTATTTCATCTTCCTTCCATCTGTTTCTTCCTTCAAAGAAGATTGCAACCTTCTGTGTTCACGACCAAATAATTGGTGAAGAGTTTGCTCAAGGAGCAAATAGGAAATATGATCAGGTATTGGAAACACTAGCAGAAAGTAGCAAAAAGAACACCGAGGAGGCAACCAGGACGTCTGGGTTTTAGTCCCAGTTCTAACATGGGTTTGCTGTGAGAGCCTGAGCAGGTTATTGCCTTACTGGAAATCCAGTTCCCTCCTATGTAAAATAAGGATGAATTTGCTGATGTCTGAAGTCCCTAGCAACCTCAACATGCTATGGTTCTAGAAGATTCTCATGGTGGATATGGTATTTCTTAGGAGCAAGTATTTGCTTGGGAATGCCGTGTTTACCTCATACGTTTCTATTGCAAGTTATTGTTCTAGTATACTCAATGCGGCTCTAAAGAGTTCCATGTCCTCACAACCCTCTGCTCTTACTCCAGGAGAACAGCAACATCCCCTGCCCAATCAAAAGATTTGGTCCAGCCTCTCATGCTCAGTGACACCAAATGCAAGAGGAATTGATTTTCAAAAGGCTTCAACCTCAGATCTCTCTAAGCTCCTCTCGTATATTCCACATGTAGCTCTTTTTTAAAAAACTTTATTACTGTTTTTATTCTCATGTACTTATTTCCATCTTCCTATCTTTGGGAGATGATGCCAACAATTCACTAAATCATACAGGAAGAAGTCCAACACCTGCATTCTTAACTCATACTCTGTACATTTTGATTCCACCAGTCATAGGTCCATGTTTAAACTCTGAGACTGAGTCATTCTGTCCTGTGTGCCCTGTGTGGCAGAATCAGGGGGAGAGGAAGGGCTGAAATTCCAATTAGAGTGTCAGTAATTAGTTTAATTTACAGCCAATTCAGTGCATGCCAGAGCCCAGCAGCAATGTGACTGTCTTCTAATAGGCACACGGCAGAGGATTAAGTAGGGAGTAAGCTCCTTTCAGGCAGGCACCATATCTGTCCTGTTCACCAAGTTTTCTCCAGTGCCTGGCTCCAGGAATGGTGCATATTTGGTGCTCAGGAAATACTTGCCGAGTGAAGGAATACTTAAAGCTATTCATCCAAAAATCATGTTAAAGAAATACTGACTCGTGAATGTGACAGGACAACATTGATAAATGTGTAACAAGATATTTTAAGTTAAACTAAGATTAATTTAAGGACCACATGGAATTCAGAATTAGTTACTGCTAATATTTGTGCATCCTCCTGTGTACTAAAGGCACTGTGCATGGGCTTTCCAATCCTTTATTTTATGTAATTCCCTCAAAAAACCTTAGGAGTTAGCAATTTGAATTCATGTTTTATGGATAAGGGAAAGAAAGTCCAGAGAGATTTAAGGAATGCCCAAGGTCACACTGCTAAGCTATCATGTCCAAGTGGAGGTTCCAGAGCACCTTTCTTAAGAGATGAATGGAATGATTATGGTGATTATGGAAATAATCATTCTCTGATTTTTTTAGGGGGGATTGAACCCAGGGCCTCATGTGTGCTAGGCAAGCACTTTACCACTGAGCCACATAAATAACCCTTTGTAGCTCCACTGTTCAAAGAGAGAAGGAAATACAAATTTAGGCCACTTTTTAGTTTGTGATTGACTTCTGGTACTTGGAAGGACTTGATGCTTTTAGAATCTGCAGAATGGAATTCTAGTATCTAGACTCAGGTCTGATCTGTTTTGGTATTTAAGAAAATAAGGGACAAGCCCGACTCAGGAGCCTCCATGGGACCAGTCACTGGGCTTCACCTCTGTAATCCATGATTACCTGCTACTCCATTTCCTGTCCCAGGGCAAGCAGCAACTGATTTGAGGAATAAGACAGCAGGTGTCATGACACTGTCTCACCTTGGGCTGATGCTCCCCAAGGAGTTAACCCAGACAAGCACTACCAGTTGTTT
Organism: Sciurus vulgaris; assembly: GCF_902686455.1. NCBI lineage: Eukaryota > Metazoa > Chordata > Mammalia > Rodentia > Sciuridae > Sciurus > Sciurus vulgaris. The sequence goes on from NC_136476.1 coordinate 57,874,297, forward strand.
AACCCCCACTGGACCCCCGACTTGTTCTCAGGGGTGCCTCAGCATTCTTGCAGCACCCTCGAGGTTCTAAACACTGCCCCTTGGCTGTCTGCCTGTTATCTTGTTATCGGGTTGGCCAGACCCAACAGACCTGTTTCATGTATCTCCTCTCATCCGTGCCCCCAGGTCAAACACTGCTGAAGATAAGTTTGTGTTCTGCAATGGACTTGTCCTGCACCGACTTCAGTGCCTTCGTGGATTTGGGGAGTGGCTCGACTCCATTAAAGACTTTTCCTTAAATTTGCAGAGCCTGAACCTTGATATCCAAGCCTTAGCCTGCCTGTCAGCACTGAGCATGATCACAGGTGAGCCCCACCTTGCCAAATCCCAAAGCGATCCCAGGTGGATTCTGGCCTTGGCCATTGCACACACCTAAGAAAATTATGAAAATGAACCACTTATGAAATCTGTTATGGTTTGTCTAGTTTAAACAAGGAAATGTGTCTACAGCTTGCTGTCATGTGCTTCTAGGAAAGAGGATTTCTAGCCTATTGAGTTACCATTGTCAACAAATCCACTGTATGAAAAATCTGCCTTTCTAGCAGAGCTCTGTTGACTGTTGGACTAACTGCTTCAGAGTTGTTTTTACAAAGGTTTCCAAGGAAGATTAGCTTAACCAGCCCATTCCTGTGGAGCAGAGGTTGCAAATCTTCCCTTTCCAGTCCTTGCCCAGTAAACCAAAGTAAAACCAAAAAACTAGATATATAAACGACAACTTGACTTATTAACTTTGTTGGGAGAGGACTGAGGAAAATGGATATTTGTCAATAACAAAAATAGCTCAACAGTTTTTTTAAAGTTAAGAACCAGAAGCATAAAACAAATATTACTGTCCTTCTAGATGTCTGTCTCCCATTTTCTCTTTAGGGAGATAAAGAATTCCTGGAGTGGGGATTTTGGACAGGGGAGGGAATACCAACCATCTGCCTATGGCTACAAGGTCCAGCCCCAGCACCCCTTCCCCTCCACACTTGCAGAGTTGTCTGTTAGGTCTCATCATTTTCAGTCAAACTAGGGCCTGGTGAGGCAGTGATAGCCAGGGGTTATGTCCAGGTCCAGGAAGGACTAGCCAGACCCAGGGCTCATCTCTGTCCTTTTGGTGGGACCCAAGCACAGGCTAGGCTGTTGGACTGAGGGTAAAGGTCAGACCTGATATGCTTGTAGCTGGAGGAAACATTTTTCAGAGAGGTGGTGAGTTTCCAAAAGGCACAGATGGCCCTTTCTTTCAGATGCATCAGAGATGTGTATTGGTTTACCCAGGCATTGGTTGCATGCACCATCTTGGGGTCTCTCCTTTGAGCTAAAGTGAGACATGTTTGTGTGCCTACAGAGGCTGGGAAGGTGCGTCATTTGACCCTACATGGAAAGCAAAGCAAAGTAAATGGTATGTGCTGCAGTTAGAGAAGAGGCACTCCTGTGTTCATTCCAAGGGGAGCGTGATTTTCCCTTGGTCTTTGGACCTGAATGAGAAACTCACATCTTTCCATGGGGCTTCCACTGACTTCTAAGAAGGATACATATGCAACAAAAACAAAGGCAGCCTCAGAGTATGGATTCCATTTAGAGGGTTTCCCAATGGCATGCCAGAGCACCAAGAGAAAATAAGCACATTTAAGGCCCAAACATTTTATTCCAGCAGGACTCTTAATGAAACTGGTTCAAAGGCTTCCTTTGAATTAAAGCTCTTCAACTCAATTTCAGAACCATTTAGCTCTTCCTAGGACAGTTAGATGTTCAGTACTACAAAGTATGGAATTTAGTCCATTTTAAGAAGACAAAAAACCAAAAATTAGACCCAGCCTCAGTTTTCTGCTAGCAAAACCAGTCCATTGCCACATCTCTATGGAGATGGGTCTTGGGTCTAGTTAACCAACGTATGTCCACTTACCTAGGTGCTGTGACACGTGCTGTTGCTTCTCAAGTTGTTGAGACACATCCCTGAACATGTAGACTCATGCACGTGAGGGAGGGTGTTGGGTGCTCAGTGGAGATGAGGGTGTGAGTACAAAGTGCTGAGGGACTATTGGTGAGGGTGGTCTCCCCAGAACAGATCCCAGGAGCTGGTCCTTGATAAGAGCAAGGCTATCTCCAGGCTAAGGGGGAAGGAGTGAGAATTCCAGGCATGAATCAAAAATCAAAATGACTGAAAAATAGAGTGATGGGAGATGCTATTGGGCAACAGGCCAGCAGCGGGGCAGGGCATGAAGAATGTTTCACCCCTAGGTGAGGCAGGGGGAGTTTATCGTGAGAGCCGTGGTAGCCACAGACATTTTGTCCAGAGGAGCATGTTGCCAGGCTCTCATTTTAGAAAGATCTACTCTGAAACCACTGGTTTTGAGCACAAATTAGGGCAGGAAGGAGACCAAAAGAAAAACAGTGGCCAGCTCTACAGTGTGAGAGCTGTGGCTTAAGAATAGGACTCGCCCCAGAAGTCTACATCTTTTAGGCATTTGTTGTTTTATGCTTTAGGTGGAAAATAATGGACACCTAAGAGACCAGGATTTGTGGATGCCAGGCAGTCCCTACCCGGAGAGATTGACAGTTCAGCACAGAGTGCAGAGTTGGAATTAGAAGGGTGGGGACAGTCTGTATCCCATTTGCTGTGTGCCAGGGTTATAGCTCTTCAACCTGTGGCCCATTTGTATGGAGACTTGCTAGAGGAGGTGGTAATTTGGCATGGTAGACGTAGCATGGAGCTTGGAATCCAACATCTCCTTATTAATCTGGGATGCCATATTTAATAAGTATGTACTACTGAGTAATAATGCATTTCTTCTCTCTGAACTTCAGTTTCCCCATCTGTAAAATGTGAATAACAACAGCTATTCCATGGAGTGACAGTGTGTATTACAGAAAATTGAATTTGCAATGTACCCAAACTGGACTCAGAATAGGCACACAATCCACCTGCATTCCAGCTTGGAGTGATGGTGGCAGAGGCCCCCTCAATTTGGCGCATGCCTGCTCCTTCCCCTTGGAAGCCCTGACTGGTCTGAAATCAAAACCAGCAGTGGGAGGAAACAGGTGATGGCTTTAGAAGGCAGTGGATTTGGTAACTAATTCCTTGGACCCTTGAGAGAGAGGCTTGAGGGAGGACCCAGTATTAAAATAACAGCTGCACTTTCCAAGGCCCCAGTGCTTTAGGGTCCTGCGTTTGGATCTCCCCCACAAGACAGCTCTAGTGCCAGGCCTCACTCCTGCAGGCCTGGGCAGAGCTGGCTGTTACAGGAGCTGCGGTTACAAACCTCCAGGAAAATGAAGCCTCTGCTCTGGTTTCTGGTCCTCACAGCACTGTCTTGTGATTGCCGGCTGCGAGGCTGGGTGAGTGTGTGAAAGCGTCAGGAAATAGCAAAAGAGGGGCTGCCTTGGGAAGCGGCACGTATTGTTGTGGACAGTGACTTTCATTTGATTGTGGACTCCCGTGAATCTTCTGAATAAGCTTCATCATCATAAAGAGGACTGTGGAATATCAACTATGGGTATTAGAAAAATCATCCCAGAATTATCTGTTGGTAAACCAGAGAATTCACAAAAGGGAAGTAGGGTCTTACAAGTTTAGCCAGTCTTGCTTCCGGGATAAACATTAAAAACCTGGATATTGGTGACTTAGGCAAACATGGCTTCCCCTCCACTCCAATTCTTTTTCCTTCTCCCTCTTCTTTTCTCCAGGCCCCCTCATGAGAAATTAGGTGCTGAGGCGGGGCAGGAAATAGTTTCTTTTAGATCACTCTCCCTTCCTGCAGTAATAGGGAATTCCCCACAGTTGTGGTTTTAAATGTTTTTAGGTTCCCACTTTATGTACCCTAATCTTTACCTCTGGCCAGTGCTACATCCCTGGAGTAATGGAAATGCTTTACTTCTCATGGGATGCCAGTGTGTTGCTATCTGGTACAGTTGATTGTGTTTAATAAATAAGAAGCCTTCAAACAGAAAGTTAGGGTGGAATTGCCATATTATAACTATCCATTTATTAAGTAAGTGTGTGCCAGGAACCCGTGACAGTCCCCAAGGATATGAAGATGAGCAGGCATGGACTATGGTGTCAGGAAGTCACATATGATTATGATATAATGAACTCCATATAAGGTTATTATGGCTCAGATCCTTAAAAAGGACTGATTCTGTGAAGGGGAAGTCCAGATAATTGCCAACTTTTAGGGGGTGAAGACAATGCAGGTGTTGGTCATAAAATGACTTCTCAAAGAAGTAGTATCAGGACATAGGAAGATATAAAGAACATTCCAGATCAAGGAAACCAGACGGCAAGGGCATGGTAGTGGAACACCTAAGTACATTTGGGGGAAAACATGTGCAGTGGAGTTGCATGATGCATGTATTAAATCATATCTATGATCTCAGTAGAAAGTAGAGGAAAAGGAACAGAGCACAATGACCGTATGTTCTGGGGTAAGCCTGAAAGAGAAGATAGGAAGCCACTGTGGGTTACAATTCTCAGGCCTCTGGGGTGAGGGCATGTCCTATATTTAGGGGAAATTGGAAAGTTGTTTCAGGGAAACAACTGCATCTGTGAGACATTGACCTTATGACCTGATATTGTGACCTAACCTCAGAGAAAAATGCATTTTCCACATAGGAATAGGGGAAAATAGATTGAAAAGATTGTTTTGGACCAGATAGCAGAGGGACTCTCAAATGCCCAAATGCCATTTTGCAAATCACTACACTAAAAGAATGTTCCCCTTGGCTTTCTTTTCCACACTCAGGTCTTCTGTCAAGTGAGACAATGACTCCTTTCTCTTCTATCTGTATTTTTCCTGGTCTTATTGGAACATGACCTCTAAGACTGAAGAGGAGGAAGGAAGGCAGAACCAAGAGCAGAAAGCAGTGAAACAGTGACGTGGCAGGAACAGGCAGGTGGCTGATCCTGCTACACCCTCCACCACCTGTCTTTCCAGAGTTCCCCTGCTCACTCTAAGTGGTTACCTGGTTACCCTGTTCCTGCATCAAATATAGCCATCAGCAACATTGCAAGGAAAACTAAGGGTCGAACTTGGCAGGCTGGTGATGTAGTTTGAAAAAGGGTGGTTCCAGGCTTTGGAGATTGGAGATCAGAGTTGAAGTTTTTACCAGCCCACTTTCTGGCCAAACAATCCTGGTACATTTCTTACCTTCTCTGAATATCAGTTTTCTCTTTCTTTCTTAAAGGGACATGGCTTTAGGTAAGATAAACAACAGAAATTCATTGCTTGCACTTTTAGAGGCCAGGAAGTCTGAGATCAAGGCAGCAGCAGGTTTGGTCTGTTTCACAGGTGGTACCTTCTGACTGTTCCTCATGTGGGAGAAGGGACAAACAAGTTCCATTGGGCCTCTTCCATAAGGGCACTAACCACATCCATGAGGGTTCTTCCCTGGTGATTTTAAGGCCCCACCTCTTAATACCATCACATTGGGGTTTAGGTTCCAACACATCAGGCGACACAAACATTCCGACTATAGCAAATAATGATGCCTATGTGTAGGGTTTTTGTAAAAATTAAATGAGTTAATGTGTACTTTGCAGAGAAAAAAATTAAGACAAAACTTCAGTGTTATTATTCTAAATGTTAGCCGTCTTACATTTTTTATGGATTCTCAGGAGAATAGATAGCTCTTCCTGGAAGTGTATAAAGCAAATATCTGCTACATGCCAGGTACACAATCCCTTATCCTCAAAGTGTCTGTGTTCTTGTTGGAGAGACAGACACCTACTCAAAGACAGTCAGATTGAAAAGTACTACTACACCTCAACACAGATGGCCAAATGACTTGTGGCTTCCTGACCAGCGTGGGCTCAGTGTCTCTGGAGCTGCCTGTTGGTAAAGGATGTCACATGTGACAGGAGAAGTAGCAGTGACATGACTTCCTAGAGAAAGAGGTGGAGCTCAGAGCAGGAAGTCCTGTTTCTTAGTGTTTTGGTTACAAACACATCTCTCCTGCCTCTCCTTACCCTTTGACTGGAATTGCATGGTTGTCTCTGAGTTAGCCTGTGCCCTAAAACCTGCTCAAAAAGAGAGGTCACTTTTCCTTGAGGGGGCTCCTGACAGTTACTACCCATCCCTTTCCTCATCCCCTGCGGCCTGCCAAAAGGAAGAGAATTTGATATTCCTTAAATGGGCCTCAGAGGCAGAACTGGTAACTATAAGATGGCAAAATTTAGCTCAATATAAGAAACTAAGACAGAATTATTTGAAACTAGAAGAAGCTCCCCTAGGGAGTGAATTCTCATAGACAGAACTATCTAAAATGGAATGAGCTGCCTCGGGGAGTGAGTTCCTGCCTTGGGGAATGTGAAACGGAGGCTTGATGAATCCTAGGGACAGATGAGTCAAGCAACTTCTGGGGACAAGGACTGACGAGAGCAGAGCTCCAGCTTTCAACTGCACACATGTCACTTGCCATCTTGTTTAGTTACAGATTCTGATGTGTGTCTGGCCAGGGCTTGAGATTCTGCATTCCTAACCAGCTCCCATGTTATGTGGATGCTGCTGGTCTGGGGATCATTCCTTGAGTAAAAAGAACAAGTGAACCTACTAGCAATTGGGATTTTCTGAAAATAAAAACTATCATTTTTAAATACTCAGCACTGGGCACTGTGCCAAGGGCTCTATACATATTAATTTGCTTGATGTTGTTTAATAAATGAATTTGGAATTCCCTGATATGGGTTACAGCAGAGGCAGGAAGCAGGAATACTGGTCAGGAGCTACTAAAACATTTTAGCAGATATTGAACATCTGGTTCAGAGGAATTTGGTACAGAGGAGGAGATAGATGCAAAGTACATCGCAGAGATAATAACTGAAGTTCTTGGGACAAATTAAATTGATGGACTACTTGGGGAAGGAATTGTCAGGTTATTATGAGAGAGGCGGGGAAGATTGTGATATCATTAATGAACAAATCAGAAACATGACTGATTTGAAAGGGAACATAATGAGTTGAGTTTTAAATATAGAGGATATTTGCAAATATTTATTAAGTGCTCACTAAATGTTCAGCATTAATCCAAATGCTTTACATATAATAACTCATTTAATTCTCACAACAACCCATGAAGCAACTACCATTATTATCTCTATTTTTAAAATGTGGAAACAGACTCAAAGTCATCAAGCTAGGAGGTAGAGCCAGGAAATCTGGTTTCAAAGCTTCTGATGTGGGAGGTTTTAGTTTATAAAGAAAGATCTTCGCTATTACTGTTATAAAAACTCCCAATCTGTGTATTTAATCTGAGCAACTTCCAACTTTAGTATTTAACCATTTTTAACATGTCCCTGATCCTCCACTTATATATTTATTTAACAGCTATTTATTGGATGTCATGTAGTTCTGGGCTTGGTGCTAGAAACACGGTGGTGAGCGAATATAGCCCACTTCCCCATGGACCCTACATTAAATAAAAGAGACAGGCAATTGCCACATAAATATCTGACTTCAAAGTATTATGTCCTGCAGAGGAAATGAGAAGAGTACCACAGGAGAATGTGATCTAGAGACAAAAAGAGAAGCTTCCCTGAAGAATTACTTGAACCACGATCCAAACAATGAGTAGGTCTTAACCAGATGGAGATGGAAAACCATGAGCATGAACCCAATCAAGCTCTTCCCTCTCCTCTGCCTCCCCCGCCCTCGTTCTCTCGGGCACAGGTGACTAAAATGCACAGGCATCCAACTGTGTCCTTAGATGTTAACTGCAGACACAGGTTAAGATCTGCTGCCTGTTTTCTTCTCTGCTTCAACCCCAGCAGCTATAGCATTGCCACAGAATAGGTACTCAATAAATATTTGTTGAAAGAAGTAGGTACACAGAAAGTCGGAAGGTGTGATAGGGAGGCTGGGATGAGGAGGTACTTCCTAACAATCACAGGTGTTCAAAGAAGGGAAGTAGCCAGGTACAAAAGAAGTATCTCTGAGCTTGCATTAAAGAAGTCTCTTCTTTAATGAAAGAAATCAGCCACTTGGTAATTTTGACCTTGGGCAAGTCACTTAACTCTTTGAGTCTTAGCCTTAATTAACTATTAGTTAAATATCTTTAACTTTGTCCAGCCTAATTAATTCACAGGGTTATCGTGAGAGTGAGATAAAGTAAATGAGTCTAATATAAAGTGCTGTTATATATCTTTTTCTTACCAGGCTGAGATAGTGACGCTCGCAGTTCAGCTGGTCTCGTTGTACTATCTCATCATGGAGATTGTTCTCTTAGGTGAAAATTTGAACTAAGTGAATCAGATCCCTTCCAAGTTACATACATAATGATTGGAATACATAAATCTAATACTTAACCATTTTCATAAGTTGTACTTGGAAGTTTTAAATACATATGGCCTGAGTTAAAATACTGAAGTATGGGATAAATATTATATAGATCAAAATGCAAAGAAACTTGTTTAATAGTGGAGGCAGATATTAAGCTAAAATCTTCTCTGTAAAATTCTCTATATAAAGGGAAAAAATCCAAATGTCTGATTGCCCCCAGAATGTATGAACTCTCCATACATCAGCTCTGCAGCTATGTTTACCAAGCTGTTAGAAGAAAGGGGTCTCTTCATCTAAATGTCAGTGATTGGGGTTTTAAGGAATTTCAAATGGCTGGGAAGGTACCAGACACTTAGTGACTCCCTAGTGATGTAAAAATCCTGCTGGCTGCTGGCAGTAGTTTGCATGGAGACTGATTTTTATCTTAGCTCTTTTGGAAAAGTAAAGAAGCCACAAATCCAGTGGCTGTTCAAAACAACAAAGGAGGGTTGAGGTGCCTTTGGCTTCCAACAGGAGTGTCTCTGAATTCCTCAAGGAATTCCAGGCCTAGGGTTGATCCAGCTGGCAGGAGGTATCGATCTCCACTTGAATTCACTGAATAAATAATGGTTGCCATAGTTATTGAGCAGGCGCAACTGGCTAGAGAGCAGGGAGAACTCTGAGGCCCCTTCTGTGAGTTTGGCCATGAGAAAGTCTGGCTACGGGGTTCTACAGTCAGCCCCCTCCAGAAATCCAGCCAGCAAATTGCTTCCTTCCTTCATCCCCATAACGAATATAGGATCTCCAATATTCTGTAAGATAGGAGGTACTGAAAGGAAGAGAAAACTCACAATTCAGTGCACTGGTATTTAATTCTGAGAAACACATCTCTCCCTGGCTTGTGAATCTAATTTGATACATCTCAGCACTAATAGAATTTAGTATCAGCAAGATGGTGCTTGACCGTATTATAGCTACTGGAGGCCTTCACAAAGCCAGCTCCCATCATCTTCTATATTAACATTATTATACAAATAGCACTTACCTGGAGATTTTAAAAGAAAGGTAGAAAAGTTATCCAACTCTCTCATAAATTTTTTCACATTTTTTGTTTCCTTTCCTCCTCTACATGCAGAAATAATTTTGCAGAGATGTGATCACAGCCTAGATACTATTTACTATTCAACCCTTTATTTGATAATATGGGTATTTTTCCATGTGGCTTCAAACTCTTCATGTCTGTCCTTTTTAATGTCTGTGGAATCTTTCATTAAGTGGACATACTATTGTTTATGCAACAATCCCCCGATTCTTCATCTCTTTAGCTTTTTCCAGTGTTTTGCTTGTTTGTTTTTGTTCTTGGGGTTAGGGGCTCTTTAAAAGATAATGTGCACCAAACTTCTTTGTGCATACAGTTTTATTTCTCGGTTAAATTTTTCCTTTGGATAAATTCCCAAGAGTGGGATTACTCGGTCAGAGACTATGAACATTTTGTAGCTCATGAAATTTATTGTCGAATTTGCAGTCTGCTTTTTATGTTTTCTTTTTTTGGGAGGGGGGAATAAAACTTTAGACAGAACATCACAGCAGGCAGAATTTCTTTTGAAGTTCAGGCTTAGGTCCTTTGGAGACTGAGAGACAGGGTCAATGTATTTATTACAGATAAGCCAAGGAGAAAGGTTTGCACCTGGGCTGATTAGCTAATAGTTCCCTGGGGAAAGCAAAGACATGCACTGCAGAACTTGGGAATTAGGGGACATCATTGCTCCACCTTGCTGTTGTGGTCATTGTCTTAAGGTGCTAACTCTCCCATGTCCGTGGCCCGTGGCACTCAACAGTCGACAGAATGCTTTCATTTAATGTCATCTTAGTTGAACCTGACAACCATCCATAGAGGTGGGTGTTGTTATAGTCACTATCCCATCATCATTGCCATTTTCTTATAAAGACACTGAACCTTAGAGAGATTAGGTCACACCTAAGTGTGTAGTGTGCCAGTAAGTGATAGAATCAGCCCTGGAATTCAGATCTCACTCCAAGTCCAGTATCCCTTTTTCTATATAATGTTGCTTTGAGAAGAGACACCTGCAAGTTATAATCCACTGAGGTACAATCCATGGCCAGCAATTATCATGGTTGCACTTTAATGCAATACATCAGAGCTGGAAGGGACTTTGGAGATCATTAAATCCAACCTCCTCCCTTGACAGGTCAGAGAGAGAGAGAGAGAGAGAGAGAGAGAGAGAGAAAGAGAGAGAGAAACTCTCCTGAGTCATACACAACTAGCCCTGCAGGAGAGATTGCAGATTTCTTGGTTCCTAGGCATCTCTTATTTGGGACAAGAAAAGAGAAAAAAAGGTGTGGATAAGTGCTACATTTTCTGATTGGCTCTTATTTTAGGGAAATAACTTAGATTTCTAATAAAATTTCTTCAACTAAATCTAGGGGAAACTAGAAACTAATGTTTGATTTTTCCATTAGAGAGATGTCTTCCATCTCTTTAAAAATTATGGTTTTTACATGTAAATATATTGAGAGAAGAAAACTTTGAGAAAACAGAGACCAAGCTCTGCTCTTAGGAAAGAGGTGTTGCTATTTAAAGGCTGAGGGAGAGCTGTATTGGGTGTATTGGGTGTCAGGCTCCTTCCTCGTTCTAGGGAGATGCAGCGGTGACTGCACAAGAGTACAGAATCTGTTTTTGAAGATGGGGTTCAAATCCCAGCTTTAGCAGCTGTGTGACTTTGGGGAAATGGCTCAACTTTATTCAAAAAGTAGACCATAATATTTAACATGGAGATCATCTTATGTATTGTTTTATAAAATATAAGATAGTGGTATTCATGTTTTGACATGTTATAAAACGCCTGCACCACATCCTTTCAGGCCTCCTCCACTTCTCTGACTTTTCAGCCTCAATGGCAAGAGGACACATGTATTTTGTACAGAGCATCAGGTGTAGTTCAATAGGTGTTTTAAAGGGAGGGGAGAGAAAGGAGAAGAAAAGCTGGAATCTTCTCAGTACTGGTTAGTATGAAAACAGAATGCATTTTGGATCGGGTCTTGCAGGGCTCTTGCATTAGCAAATAGAACATACAGCCTCCCCACCTCCCTCAAGTAAATTCATTTGCCTGGATGTGTTTCCGGTTCACTCTGAAAGAGACGTGCCTACTGACAGGGCTTTTGTGAGACCTTAGCAGGATAATGGATACAAAATAGTAACAACCCTGTCATGCACTTAGCATGGCTGTGTGCCAGAAACTCTGTGCTTCTCTCCTGTTATCCACCTAAGTGGGCCCTTCCCAGAGTTGATCATTGTGTTCATCTCATAAGGAAACAAGGTTCCAACATTAAGAATGGAGGAACTTTAGATTACGTAGAGGGAAATGAGGGGGGGGTAATGAAAGATGATGAATCAGACAGACATTTTTCCCTTATGTACATGTACGATTACATGAATGGTATGAATCCACATTGTGCACAACCACAGAAATGAAATGATGTACCCCATTTGTGTACAATGAATCAAAATGCAATCTGTGAAAAAGACAGAGAGAGAGAGAGAGAGACAGAGAGAGAGAGAGAGAACTTCCTCCATGGCATGCAGTAAGTTAAGCGGCAGGACTGGGATTCCAACCCTGGTGTTGTTTGATACAGAGGACAGGAACAAACTCTCAGAGGAGGGCCCTTTGATTGTAAAATACCATTCCAACTGGCAGGAAGGGGCACAGACCTTGATCTGGAATTTGAAGTGTCGTGAAATAATAGCCGCCTCCTAACCTTGCCCTGTTCCATCCCTCTACAGAACGACATGGGTTAAAAGAACCAAAGAGAGTGGAGGAGCTATGCAACAAGATCACAAGCAGCTTAAAAGACCACCAGAGTAAGGGACAGGCTCTGGAGCCCACCGAGCCCAAGGTGCTGGGTGCCCTGGTAGAACTGAGAAAGATCTGCACCCTGGGCCTCCAGCGCATCTTCTACCTGAAGCTGGAAGACTTGGTGGCTCCACCTTCCATCATTGACAAGCTCTTCCTGGATACCCTACCTTTCTAAGCCAGAGCAGCCTGAGCAGGGAGCAGCTTGTTCTACTGGCACCTGCTTGCTAAGCAGCAAAGGAATGGGTCTGGACACTAACACTTTCTGTCTGTCCTTCAGAGAAAAAGCAGCTCCTGTAGAAGGCAAAAGACTTCTTCCTTTTTTTTTTTTTTTTTTTTTTTTTTCTTTTTTTCTTTTTCTTCTTTCTTTCTTTTTTCTGGCATCTTTCCTTACAACCTAAAGCCAGAAAACCTGCAGAGAATCGTGTTGAGATTGTGTTTTATAATTAGGTTTTGGAGGGTGGGGCTGGAGGGGTATAGTTCATGAGGGTTTTCTAAGAAATTGCTAAAAAAAAAAAAAAAGCACTTTTGGATGATGCTATCCCAGCAGGGGGGGGAAAAGGATAATATAACTGTTTTAAAACTCTTCCTGGGGAATACAATTAAGGTTGCTTTGTATTTAAAAACAAGAACAGCCAAGGGTTGTTCGCCAGGGTAGGATGTGTCTTAAGACTGATCCTTTTAGATCACACTTCGTGTATCAAGGGTACGTATGTGGTGCAAACAAGGCAAAAATTCCCTTTTGTTAATTTCTCTCTTTCGATTATTTTAACTAATGGTGAAAGATGAAGAATTACCTACAAATCAGACATAGCAAAATGATAATGGCCATTCGCTTCCATATACAAGTGCAATTTTTTTAAAGTGCTGTCTTATTAAGTCTTGTTCATGAACTCTCCTTTATTTTCTATGGAAATGAAAAGGAGGCAGTCATGCTAGCAAGTGACATGCTAATTTTCCTAGCACAGGCTCCATCCACCTGCCCTGTAGAACCCTTCTGAGGTCTGGCCCATCCAAGATTTTTGGCCATTCTTGATAGAACTAGATCCCTGCTGACTGTTCAGCTGTCCCAAAAGGGGATCGAGTTATAAAATGGATTCTGTACACCTGTTCTGGCTGTGTTCCATCGACCCCACCAGAGTGTTCTAAACTTGCTTCAGTTGTAGCAGCTTACTGATACATTCATTCAGAAGCCAGAGAGGAGCATTTGATGAGTCAGTTAAGTATTGGATCCCCAGATGAGAACATGCAAATGAGTAGAAACTGGGTCATACAGGGTAAGTACCAGGGACAATAAGGATTTTTATATATAAAATTTAATTTTTGTTATTGGTTAAAGAGACAATTTTGGAGAGCAAGCAAGTCTTCTTTTTAAAAAAAAATAGTATTAATGTGAGTACTAGAAGAGATTAGTGGGCTGCGTTTCAACATTCCGTGTTCGTACTCCCTTTTGTATGTTTCTACTGTTAATGCCATATTATTATGAGAATTTGTCGCAGTGTCCTTATTTGTATAAACATTTGTATGCACGTTATATTGTAATAGCTTTGCCTGTATTTATTGCAAGACCACCAGCTCCTGGAAGCTGAGTTACAGAATAATTAAATGGGGTGTTCACAGTGACTTGGATACACCAGTTAGAAATTAAATAAACAAATATATATATATATAAATATAGCAGGTTACATATATATATTTATAATGTGTCTTTTTATTAACCATTTGTACAATAAATGTCACTTCCCATGCCGTTATTTTATGGTTCATTTGCAGTGACTTTTAAGGCAGTACTGTTTAGCACTTTGATATTAAAATTTTGCTTATGTTTTGCTAAATTCGAATAATGTTTGAAGATTTTTAGGTCTAAAAGTCTTTATATTATATACTCTGTATCAAGTTAAAATATCTTTGGCCATTTTGCTAAGAACTTTGAATGTCAAACTCATGTCACAGTAGTTTTTGTTAGCTTTAAATCATTTTTGCTTTAGTCTTTTTAAAGGAAAAATAACAAAACTGTGCTCTTTATATTGTCATTAAATTATACAATCAAATGCCAAATGAATTGCCTAATTGCTGCAAAGTATAACCCAGATAGCAAATCATATACTTTCTTTTCCAAGAGTCATTCTGATATTTGATCATGTATTATGTTTGTGTAAGCTTTTATGAAAGATTATTATTTTTATATCAAGATGATAGGTCCTGGAATGTTCGGATTTTGAAATGTTAGACTTGGAAAGGGCCTGACTTGTAAACCGGTCCAACTTCCTGAAATTCAGAGGAGAAAATGGGCCCATTGAAGAATACGGAGTTACCCAAGGACAAACAGCTAGTAAAGAATCAAGACTAAGATTTAATTCACCTTTCCATAGTCTTTCTTTCTCAACTTACTGCATCTATAGGAAAACGGGCTTTTACACATAACCACTAACATTAACATTTTACCTGAAGATAACCACGAATAAAGTAGTACTTTTGCTTTAATTGTTTGAGCTTATATGCAAACATAATAAACATCATTAAATATCAGGAAAGCTAACATTTCACACAAGATAGCTTCAGACCAAATTCAAATTGAATTTGAATAAATTAGAAGTACTGGGCATACATAACCTTGTGCACCATGAGTATTTGGAAAGTTAATCCTTGTTTTGTCATGTCTGTGAAGGAAAAGCAAAGCAAAACAAAAATACAGAGCCCTAGAGAAATGCTTTTTTTTTTTTTTTAACATCCATCAGATTTAAGGAAAAGGACTTTTTAGCCCTCCTATCTATTGATTGGAAGGCATGAAGAAGCTTTTCTAGTTATAGGTCCAGACACTCGTACTGAAAATAAAGATGATAGCCAGTGTTCTTCTGTCTTCCATAGTTACTACAACTATGAGAGCCTCCCAAGCCAGCGATCAATTCAACTTCTTTCCCTTTTTTATTTTTTGTCTTAATGTTGACACACCAGTGTATAGAGTGGATGACCACACTAGCTCAGAAGAGGACAGGAAGCATTGAAGCAGGTGATTCTTCCCCTGGTGGGAGAGCTCTCTCAGTGTGAACATGCCTTCCGTGGGCGGAAATCAGGAATCCACCAGCTGTTAATGGAGAGTGCCTTGCTTTTATTTCAGACGGCAGAGTTTCCCCAAGTTCCTCTGCTCCTCCAACAGCATTGCTCTTTAGTGTGTGTTAACCTGTGGTTTGAAAGAAATGCTCTTGTACATTAACAATGTAAATTTAAACGATTAAATTAAATTACATTTTACCAATGGCTGCTGGTGTGTTGAATAAACATGCTTCATTTAACAGTTTTCTCTTAATCATTTATATAATAGTATTTGCTGTGAACTCTTAAGCACATCCCAAAATGGATTTTTTAAAAGGCTTAGTAATGCTGAAAAATTAATAGGCATTCTGAATTGGAAATAGATTAAACCTCACTGATTGGAAAGAAGGACACTCTAAATTCAATAACCATTTATTGACTACTTCCTGGGGGCAAAGCTCTCCTGCATGCTCTGAGGAGATACAAACACACAGCGTGTGAAACTCCATTTCTCTTCCAAAACTTAAATATAACTTAAATGGAGCTAACAATTTCTCGCCTAACAGTGTTTTTTGTTTTTTGTTTTATTGGTACTGGGGCCTGAACCCAGAAGTACTTAACCACTTAGCCATATCCCCAGCCCCTTTTATTTTGATTCTTTTTTTAAATTTTGAGACAGGGTTTCACAATGTTGTTTAGGGCCTCACTAAGTTGCTGAGGCTGGCTTTGAACTTGTGATCCTGCAGCCTCAGCCTCCAAGTCCCTGGGATTGCGAACAAGCACAACCAGGTGCCATACCTTTAGAGGTATGGAGGGTTTATTTTTAAATCAAGATGACAGGATATTATTTTTTTAAGGCTTTTTTTTTTTTAAGTTGTAGTTAGACACAAAATCTTTATTTTATTAATTTATTTTTATATGGTGCTGAGGATGGAACCCAGTGCCTCACTAGTGCTAGGTGAGCACTCTACTGCTGTGCCACAACCCCAGCCCAGGAAATTAACTTTTTGTGAATGGAAATTGACAAGAATCAGAACCACAGCTCTCAAAGAATGAGCAGTGCTCTGCCTTATTGTTTAAGCCATCACTACTTCGTTGCTTAGAACCCCTTCTTTGTGGGGGCTGCTCATGCAGCATTTATTCAACTCTACACAAACCATCATATATTCTCAGTACAAATGTTATTTTCATGTTGATGGTTCACAAATAGAAAGGTGGGGATCTCCTAATTTAGTTCATCAGTTCATGCATAGGTGTATTCTGTGACATTCAAGTCATGGGTGTGGTCTAGGGGCCAAATCTGTCTTACTGCTTCCCAATGGGACTTTATTAGCTGTAAAATATTATTAGTAAGAAAAAGAAGAAGAGATGCAATGGAGCACAATTTTGCATATGAATTAAACCATAGATGCTTGGCTGAAAAAAAAAAAAAGGAAAGAGGAAAGGGTTTCGCTCCCACTTTGGGGACCATAGGGAGAAAGGCCTGGTTGGAATGGGGACGGGGAGAAGAAAATCAGGACTAAGTAAGGATCATATGCCCAGAGCTGAATGCACAAAAGTAAAGAAACTCATTGTTGACTCTTTAATTGTGGTAAAATACACATTAAATAACATTGATCATCCTAACCATTCTTAAGTGTACCATTTAATAGAGTCATGTACGTTTACATGGTGCACCAATCTCCAGAACCTTTTCTTCTTCAAAACTAAAATTATACCTGTGAAACAACTCCCTACTCCCCCATCCAAACATCGTGGGAACCACCATTCTACCTTCTCTGTGAATCTGCCTACTCACGTAAATTAAATCATACAGGATTTATACTTTTCTGAGCAGCTTATTTCACTTACTGTATTATGTAGCATGTGTCAGAATTTCCTTCTTCTTTAAGGCTGCATACTGTTCTATTGTCCATATATACCACATTTTGGTATTCATTGATGGATGTTTGGGTTACTTTTACCTCTTGGCTATTATGAGCAATACTGCTATAGACATGGGTGTACAAATATCTCTTTCATACTATGCTTTCTATTCTTTGGGCTAATTGTTGACTTTTCAGCTTAAGTATGATTTAAGTGCTTTCTAAGGATAATCTTGATTTTATGTGGTTTTGGTTTTGGTTTTGTTTTAGGCACTAATTTTAGGAGATCCTCATTTCCTTCTTTCAGGAAATATCTTAGATTGCTCTGCAAGCAAAGATGTTTATAAACCTTTGTTTTATAGCTGGAATAAAACTGAAAGGGCTAAAAGTCTAAGAGGCTTAATACCTGTCCAAATGCTTTTCTTTGAAAAGGGTCCAACTAATCCATCAAGTGTCAAAGGGAATTTCTTTCCCTTCTTTTATTTAATACCCCTCACCATGAATAAAATTACCCAAGAAATGCTTCAGAAAATTCTTCCTCAGAATTGAGTCTAAGTTGCTCTGTGACATTGACCTGGGCATTATTTTGTTTGGCTTGTGTTACAAGCACACTGTCATTTCAGTATTATTGTTTCTGTCTCTGACCCATTTCCTGGCTCCATCACTGAACCCAGGGATCATCAGTTCCTTTGATTACCTGCTGTGATACTGGCTGATCCTCAAGCTGGGCCCCCAAGGGTATTTGATTTGAGGGAAAGAGGAGAGAGACCTAATGTTTATTAAGTATCTACAGTGAGCATGAGATATTCTAGTAAGCATGATTATCCATGATCTCATTTGATGCCTTCTACCTTGAAGATAGAGTGATTATCAGTATGAAAATGGGGAACGAGGCTGGGCTAGGTTAAGCACTTAGCCCCAAGACCCCACAGCTAGTGAGTGGTATTTGAACACATATGACTCTCTCACCCTGATGCCTTCCTGGAGACCCCTGCTCCTCCCCAGAACACAGTCACTTAACCTCAGTTCCTTGCTCATCAGCAAATGGTAAGAACTCTCTAAGCACCAAAGCTACTGTCCAAACTCTGACTCAACTTCATTTTTGCTTTCTGTTGAACTTAACCACCTGGATTGCTAAGTCTTTAGATTCCTGGACTCCACAGGCCTCCACTGGACTGTCCCCTGTTCTCAAACTCTGCTCCTCACTGATCTTAGATGCACTGAGCCATGTGATAATGAGGCCCTGCTCCACTCTGGTACTCCCTTCTGGGTCTTCCCCATCTAATTGCAAACATTCTCTACCCTCATGGTGGGCCTCCATCGTTCAACCCCTTATTTCTCTTTTCTGCTTTGGGCCAAGTTACCACCTCTCAGTCCCCTTCTGGCCATTTTCACCGAACCTACAACCACCAAATCCATCATCCCCAAGATCTGCTTTCATTGTCCTCTCAGAGAGCTGTTGGGACAGTGCAGAGATCCAGGCAATCATTGCTCATCTTGGACTTGTTCTCTTTCTAGCAGCCCAGACTTTATTTTGTCCTGTAAATTTATGAGTCCCCTAACACTTTCTTTTTTATTTTTATTTTTATTTTTTTTTTAGTTGTAGATGGACACAATACCTTTGTTTTACTTATTTATTTTGTGTGGTGCTGAGGATTGAACCCAGTGCCTCACATGTGCTAGGCAAGTGTTCTACCACTGGGTCACGACCCCAGCTCCCCTAACACACTTTCTGTCTTTAATTCTAAAACCTTCCTTCCAGCCCCCCAGCCATTTTATCCTTGCTCATTTTTCCCTGCCGGTTTTAATCAATTGCTCAAAATTATACAAAAATGATTTTTAAGCCTCATGATGTGCTAAATAATGATGTCTCTGCCAAGGACAGATCACATATACAACAGAGGTCCCATAAGATTATAATGGAATATAATTTGCTTCATTTCAGCAAATAATATTCCATGCATGTATGATTATGGCAAAATGAACCCCACTATTATGTATAACTATAATGCACTAATAAAAAACATTAAAATGAAAAATAAGTTGAGACAAAAAAAACCACTTCAATAAAGTCATTTATTATTTCTTTAAAAAAATTATAATGAGCTGAAACATTTCCATTGCCCAGTGACGCTGCAGTCGTCATATTGTCTTAGGGTGATGCCTGACCCACTGTGGTGACACTGGGGAAACAAAGCGGCTGTACTGCCAGTCATACAAAAGTATAGCACATACAATTATGTACAGTAATAATACCTGAAGATAAAAATGATTATGCTCCTGGCTTCTGTGCTTACTGTACTATGCTTTTTAAACAGTATTTTGGAAAATACTCTTCCAAGTCATTTAAAAAAAAACGAAGTTTACTATACAACAATGTGCCCTGTAAGGCCAGCAGCAGCCTCAGACATCCCATGTTTACTGCGTCTCTTAATTGCATCAGAGACCATGCAGTGATCTGCCTACACCATCTGGGTTTGAGTAAGCACACTGCAATGTTTGCATAATTGACAAGTCACTTCCCCACCGTTCTCAGAATATACCCCTGTCATTAAGCAATGCATAACTGTATAAATGCACATACATACAAACACTCAAGTATGCCATCCTAACACAACTGATCTTACATTTCTTTGTCCACAGACACATATTTAGGGTGTTTTCTTTCTTTAAAATAATAGTCCTCCTTATATTTGTGTTTAGTATTTTACACTGCCAAGATTCTATGAGAAATTAAAATAGTATAAAATTGGAAATACACAACTAACTAAAAAGAAATAAGGTAAACTATGTTGTACATAGAAAAAAAAGAAAGTGATTTTAAAGCATTTTATAAATACAAAAGAACATTTTATACATACAAAAGAATAATATAACAAACATCTTTGAAACTACCATGCACCCCAAGAACTGCATGCCTCCCTATTGGGTGTCCCTGTTCCCCCTGCCATTCTGAATGTTGGTTTGCCACTGCATGTGTATGCAATCCTAAACAACTTATTGTTTAGATTTACTTATATTTTAATTTTATACCAGTGGTAGCATAAGGTGTGTATTCCTCAGCAACTTGTTTGTTTTTCTTTGCTCAAAATTATATTTGACATTTATCTATGGTGTTGTACAGCTAATTCATTAATTTTCAGTGCCATATAGTACCTTTCTTAATGCACTATAATTCTCTATTCACTTTTCTAGCAATGGATATTTAAGTTGTTTCTAGTTTCTTGCTAGTACAAGCTTTGATGTTATGATATTTGTATATATCTCCTCATAAACACAGGCAATAATTCCTTTGGGCTGGTGGTTTTGAAAGTGGAGTCCCAGGATCAGCAGCATAAATATCATCTGGGACCTTTCTAAAAATGTAAATTCTTGGACTCCACCCTAACCTACTGAGTCAGAAACTCAGTAGGACCCAACAATCTGCTTTAATAAGCCCTCCAGGAAACTATGATGCATACTAAAGTTTGAGACCTATAGGTCTGGGACAACTAAGAAGCAGAATTACTGGCTATGTAAATTACTGGCTATGTAAATCATCTCCTTTACTAGTTATACCAATTTCTTGTTGTTTCTTATTATTGCTAATCCAGTAGTTACACAATTCATTGTGCTTTATACCTAGTTTTTTTTTTATTTAGAGAACAAACAATATGTTCAAACTACCATTCCCCTTCCATTCAGAAACTCTCTCCTCTCCTCTCCTCTCCTCCTATCCCAACCCTCCCCTCCTGCCTCTTCTCCTCTCTTCTCCTTTTTGTTTCTATTTCCCCACTTCTGAGATGGTGTTATTTGTACCATCTTGAAGACTAGAAATCTGGGAACTATGTTTTATATGCAGCCCCCTCTTCTAGGTGGCATTTGACAGTGGCCTTCTAGAGAATCCTGGTTGTCTGGCTCCAAAGAGTGGTTCTACAAGTGGAAATATCAACCTGGAGAAGAGTCAAGTGTCATGATAGGTGACATTTTCAGATAGTCTATAAACAATAGCTGGCCTTAGAATAAGTCTGATTCATATTGTAACTCACAAGTTAGTGAGCACCTTTTCTTCCTGGGATTGAGTGAGGATTATTTTGAACTGTTTCACAAATAGGGAAACACAAAGACCCCCTCCGCCCGCCCCCTGATCAAGTTGTCTATAAATTCTGCCAATTTTAACACTAGCTCTGGCTTCCAGCTCCCACTTCTGTCTGCTTAACTCTGTGAATGGATTTCCTTGCTCTTTTGCTGGTGTTGTCTCTGTTTCTCGTGTTGCTCTAGAAATAGGACTCTCAGATATTTTGCATAATTTCATCCATAAATAATGAAAAACACTTCCCAGCTGCTAGAAATGTATCATAAGTGACAGCTGGTGATTGTTACCCTTTCTCCTTCATCCCTCTATCTGTCCTTCCATCTGGTACATGGATGCCACCTTAGACCATGGCGAGAAGGGAACCTGGTAGGGATTGTAGGAAATCAAGATGGAAGAAACTGTGTCCCTGAGGGTTTTGTGAAGTATCACTACACTATCAGCCCTGGTTTACTTATAACTAGATTTTTCATGAGAGAGAAATTAACTCCTTGTTAAACCACTATTATCTTGAGTTTTTCTATTAACTCGAAGCTGAACTATATCCCAGCTACACACAGATTGCCATAAACATGGCTCATCTGCAGCACAGGTGAAAAAAAGGATTGCAAATAGTGACTCAGTATGAATCACACATGTCTTGAGGATATTTTAAAAAGTCAAGACATCGAAGATCACAATCACTTGCTCCTTATTCATTCTGTGATTCACTCAACATTGAATTAGGCCTGGTGTTCCTGCGTCCTCAGAACCTCAAAGACCTGCCCCCTCGAGGTTTTAATTCTTTGTGGTGCATTTCTGTCTTATTCACTTCTAACTTCACCTTTATCCCTAACATCCTATTTGACATCTTCTAAATCCTATCCCTGAAAGAGAAAGTCCAATTAGTCTAGCTCAATTTTTCATCAGGCCATATTGTAGGTGCCTGGACCATCTGTGGATTAGGTGCCCTTGGGTTGTCTCTGATCCGGTTGATTTGGTTGAGGAGGAACCCTCAGAAAACACTGTGATTTAACAGTTTCACCCTGGAGGGGTTGTGAATACGTTGACACGGCTCCCATCATCCCCCATCATGTATAATACAGTAGGAAGCTCGACTTGGTGCATGGGACCAATTGTGGGGAGGCAAGTTTGGTAGAACCATTTCCTTTTATCTCCTTAGTACCTAGCACAATGCCTAGCTTACTGCAAATCCCAAGAAAATTCTTGTTGAGTGAATTCAAGTTACACCTTCATTATTGCGGGTGAGAGGTGAAAAAAAAAAAATGTGTCGCCTTCCCAAGAGAGGAAACTACGTCATGATTTTCAAAGTTGGTGTTCAGAACCAGGGTCTAATTTCATCTTTTTCTGAACTTTAATGCAGAGAGAGAGAGAGAGAGAGAGAGAGAGAAAATCAACAAAACCCCAAGGAAGTTTTGTTTTTTCCTTTCCTTTAGAAAGCAGCTGTCAGTTTAACTTATCCCAAAATACTGTCAGTGATGAGCATGACTGAAAATGCATTTTATCTGTAATTAGAGAGATTACATTAAACACTATTATTTGCAGACACACATTGAATTAACCCTAATCGAGGCTAGCAAATAGTAGAGCCTGCCTATTTTTCGCCTCAAAATTTTTAGAAAATTGTGACAGTTGACACACGAGGGACAATGCTGACGAGATTTCTTTCCATCAAATGCCAGACAGTAATTGTAATTGCCTTTAAAAATGTTTTAAGCAGTTTCGTTAGTAAATCAGAAGTTGCCACAAATCATGCTGATAGTTTCTAAACATGGGGGTTGTTGACTGTGCATTCCAATATGAGTTTAATGAATTGATTTGCTAAGGAATTTAACTTTGCATCTGTTTTCAGGTGTAATTAATTCACTCTGATTAATGTGATTAGCATGGATATCAGTGGATTACACATGATGCCCTTTATTTATTCACTTATTTTTAATCTGCCACAACGTCCTTTGGGAAATTATGTAAGTGATTTTTGGGGACACATCTTGCTGGTGGCTCAGATCACATTGGATTTCTGTAAAAGAAGAATCCTGGTAGGAATTCACTGATTATTCACAGACTGTGCAGCAATGTACTTTTGTTTGAGGGACTTATTAAAGTTTACACAGTCCCTGCCTTTAAGGAGCTTATAATCCAGAGGGGAAGATGAGACAAACATTCCAATGCAAGTCACTCACAAGGAAGAACAACTTCTTTCTCTGAGCACCCCTCCCTAGCTCTCTTAAAATAATGCTCTTATTTGGGTATGTCAATGGTCCTTCTCTGTGCTAATGCTTCTCACTCTCTTGAGCAGTCTCGTATATGGCTTCAACTACTGCTCCCAAATCTGCATCTCCAACTCAGTCTTACCCTGAGCTCTAGACCTGGACGCGGGTGACAGATGACTCCATCAAGATATCCCAAAGGTACTTCAGACTCAACATATCGGACCTAAATCCACAACATCCTAAATCCCTCCAAGCTTGCTCCTCTTCCTGTCTTCCCAATCTCCATAAATGGTTCCTCCATTCATCCATCCAAGCTCAACTATTACCATAAATCTCAGGACAGAAAGGCATTCATTTATTTCCCATAGTTCTCAAACTTTAATATCCATCTTTAACATTCACTGAAATCCTCTGGAAAGCTTACTAAAACATAGTTTTGATACTCCTGCCCAGAGATTCTGATTCAGTGGCCTGGAATGGGGGCCCATGAACGTGTATTTCTAATAAGCTCACAGATGGCACCAATGCTGTTGGGCCAGGAACCACATTTTGAGCAGCACTCCCTTAGAGAATAAAAAAGAATGTAGCACATTTCCATGAACCACTAAATCACTACTATATGAACAGCATTGCTAGAGTATGAAGCCCAGGAAGCAAATCTCCTCTGGAGAGAGTATTTCTGCATCATCCAGAGAAAATATAAATAAACAAAATAGCACGTGACCTAATTATTCCTCCATCTATCAACCATGTATTGAGTTTTGCCCTTTGCTAGGTACAATGCAAGACACTGAGCTAGGCTCTGAGATATAGTGCTGAGTAAAACCATAACATGTCCATGTTTACAATCGGGTTTTCAATGAGTCTCAGTCATCTCATCGGTAAAATGGGGATGATAATACCACTGTGTACAGACTTTATGAGAGACATCAAATAGGGGACTACATTAAATACCTTGTTCAGTGCCCGGCACATTGATTCTCAATAAGGATACTTAATAGGTGGTAGTCTTATTATTTTTATGTTAGAATTATCCACTAGCACGTTATACGTGCTATGTAAATACTAGTAGTTATTTATTTCATTTCACTTTTGGTGTTGGGGATCAAACCCAGGGCTTTCTTCACACTAAACAGGTGTTAGGATGTTCTACCACTGAGCTTCACCCCTACGTTTTGTTATTATTATTATTATTTTTAGCATTATGTCAGGGACTCACTCAATGAGCTGAATCAGGTAGTTGATGAGTTTTCAACAAATATGAGAAGAGATTTCAAATAACTGAAAACTTGATGGAACTTGGATGTTTATAAAACACAGTTTCTTCCATTCTTTATTGGGAGTTGAGTGTTAATAATAGTTTCTAAATTTCCCTCTTAAGGGTCTTTTTCCAAATTAGTATACTGTTTTATTATGTGTCATTTTTCCAGATAAACTGGAATTGGCTGAGAAACCAAGATGATCAACAAAATCTGATCTTCCCTACTAGATTTTAGGATTCCAAGCATCGTCTCTGAAAAGAAGTGGATAGGGATATAAAAAGAAAACTACTTGTTACTAAAGACTAAATGAAGTACAGCCATTGGGTGCTATAGAACCTTTGAAAATGATATTAATTTGAATGTATTGATATGGAAAATGATAACAATAGAAGGCATATTACATAGCAGTATGTATATAATATTTTTATTAATGTGTATAGTTTATTTGTGCATAGAAATTCATGCTAGAAAGATGTCCACCAAATTGTTAACAGTATTTATTTCTCTTAGGCTTAATCTTCAAAGATTAATCTGTATTTTCTAGATTTTACACAATGATTATATTTGATTGGTGTAGTAAGTATCTACAAAAGAGAAAGAATGAGTACACAAGTCCTAAAAGGGACAAGTAAATGGCAAGAGCCCTTGGACAACATTCCTCAGGCTTGGGCACATATTAGTATAACCCTTGGAGTTTTAAAAATATCTAAATGACCACGCTGCACCCATGATCAATTAAATCAGAATCTCTGGGGCAGTAACCCAGGATTCAGTGATTTTTAGAGCTCCTTGGATGTTTAAAATGTGCAACCGAGACAGAACCACTGCTTTGGGAGGTCATCTCCTGCATTTTCCAGCTCTTGGAAGCACCACCTGGGAGCTCTGGATTACAGGGGATATCCGTGGGTTCCCACAACCAAGCAAGTCACCAGGACAGATTACAGTGTTCTTTGGCTTGCAATATCAACATGGTTTTATTCAGATTTCAGACTAATTTTGAAATGGACTGGGCTAGTAAACACTTTGGGCACTGGATAGATATAGGAAAAGGAAGAAAGAAGTTAGAATTCCTGGTCCTCTGTAATCTGTCCTCTAATAGGGGTATGATCTTGGACAAATTACTTTTCACTGAGCCTCAAGTTCCTCAGAGCTCTGCCTCTCTGGGCTGCTGTTAGGGGTAAGAGAACCAAAACACATGAAAAAGGTTTTGTAAAATGTGAAGTACTGTATAAATATTATCGTTTTATTTTGTAACTACTAACATGAAAACGTCCACAGGGAGAGATGGTATCTGAAGACAAGAGAAAGCTCAACTTAGTCTCCCACAGGAGACCTAGGTCTCTGTATAGACATGAGATCTAAGTTCAAAGGGAATTAAATAAGGGGCAAATCCATGGGCTGGAATTAAAAGCAACTTGACAGGCCAAACAGGAAACACTTCTTTCTCAGAAATCCAGAGAAGAGACTCTGAGAAAGATCTTCCCTTTACTTTTCTGATGGCTTCCAGGAATTTATCCCAAAGTAGTGATGTCCCAGAATAAATAGGTTTTCTTCTCATAATTAAGCCTGAGGTTCTGGGAATGGGCTGAGCACAAGGTTGAATTCATTACTGAGATTGCTTGCAATTTAATTCAGGTCTCAAGGAGGTGGTTCCTATGTGTCACCAGAAAAGAATCCTTGCATCTAGACAACAGTCTACATATGTCTCTAGATTGACTTTGAAATGGGGATTTTTTTTTTCCCATCTCAACTTAATTTATTCTCTGAAAATAACAGACCTTGGGAGGAACTTCACTGCAACACTGTCTCAGGGAGGAGTTCAGCATTAGAGGGACCATCTGAGACATCTTTCGACATGAACAGTGACTGAAGAACGTAGAGTGCTCCTTAAGAATGGACACCATAAATTTTCCGTCTTTGTATTCTCTGCATGTCACATAGTGCGGCTGCTCAGAACAACACAGTGAATCCTTGCTTTGGATGCTTCTCCTGAAGACACATTTCCTAGTGCATGGGAGGAAACTGGTAAATATTTGTGGAATGGACAGCATTACCCCTGGCCTAGTACACCAAAAATGTTGTGCAAGTGTGTTTTCCCTTTGTTCATCTCAACCCATGATTGGCTGCAACTTGTGCCATAAAATGGATCTGTTGTCCACATTTTTGGGGTTAATATGGGTCTACCCTGAAGAAAAACCATAGAGTTTGTCTGGTGCATTCTAATTGTATTATATAAGTAGAACCTCAGAACTTTAGGAAAATGCCTGTATCATTCTTCCAGACAAGAAATAAAGGAAGCCTAAGCAAGGAGAGTGGACACGAGAGGGAAACAAGGGGGACACTTTCATACCTGGCTTCTGGTTTGGACACCTGGGTGGATGATTCTCCGGCATACCAAGGACCTGCAGCTTTGAGGGGAAGCATGATGAGTGTAGTTATGGCCACACTGCACTTGCCTGACTGCCATCCCGGAGGAGGGGTGGAGTAGACCATTGAAAATGCAAAGATAAAACTCGGATGAGGGGCTGGGGCTGTGGCTCAGGGGCAGAGCGCTTGCCTACTGTGTGTGAGACACTGGGTTCGATCCTCAGTACCACATAAAAATAAATAAAATAAAGGTCATCAACAACTAAAAAATATTGAAAAGATTTATTCAAAAAGAATTCAAAGGAGACAACTGGGCATATATATTCTTCTTGGGAGCCATCAGCCCATACCAGTAATTGAAATTTAAAAAAAAATTAGTACAGGGAGAAGAGTGGCTAGGGCAGTTTTAGGGGGAGGCAGGTGGCCAAGGCCAGCAGCAGAGGATGGAAGAGAAAGGTGAAAAATGGACCCAACCAGCATGAAAAAAGAGAAGCAGTGTAGAGGGGATAAGAGGTCAAGGGGGGGGCTTAATATTAAATGCTAATGGGAGAAAAATGACGAGAGAATCTCTGAGCATCTCTTTATATATCCATCTCTATATCTGACCATAAAAACCTTCAGAGAGTAATCATAATTGTTTATGCTTTTCAAACTTAGCACATTGCTCTCTTTTTAAAAAATCTGTCCTACTAGTTATACATGATAGTAGAATTCCCTGACATATCATACAAAAATGGAGTATAGCTTCTCATTCTTCTGGTTGTACATGATGTAGAGTTACATACAGGTCGTGTAGTCATATATGCACATAGGGTTATAATATGCCATTCATTCTTCTATCCTTTCTACCTCCATATCCCCTCAGTTCCTTTCACTCCTCTCTGTCCAAAGTACCTCTACTCTTCCCTACCCCTTCACCTTATTGTGAATTAGCATCCACATAGTAGAGAAAACATTTGGGTTTTGGTTCTTTGGGATTGGCTTATTTTGCTTAGCATAATATTCTCTAGCTCCATGCCATAACTGCCAAATGCCATAGTTTCATTCTTTATGGCTGAGTAGTATTCCATTGTAAATATACCACATTTTCTTTATCCATTCATCTGTTGAAGGGCGCCTAGGTTGGTTCCATAGTTTAGCTGTTGGGAATTGAGCTGCTATAAACAACACTGATGTGGCTGTGTCACTGTAGTACGCTGATTTTCAGTCCTTCGGGTATAAATCAAGGAGTGGGACAATGAGGTCAAATGATGATTCATTTCAACTTTTGAGGAATCTCCATACTGCTTTCCATAGCGGTTGCACCAATTCATAGTCCCAACAGCAATGTTATGAGTGTGCCCTTTTCCCTACATCCTCACTGATATTTATTGTTGCTTATATTCTTGATGATTGCCATTCTGACTTGAGTGAGATGAAATCTCAGTGTAGTTTTGATTTGCATTTCTCTAATTTCTAGAGGTGTTGAACATTTTTTCATATATTTGTTGAACAATTATATATATTATTCTGTGAAGTGTCTGTTCAGTTCCTTAGGCCATTTATTAATTGAGTTATTTGTTTTTTTGGTATTAAGTTTTTTGAGCTCCTTAAATATCAAGGAAATTAATGCTCTATCTGAGGTGCATGTGGTAAAGGTTTCCCCATTCTGTAGGCTCTCTTTTCACGTTATTGATTGTTTACAGAGATGTTGCTCTCTTGGCCAACTGTAACTTAAAATTATACAGAAAATGGATTCTGGGAAATGTAGTTCTCAGTTTAATCACGTTGACAGCACAAACCAGCATAGTCCACCCTTGTCAGCTTAGCATCTGCACACATACTTCTTTAATTATATTTAATTTCCAAATAAAAACATAACAAGACCATGATTCAACTAATGGGACTTACCATTCATCTGGCACTAAACTGAGTCTTCAAAAGGTTATTACCAAATTCTATCAGTTCAGCTGCTTTCAGGTTATGGGAAGATCACTACTGTGTTTGTTCTCTGTAAAGTGAGTTCCTAGAACCAGAAGTAAAGGCCTATGAGATGCCACGATGCCATAACAAATAAGGCATTCTGTAAGACCACTGTGTTTCTCCTTCCGAGGTAGAGATAGTCGGATACAATCACTCTATTCTAGGTGCTCATCTCCATTTGGTAGTGGTCTTTGCTGTAGATAGTTGGAGACTCAACCATGGAGGTAACCAGACTGGCTTTGGAAAGTTCATGTTGCTGGATAACCAATATCTCTGCAGCCATGTCCACCATATTTATGGTTGCCCTTGGCAATGACAGGAATAACTAGGGGAAGAGGCTGACTGACATCCACAAAACATATCATCCGCTACCTGACTAGGAACTTCTTTCTTTGGTAAGGTTGCCCTTTGATGAAAGCATTCACCTAGGACACAAACACTATCACATTTTATGCTCCTTTGTGCATATCTTTATATTTCCCTTCTAGACTGCAGTGTCTCCAGTTTTCCTATCATCTTCCTTTCTCAGTTTTTGAGCAATTAACCAAACCATTAAGCACTGTCATAATTTGATTGATCCATAATTCTGATCATCTCTTTCCAGACAAATGAACTAACAAGTACACTGCCCACTGGGAATCTTTTCTTTTCAACACTGTCCTTCATAAGCCACACCTGAGTAAGTGGGGCTATCGTGCTACAGGCATCCAGTTTCAACTTCTTTCCAGCATTTTTAGAAGACATATTTGTAAACCTAACTCCATTTTCCCCCTCTCCTCAATCCACCTTAAGAGGAAATAGGTATAAACTGAGGGAGGAGAAGCAACCGAACAGAAGTAGGGCTCATGGGAATCTGAACCACTTGCTAATGTAATTGAATTTGTGTCTTCAGGACCTGCTTGAGGCTGACCTCATGCATATCACTGTCACTTGATGGCAAAGTGCTGATGTGCACACCCAACATTATAGCCTGTTTGTTCAGACATCACCCACTTTGTAATAGGCAGCTTAGGTTGCATGGTAACTTGGTGTTCCATAGTTAAGTGTTTAGTCTCTACTAGGGCTCAATAACAAGCCTGAAGCCATTTCTCAAAAGAAGAATAATAATTAGGAGAGAATGACATACTTTTGTTCCAGAATTCCAAAGGTTTGACTCGCCCATATGTCCATACAGTTGCCATATATGCTATAATGAATCTCTGTCAAGACACTTCAAGAACCATTGTATCCACTGGATCAGACAACCATTCTTAGTGGTCTTTACTAGTGAACATTGAGAAAAAAGCATTTGCCCCACCAATAGCTGCCAGAGGATATGTTGTTTTACTTTAGCAAAGCAACTACATCTGGAACTGAAGCAGGATAAGCAGTCATAAAGAAGTGCTATTGGCAGGGTGTGGTGGCACAGTGCCTGAGGATGGCAGATCCCAAGTTCAAGACCAGCTGGGGAAATTTAGTAAGTTCCTGTCTTGAAATAAAATTTAAAAGGGCCAGGGGTGTAGCTCAATGGTAGAGCACTTGCATAGCGTGTAGAAGGCCCTAAGTTTAATCCTTAGCACAGTAGTATTTTTTTTTTAAAGGAAAGGAGGAAAGAAGGAAGGAAGGAAGGAAGGAAGGAAGGAAGGAAGGAAGGAAGGAAGGAAGGAAGGAAGGAAGGAAGGAAGTGCTATTGACATGTTGATAGAGCAGAGGAGAGCAAGGGCAATTTGGACCCATTGAGAACCTCTGGATTTGTCCATCTGACCATGACAACCTTCATAGCATAATGGCTGTGGCTCCATGTCCAGCTTCCACATTGTGCAAGTTCCTCTTTGGGGCCAACTCTGACCCTGAGTCACAGAAGTAATGGAGAACTGGGAAGCAACATTACCAGCTTAACAAAGTTTTGACCCAGCACAAGTCAACACACTGAGCTTTGGGTAGTGTTATTATTTTTTTATTCTTTAACATATACATTTACATGTTTATTCTTTTTCACATATGATTCAGTCCACAATTTTAAAAGATTTAAAAATCATTTTTAAAATTGATGTTTAGAAGCTCTTAGAATAGAGACCTGTGTTTTAAAATTATGGGTTTTCTGGGGAAAATTATGTTTTAAGTATGCACACTCTTCCCTTTTCTGAAAAGGGGACTCCTGAGTGCTCAACTTGGCCTGAGAACAGGAATTGGAGAGGGGATTATAGGATGGGGGCCAAGGGATGAACTGGGATGGAGCTGAAAGGGAATGTGAGTCTGGAGAACAATCCTGGAGGGAGGGGGAAGATTTCTGAAGAGACAGACGACTGCTATCCACAATGGAAAGCTGGGGAAATAAGAGAGGTATTTAAATGGGATTTTTATTAAGTTTTGAAGAAGGATTTTTATAACATAAAACTTTTTCGACTAGTCCCTCGCAATTTGGGGTGGACTTTTCATCGATGCGTGGAAGAGGTAGACTGACCCTGGGAAAACCTCACTGTCAAGTGCAGACTCTCGAGCCGGCCTGCAGCAGGAGCTGCGGCTGCTCCCGGGAAGCCTGCTACTCTCCAGTTGCACTGGGAATAAGACAGTGTGGAGCAGTGTTATTAAAACACAGTGAGCAGTTTCAGGCCTGCAAGAAGACACTTGGAAACAGATTGTCCTTTGTTTCAGGGGACAAAGTCCTGAATAGGCCCTTTAGTTACATAAATATAAAACAAGCTTCCACTCATTGTTCTTGGGAAGACGTGTGATGTAACCTAAATGCTGATATTTCAGCCTAAAAAGCTAAGTGACTGTGCTATAATATAAATTGTCCTGGTGAGATTTTAGCAGCCAGAATTATGCAACTACAGACTTTGTTGCTTCTTTGGGAAAAACGTTTATTTTCTCTGTACAGAATTAAACTGGGTGTTCTACACCTAGAAACTGTTGCTTATTCCTGTGGAGACGTGTGTGTCCTTGTGTGCAGAAATAGGGAATCACGAGGAAGAGAAAAGCAAGAGGGAGATGAAAGAAATTAAGAGCTTTTCCTTACCCCGAAATAGTCTTTAAAGACTGGACTCATCTGGAGGCATACTAGCTAATGTTCTGTAGTGGAGCCATATGATTAAGAACATGGGCTCTAGGGTTAGACCACTACCATCTGAATTTCCCTCTACCAGTTATAGGTTGTGTTGTCTTAAGCAAATTACCTACCTTCTCTGTTAAGAACAGGAGGGAGGCTAAGGTTATTGAAAGGATTGAAAGGGGCATGGAGTTTAGAACAATGATTGACATTCAATCAACTTTAGATATTGTTATTATGTTGATATCAAGGCAGAATAAGCTAGAACATATTAATATTGGGTCATTCATGATATAATTGTCTTCTTGAAGCCAGAAGGTGAGGCCACATTCCTATAGGTAGGTAGGAGTCTCTCTGGAAGAACAGAAATTTCTGTGCCACTCATCCTCAATGTCAATCTCACAGAAGCAGATGACAGAATGAAAAGTCAAAGATGAACAGTGAAAAAAAGGGGCCAGAAAAGAGTGAGACAAAAATACTTATGGCACAGTGGTGTGCCTGTAATCCCAGCAGCTCGGGAGACTGGGGCAGGAAGGTGGCGAATTCAAAGCCAGCCTCAGTAACAGCAAGGTGCTAGGCAACTCAGTGAGACCCTGTCTCTAAATAAAATACAAAAAAGGGTTGGGGATGTGGCTTAATGGTTGAGAGCCCCTGAGTTCAAATCCAGTAACCAAAAAACAAAAAAATACTTTCAATGAAGTCCCAGATCTCCTGAGAGAAATGGAGAAACCATCTCTGAGATTAATGGTGGGGCCAGAAGTAAGAGCCTCAAAAATCAGAAGAGAGGAAGGCTGTTCAACTCTGATGAAAGGAGATGCTTCAGGGTAAGAAGTCTGTGAGAGTAGGGGGGAGCTGGACTCTACAGCACCCAGAGTGTCCTCTCACTTTCTGAGAGGTTCCCATAGCCATTGCTGCCCATTGAACCACTCTTAAAAACTTGGCGGCATAGAACAATCTTATCGTACTCATAGTTCCTGTGGGAGTAGGAATTGGAGCGCAACAGGGATGGTCTGCATCTGCTCTCTGATGCCTGAGTCCCAGGCTGCCAAGGCTTGAGGGCTGGGGGTTACTTGATGGCTGGAGTTGCGACCATCTGGAGCTGTTTGTGGTTGATGCTGGTTGAGGCTGGGCCACGGTTGGGCTGTCTGTCAGCTGGAAGAAGCACAAATGACCTCTCCGTGTGGTATCTCTGTGTGAGTCAGTTGGGTTTTCCTCACTGCTTGGTGGCTGGGATCCAAAAGGACACCCCACGAAAGCCAAGCAGAAACTTTATCACTTTATATCACCTGACCTTGAAAGTCACAAGGGATCGCTTCTTCCAAGATCACAAGCCCACCCAGATTCTAGGGAAGAGAACATAGATTGCACTCTTCTGTGGAAAGACAGCCAACATCACATTGTAAAAAGAGCATGTGGAATGAGAGTAATTCTTTTGGTCATCTTTGGAAAATGTAATTTGCCTCAGACGAATGATACTACTAAACTTCTCTCTTGCCTGAACCTTGGGGGATTCTTTTTATGTTCCTCAGCAGTTGAGAACCAAAAGCTAAAAGAGTAAGGTATCTCCCTGCTGGGAGTCCAATAGCACAGAATTTCTTTAAAAGTTAGATTGGGAAAGATAGACTGGATGATAGATAATTACCTGGAAGAAAGAATTTCTTCCAGTGTAGAAGGTGGAAGAATAGGAACCAAAACATCATTTTGGAAAGATGAGAAGCAATGGAAGCAGGCCCTGCTGGGAGGAGCAATTGAGAAGAGTGGAGACAGAACAGAGAATGGAGTGAAGTGGCAGATCAACCTCGGCTGCAAAAGGAAAAAACATTTCTGTGAAATATAGATAAACCTAAGCCATAATTAACCAATATTAATTTAGAATAATAGGCAGCAAACTCTTTTCAATTAGGGGAGTCATTAATTAGGAGACATTATTTATCATTAATGTGGCATTAACATCAAGCATTCTGACATATTTAGGAGTAAAACGTCAAACAGGAGCCAGTATGGACTGTTCTTCTATGAGGTG
This sequence comes from Sciurus vulgaris, assembly GCF_902686455.1. Lineage (NCBI taxonomy): Eukaryota > Metazoa > Chordata > Mammalia > Rodentia > Sciuridae > Sciurus > Sciurus vulgaris. The sequence continues at coordinate 57,908,267 of NC_136476.1, forward strand.
GGTGGTACTGTGAAACTGCATCATGATTCACTATCATCACGTCCTATAAACTTGTTACGATGGGTATATCACATTCATTATTTATTATATTATTTTGGGTTATTTATTATAACAAATATCCATCATCTTAATTTGTGTTGTCTCTGAAGCTAGGCTATACTTTCTAGAATTTGTTAAACTATTTAGTCATCGCTTCCTGGAACATTTTAGCACCAGGTGGCAGCAAAATCTGAGGGCTGAAATAAATTTCTTGGCAGGGAAGTAAACACCTAATTAAGAATTTACTTCGAATTTCAGGATGGTCAATAAGGAGTAGCAAATACATGATTTCCTCACTCGCCTGTTAATGTTTAGCTATTATGTTCATCCTCTCTGTCTTTCTCAGTGAGTGACTTTCCAAATCCTGTATACACCTGTCCTTTCCCCATCTCATCACCACCCCCTACACTCACACCTACTCTTGCAAAAAAAGTCAGCCAGCTAAATGGATGGTCCTGGAAGTGAGGTTCAGAAGAGCAAGAACAGCTCACAGAGAGTCAGCAGCATAAACCAAAGTAGAATGTGTTAGGAAAATCTAGGACTTAAAGGAATAGAGAGCAAGTTCAAACACTAATTCCAAAGGGCTGGAAGCAGAATCAAAGACAGGTAGCCAGAGGGGTCAGAGGAGAGATGTAAATAAAACAAGAACAGGTAAGAAACATAACAATGACTCACCCTTCCAGGTCAGTGAGGCCCTACCATGGTTATTTTGAGCTGGTGTCGAGCCGGAAAAGGAACTTGACTAGTGCTGTTTTCTTAAACGCATCCAAGAGTTGAAAATGTAGGCTCTGAAAAATTCTCCATTCCACCTTCCACTTTTTTTTTTTTTTTTTTTTAAAGGCTGGCTGAGTGCGTGGAACCTTCTCTGGATTTCCCTGTACTTGCTGGGTGACCCAAACTGGCTGTTTGCAAGCTCAAGGTGACTCCCTTTTCAGAAGAGAGTGTGGGTGCTAATATGGTCATGCTGGGAGAGATGGTAGTGATTTGGAATGGCAGGTCCAATTTGCTCTTATTTAAGAAGCATTGCCTTAGTCACTTCAGATTTTATCTGGCCAGAACTTAGTACTTAAGCTGTCAACCTGGATAGAGATGCATAGTTTTTAAACACAAGTATGAAATATTTTAAAGTCCATTAAACAGATCTTTCAGTTGGAAAGTAACTCAAAATTGCCAAGCAACTTTATTTTTAGATGTTTCCTTAATCGTGACACAGTTCCAAATAGTATTTTTCAATAATTATATTTTGCAAGCATCTTTAAAAACGAGTATAGAGCTTTTAGGCATTTTAAATCCTTTTTCTTAGTTCTTATAAAAGTCCAGGATTTAGTCCTTGGAACATGTATCAAACCCTCAAATTAGACACCATCATTTGAAGAATCCTTAAAAGGTTTGGAAAGAAGTCTATTGTAATCTTTCTTTATTTCAGGAGCTTTCCACACAGCTGCATATTTCACTGTATGGCTGTAAAAATGGATTTTCATGTCATACGCCTAGAGAAACAGCAGTCTTTGTTCATGGAGCCTTTCAGAAGATTTACAGGTGTTAACAGGTGGAAGAATTCCAGATTTTGCTCTTAGGAAGAAAAGATCTATTGTGGTCAGTAACCACCTCTTGAGAAGTAGCTGGATTGATATCTGACCTTGCAAACCAAGAGGTGGAGTCTTCACAGAACAGGTGTCTGTGAACAACTAGCAACAAGATGGAGTCAAAGTAGCCCATGGAGAAGGGTTTTTGGTACTGGGAGGCCTCAAAGGTGGCCCTGGTGTGATCTCCCGGGGCTACACTTCAGGAGCCTGATTAGTCACATGGTAAGAGGATTCTCTTCCCTGTCCCCTCTGTTCACCAACCCCCATGGACACCACTAACAAGTTCTGATGTATAAACCAGGAAACTCATTTGTTAACTTATAACCAGGGATGTGGATCCTTTGGTAGATATATTTGTCATCTATAGATAGATTTACACAATTATTTTTTTTTATTTTTAAATTTTATTTGTTCTATTTAGTTGTACATGACAGTACAGTGCATTTATACATTTTGATAGATCATACCTAGAGTGTAATCTCTCATTTTGCACACAATTATTATCAAAAGTATATTAGTATAGAATTCACAGGTTTGATAGCTTGATCTCTGATTATAGCCCACTGTACCTATCTCCACAAGAAACAAGACAGATTAAATTCCTCACTTGTTTCTCTGTCTAGACTTAATCTAATAGATTTTCTAGTTTTGACATCTTATACTCGATTTCAACTTGATTTTCATTTTCTTCTGGTGCACATGGATGCTTAATAGGAACTTACAAGGGTCAGACAAACCACATGAGTAGAAAACTGTGTCACAAGATATATGAGGATAAGGAAAGAATACCCCTAACTACTTTGCCTGACTTCAAGTCTCTAGACCCAGATAAATTACCCAACAATGTGCAAGAAATGGTTGCTCATCATGAGACATTTGGAAACACTGTAGAGGTGAGATCAAGTGCTTGGTCCCTAGGAACAAGCAAATGTTCTGATTTTCTAACTAGAGAAATGATTCCAACCTGAAAGGACAGGAAAACAGGTTTAAGGTATATATCTGGAAAAATGTGGGCAGATTATTGAGTCCAGAAAAGAATGCAGTACTAATGCAGCAACCACACCAGTTCACCATCTGTGTTCTGGGTTGGTCTGTTAGCTGACATATTTACTTACTGGTTTACCAAATTTGAGTTAAAGTCCATATTTAAGTCATAAAATCAGCTGAATGGTATTATATTTTCTCTCTATGTTCCAAATCAGTTCATATAGCAGCAAGTGCTTATTCATCAAATCTGGATAAAATTCTGAGTCCTTCCTGCATAAGAATCTGAAGGCAATCATTCACTTTCAGTAAGATTGCCTTTCTTGGAGCATCTCCAGATTCTCCTTTCAGAATTTTCTTCTGAAACTTACTTCTTTTCTACAGGTAGAACATTATTGCCCTTCAGAGAATGGATTTTTAACTTTTTCAGAAACAGTCGGGGCCTTAAAACAAAACAAAACAAAAAAGATGAACTTTGATCTCCTGGTCAATTAAATGAGAAGGTGAGGAAAGAGAACAGCAAAGGTTGAGGGTGTACATATAAACCAAGGGAACTGGTTTAGTTGTGGGTCTTGTGAATTGGCCCTGAAAGCCATCTCCAAGGAAAGGTTTGTTTGTTTGTTTTTTAATGGAAGAAAATGTCCTTAATATTTTCAAATTCTTAAAGATTATCTTGCTTTCCAAATGCAAGTTAAAAACCATAAGGTAGATTGAGTATGGGAATATATATAGAATTTTTTTCTATACCTTCCTTTCTTCTGGTCTAGCAATGTAATCTAAGCGTTATAAATAAATACCAGGTTTTATTCCATTTCAAATGCATCTTTGTATGTATGATTTTTAAAAATCAGGATAAGAGATTTTATCGTCTAATGTTCTGATAGTATATAAATCCTAGCTTTTTTATTTGAATTAAATAGAATTTTTAAAACACACAAGAACAGAGATTCAGGTATTTTTCAGTTTGCATCTTTTCTTAAATTCCTTTGAAAACAAAGTTCAAACTTTAAATGCAAAAAAACTCAGTTACCAGTAGATTTCACATTCTATTCAAGTGTTATGTTATACAGTACATTAACCAATTTTTAAAAGTTGAGAGACAGCCATCATGCCAGAAAGTAACCTCGTTAACATTATTTTTCCAATATATTCCATCCATATGAATTTCTCCTGGGGACATTTCAAATAATCTTCAACAAAAGTTGATTAAATAAGAAATTTAAAAAAAAAACAGAAAAAGTTATCTATTTTTAATATACCTTATTAGAGAATGAATTAAAAGTGTTTTACAAAAGTACATAAAATTCAGCAAAATTTTCTAAAAGCAAGAGAAGGCGTGAAAAGAAAGTGAACATGGAAAAAATAAGCCAGGACTGAGCGAGGATGCACATTCAAATATCTTAAGTCCTATATACTTTCTAAATTTGGTTTTAGGCTTTCTAAAAGAAGGAAACAATCAGTTCTATGATTCATAAGTTAAAAAAAAAAAAAAAGTCTATTGTGAAGGGTACGACATCCTAGGGTTTTGAAGCCAGAGGATTGAGGAGTTCAATCATCTGCTAACCTGAAATACTTCCTGGGGGCAATCTAGTTGAAAGCTGAATTTGGTACTTTGACAGAAGGTCCGTGGACTGTGTCACTCCTCTTCTTTAGCAACGTCAGTGACTTTCTATTGCTCATAAATTAACTACAAACTTCTTGATTTGAATTTTGAAGCCATCCTCAAACCAAACTGAGGTGAGCTTCCTGAAGGTAGATACCATTTCTTATTCAGTCTTGTGTTTCCGGATTTATCACAGGATCAGTGGCAGAGTAGGTATCAACAAACACTCCAAGACAGTTGAATTAGAAGGTCTCTCAATCGGTCAGGAAAGTTGGCAGAAACCTCTCCAGTCCTCATCTTTCTGACAATAAAGCCTTTCCCTGTCAGCTCTACCTGTTAAATGCCAATTCCATAATAATAATATCTTCATCACCAATATAAATTACAGTAAATCACTTCACATTTATTGAGTATTCTACAGTGCACAAAGCTGACCCCCAAATCTTATTCTACCCTTAACAATGTCCCTGCTTTGTATCCACAGCAGGAATTCCGGTTCACACTCCTCCATGCAGAAACCGTCTTGTACAGGCCACATCCTTATTAACTGAGAGATGCCATTTCTGTCCATTTTCCAGAATGGAAGGTGGTCTCTTTCCCGCCTTTAAACTCTCATGGCCTTCGATTTGTACATCTCTTATGATAGAGACTGCATGTTTTATGTAAACACCTTCTCATGCTCTATTTTGTTTTCATTCTCAGCACAATTTCATTGGGAGAAAAATAATAGTCCTCTCCTTATCTTGAGGACACTGCTGCTCTCTCCATATTCTCCAAGAATATAAAAAGTGAGAGCCATTCAATAGATCTGCCCACTCATCACCACCACCACAGCCATTTTATGAAAAAATGGCAAGTAACATTTCAAGGTGCTTGCTTTCTGGCAAGTGCTGGGAGACTTTACATATATGTCAGATAAAACTGCTTCATTTTATGTCTCCTTTGGCCTTAGATCATTATATTTGACATACACACACAACTCAAAACAAACAAAATCTGAAAATAAAAAAATATATTTTCCTTCCTGTGGACCTTGACTAACAATGAAAGAGAAAAGGCTGGTAATGCTGAGGAAGAGCTGCTATCCTTTCCAGAACGCTGCTGCAGTGACTGAATTAAGGACCATGTCTGGCTGGAGTCCGTCAGATAAAGGACATGTTGACAAGGAATTTCTGATGAAGGTCTCATCAGGTAGGGAAAAACTCCCACAGAGATTTTATTGGTAAGGAAACTCTTCATTCCTCACCTAGGCTCAGTGACAATTCGCAGTCAGAAGAAGATTGGGGAAAAGAATCAAGGTGGAGGCCACCATCAGAAATCTCCCAGGTCTGAAGATTACAAGATCTTTGTGCCAAGATACAGCATTACATAATTCCAGGAGGCACTCTTCACTTGGAACACAATGGCATGGTGCCTTTGGAGTTGTGAAACATGGGGTCCTCCCCACCGTGTCTGGCTCTGTCTTCTGATTCTACTGAATAAGTGCCATAAGGGACATCTGTCTTGGTCCATTTTCTGTTGCTAATAACACAATACCACAGATGGTATAAGTCATTAAAAAGAGGTTTCTTAGCTGGTGGCGCATGCCTGTAATCCCAGCTGCTCAGGAGGCTGAGGCAGGAGGATCAAGAGTTCGAAGCCAAACTCAGCAAAAGGGAGGCACTAAGCAACCCAGTGAGACAATGTCTCTAAATTAAATACAAAATAGGGCTGCGGATATGGCTCAGGGGCTGAGTACCCCGGAGTTCAATCCCCAGTAACCCTCCCCAAAAATATACATATACAGATAAAAGAGATTTCTTTTGGCTCACAATTCTGGTTTAAGTTTGAAGGGCTACATCCAGTGATGGTCTTCTTTCTGGTATAGCCCCAAGGCAGCCCGTGGCATCCCATGGAGAGACAGAGGGAGCATGTGTGTGTGTATCTCTTCAGCTCTCTCTCTCTCTTCTTATAAAGCCATGGGTATTCAATCCTAGGGCTCCACCCTAATGACTATCTAATCCTAATCACCTCTCACAGGTCTCATCTCTAAACATCATGGTCGAATTAAGTTCCCACCCTTTTACCACCTCACAAGGGGGATTAAATTTCAACATTACTTTTTTTTTTTTTTTTAAACAAATGGGATACATGTTGCTTCTCTGTTTGTACATGGCGTAAAGGCATACCATTTGTGTAATCATAAATTTACATAGAGTAATGTTGTTTGATTCATTCTGTTATTTTTTCCCTTCCCCCCACCCCTCCCACCCCTCTTTTCCCTCTATACAGTGCTTCCTTCCTCCATGCTTGCCCCCCTCCCTAACCCTAACTCTAACCCTAACACTAACCCTTCCCTCCCCCCATTATGTGTCATCATCCACTTATTAGTGATATCATTCTTCCTTTGGCTTTTTGAGATTGGCTTATCTCACTTAGCATGATATTCTCCAATTTCATCCATTTGCCTGCAAATGCCATAATTTTATCATTCTTTATGGCTGAGTAATATTCCATTGTATATATATACCACAGTTTCTTTATCCACTCATCAATTGAAGGGCTTCTAGGTTGGTTCCACAGTCTGGCTATTGTGAATTGAGCAGCTATGAACATTGATGTGGCTGTATCTCTATAGTATGCTGATTTTAAGTCCTTTGGGTATAGGCCAAGGAGTGGGAGAGCTGGGTCAAATGGAGGGTCCATTCCAAGTTTTCTAAGGAATCTCCACACTGCTTTCCAGAGTGGCTGCACTAATTTGCAGTCCCACCAGCAATGTATGAGTGTACCTTTCTCCCTACATCCTCGCCAACATCTTTTGTTGCTCGTATTCTTGATAATCGCCATTCTAATTGGGGTGAGATGGAATCTTAGGGTGGTTTTGATTTGCATTTCTCTTATTACTAGAGATGTTGAACATTTTTCCATATGTTTGTTGATTGCTTGTAGATCTTCTTCTGTGAAGTGTCTATTCATTTCCTTAGCCCATTTGTCGACTGGATTATTTGAATTCTTGGAGTAGAGTTTTTTGAGTTCTTTATAGATTCTGGAGATTAGTGCTCTATCTGAAGTATGATTGGCAAAGATATTCTCCCACTCTGTAGGCTCTTTCTTCGCATTGCTGATAGTTTCCTTTGCTGAGAGAAAGATTTTTAGTTTGAATCTATCCCAGTTATTGATTCTTGCTTTTATTTCTTGTGCTATGGGAGTTCTGTTAAGGAAGTCTGGACCCAAGCCGACATGTTGAAGATCTGGACCTACTTTTTCTTCTATAATCTGCAGGGTCTCTGGTCTGATTCCGAGGTCCTTAATCCATTTTGAGTTTAGTTTCGTGCATGGTGAGAGATATGGGTTTAGTTTCATTCTGTTGCATATGGATTTCCAATTCTCCCAGCACCATTTGTTGAAGAGGCTATCTTTTCTCCATTGCATATTTTTGGCCCCTTTGTCTAGTATGAGAAAATTGTATTTATTTGGGTTTGTGTCCGTGTCCTCTATTCTGCACCATTGATCTACCTTTCTATTTTGGTACCAATATCATGCTGTTTTTGTTACTATTCCTTTGTAGTAAAGTTGAAGATCTGGTATTGCAATACCCCCTGTTTCACTCTTCCTGCTAAGGATTGCTTTAGTTATTCTGGGTTTCTTATTCTTCCAGATGAATTTCATAATTGCTTGCTCTATTTCTGTAAGGTACGTCATTGGGATTTTAATTGGAATTGCATTGAATTTGTATAGCACTTTAGGTAGTATGGCCATTTTGACAATATTAATTCTTCCTATCCAAGAACATGGAAGATCTTTCCATCTTCTAAGGTGTTCTTTAATTTCTTTCTTTAGTGTTCTGTAGTTCTCATTGTAGAGATCTTTCACCTCTTTTGTGAGATTGATTCCCAAGTATTTTTTTTTTTTCGAGGCTATTGTGAATGGGGTAGTTTTCCTAATTTCTCTTTCTGAAGATTCATCACTTATGTATAAAAATGCGTTGGATTTATGAGCATTGATCTTGTAACCTGCTACTTTACTGAATTCACTTATGAGTTCTAAGAGTTTTCTGGTGGAATTTCCAGGTTCCTCTAAGTATATAATCATGTCATCAGCGAACAGGGATAGTTTGAGTTCTTCTTTTCCAATTCGTATCCCTTTAATTTCTTTGGTTTGTCTAATTGCTCTGGCTAGAGTCTCAAGAACGATGTTGAATAGAAGTGGTGAAAGAGGGCATCCCCGCCTTGTTCCAGTTTTTAGGGGGAGTGCTTTCAGTTTTTCACCATTTAGAATGATATTAGCCATGGGCTTAGCATAAATGGCCTTTACAATGTTAAGGAATGTTCCCACTATCCCTATTTTTTCTAGTGTTTTGAGCATGAAGGGGTGCTGTATTTTATCAAATGCTTTTTCTGCATCTATTGAAATAATCATGTGATTCTTGACTTTAAGTCTATTGATATGGTGAATGACATTTATTGATTTCCTGATGTTGAACCAACCTTGCATCCCTGGGATGAAACCCACTTGATCATGGTGCACTATCTTTTTAATATGTTTTTGTATGCGGTTTGCTAAAATTTTGTTGATAATTTTTGCATCGATGTTCATTAAGGATATTGGTCTGAAATTTTCTTTCCTTGATGAGTCTCTGTCCGGTTTAGGTATCAGTGTGATATTGGCTTCATAGAATGAGTTTGGGAGGGTTCCCTCCTCTTCTATTTTATGGAATACTTTGAGAAGTATTGGAATGAGCTCTTCTTTAAAGGTTTTGTAGAACTCGGCTGAGAACCCATCTGGTCCCGGACTTTTCTTTGTTGGTAGGCTTTTGATGGCTTCTTCTATTTCAGTACTTGAAATTGGTCTATTTAAATTGTGTATGTCCTCCTCGTTCAGTTTAGGCAATTCATATGTCTCTAGAAACCTGTTGATGTCTTCGAGGTTTTCTGTTCTGTTGGAGTATAGATTTTCAAAATAGCTTCTAATTATGTTTTATATTTCAATCCTGTCTGTTGTGATATTTCCTTGTTCATTCCGAATTTTAGTGATTTGGGTTTTCTCTTGTCTTCTCTTTGTTAGTGTGGCTAAAGGTTTATCAATTTTGTTTATTTTTTCGAAGAACCAACTATTTATTTTGTCAATTTTTTGTATTGTTTCTTTTGTTTCAATTTCATTGATTTCAGCTCTGAGTTTAACTATTTCCTGTCTTCTACTACTTTTGGTGCTGATCTGTTCTTCTTTTTCTAGGGCTTTGAGCTGTAGTGTTAGGTCGTTTATTTTTTGAGTTTTACTTCTTTTATTAAATGCACTCCATGAAATAAATTTCCCTCTAAGTACTGCTTTCATAGTGTCCCAGAGATTTTGATATGATGTTTCTTTGTTCTCATTTACCTCTAAGAATTTTTTAATTTCCTTCCTAATATCTTCTGTTATCCATTCATCATATAATAGCATATTGTTTAATCTCCAGATTTTGGAATAGTTTCTGTGTTTTACTCTTTCATTTATTTCTAACTTCAATCCATTATGATCTGATAGAATACATGCTAGTGTCTCTATCTTCTTGTATTTGCTAACATTAGCTTTGTGGCATAATATATGGTCTATTTTAGAGAAGGATCCATGTGCTGCTGAGAAGAAAGTGTATTCGCTCTTGGTTGAATGGTATATTCTATAAATGTCCGTTAAGTCTAAATTATTGATTGTGTTATTGAGATCTATGGTTTCTTTGTTCAATTTTTGTCTGGAAGATCTGTCCAGTGGTGAGAGAGGCGTGTTAAAATCACCTAGTGTTATTGTGTTATGGTCTATTTGGTTTCTGAAATTGAGAAGGATTTGTTTGACATACATGGATGAGCCACTGTTTGGGGCATAGATGTTTATGATTGTTATATCTTGCTGATTTATGCTTCCCTTAAGCAGTATGAAATGACCTTCTTTATCCCTTCTGACTAACTTTGGCTTGAAGTCCACATTATCGGAAATGAGGATGGATACTCCAGCTTTTTTGCTGAGTCCATGTGCATGGTATGTTTTTCCCCATCCTTTCACCTTTAGTCTATGGGTATCTCTTTCTATGAGGTGAGTCTCTTGCAGGCAACATATTGTTGGGTCTTTCTTTTTAATCCAATCTGCCAGTCTATGTCTTTTGATTGATGAATTCAGGCCATTAACATTCAGGGTTATTATTGAGATATGATTTGGTTTCCCGGTCATTTGGTTCATTTTTTAAATTTTATTTATTTATTTGTTTGACACAACTTGGCTCCTCCTTTATTTGACAATTCCTTTAGGATAATTCCTCCCTTTGCTGATTTGCTTCTTTGTTTTTCATCTCTTCCTCATGGAATATTTTGCTGAGAATGTTCTGTAATGCTGGCTTTCTTTTTGTAAATTCTTTTAGCTTTTGTTTATCATGGAAGGATTTTATTTCATCGTCAAATTTGAAGGTAAGTTTTGCTGGGTATAAGATTCTTGGTTGGCATCCATTTTCTTTCAGGGCTTGAAAAATGTTGTTCTAGGCCCTTCTAGCTTTTAGGGTCTGGATTGAAAAATCTGCTGATATCCGTATTGGTTTCCCCCGAATGTAATTTGGTTCTTTTCTCTCACAGCCTTTAAAATTCTGTCTTTATTTTGTATGTTAGGCATTTTCATTATAATGTGCCTTGGTGTGGGTCTGTTGTAATTTTGCATATTTGGAGTCCTATAAGCCTCTTGAACTTGATTTTCCATTTCATTCTTCAGATTTGGGAAATTTTCTGATATTATTTCATTGAATAGATTGTTCATTCCTTTGGTTTGTTTCTCTAAGCCTTCCTCAGTCCCAATAATTCTTAAATTTGGCCTTTTCATGATATCCCATAGTTCTTGTAGATTCTGTTCATGATTTCTTACCATCTTGTCTGTTTGTTCAACTTTGTTTTCAAGGTTAAATATTTTGTCTTCAATGTCTGAGGTTCTGTCTTCCAGGTGTTCTATCCTACTGGATATGCTTTCTATGGAGTTCTTAATTTGGTTTACTGTTTCCTTTATGTCAAGGATTTCTGTTTGTTTTTTTTTTTCAATATCTCTAACTCTTCATTGAAATGATCTTTTGCTTCCTGTATTTGCTCTTTTAATTGTCGATTGGTGCGATCATTCAATGCCTACATTTGCTCTTTCATCTCTTCGTTTGCTTCCCTGATCATTTTAATTATGTACAATCTGAACTCCTTTTCTGTCATTTCTTCTGCCATGCTGTCATTGGGTTTTATTGATGTAACATCTAGATTTGTTTGCAGCATTTTCTTTCCTTGTTTTCTCATATTGTTCAGGTATCAGTGGACCGCTGAGATATTGCAGATTTCCTCTATTGACTTACAATGTCCCTGAAGATTTCTATATATATCCCCTCTTAGCCTTCATTAGGCTGAAGTCTTGGAGGAAGTTGATAATGCGGTGCTCCACAAGGAATCTGCCTCTCTAGGAGTGGTGGCCTTCAGGTGGGGTATATTCCCTGCTAGTGGGCAGAGGTGCCTCCACTTGTTGACCAATGGTCATCCAAAGGGGAACTAGGCTGCGGGCTGAGGCAAGGCCTGTTTGGGCCTGTGTCTCTGGTTTTACCGTCCTTTTGGGGAAATCTCACCCGGCAGGGAAGACTCACCCGGTGGGGAGGTCTCGCTGGTCAGTTCCCTCCTAGAGGTTCCCCTCAATTTACAGCTACCGCCTGGGCTGGGCTGCCTTCCTCTGCAAAGTTCCCAGGGGCCCAGCCCTACCTCCTGGGCCTGGGAGCCTCACCCTTCGCAGATGAATCTCCTTAGGCTGCCCCTCCTCAGAGAATCTACCCGCAGTCCTGGAACCTTCGCTCCGCCCCTAAGCCTGTCTCTGTGCGGCTCTTCCACCAAGAAGCCTCCTAGATCCTGGGACCCTGCTCTGCACCTAATCGCCTGGCTATGCGGCCCCTCCTCTGAGCAGCCACCTCGGGCCCCGTACAATCGCTCTGAGTCCCAGAGATCCTCCACACGCCTCTTCCTCCAGACAGCCGCCCAGTATTCCGGTGCAGTCACTAGGAGTCCAAGCAACTCACTGCGTGCCTCCTCCCACCGACCACCCGTAGCCCGGGGCAATCAATCACTCTGAGTCAAAATGACCCTCCCTGTTCCTCCTCCTCCTCCAGGTAACCCCCCGGGTGTTCAGGAGCGGTCACTCTGAGTGGCTCTGAATCCACGTGACCCGCTGCACACGTCCTCTGGGCAACCGCCCGGAGCTCTGGTGCGGCCACTCGAGACCAAGCGACCCACCGCACTTTTCCTCCAGGCAGCCCCCCTGTGTTCAGGAGCGGTCGCTTTAAGTCCAAACAACTCACCAATCGCCTCCTCCTCTGAGCAGCTGCCTGGAGCTCTAATGCAGTCACTGGGAGGCCAAACGCCCCGCCGCGCTCCTCCTCCTCCTCCTCCTACTCCTCCGGGCAGGCCCCGGTGTTCAGAAGTGGTCTGAGTCCAAACAGCTTGCCACGCAGCCCCTCCTCTGGCAACCGCCTGTAGCTCTGGTGTAGTCACTCCGAATCCAAGCGGCCATGCTCCTCCTCCTCTTCGTCCTCAGGGCAGGTCCGGTGTTCAGAAGCGTCGCTCTAAGTCCAAACAGCTCGCCGCGCGGCTTCTCCTCTGGCAACTGCCTGTAGCTCTGGTGTAGTCACTCTGAATCCAAGCGGCCACGCTCCTCCTCCTCCTCCTCAGGGCAGGCCCCGGTGTCCTGAGTCCACACAGCTCTCCTCGCCGCTCCTCCCCTAGGCAGCCTCCGGAGCCCCAGTGGTGGCTCCGAGTCCCAGCGCTGTGCTGAGCGGCCTCCTCTACAATTCTCCCAGTTGTCCGAGTTCACTGCTCCAGCAGGGGGAGGGGCGTCTCGCCAGCAGCTCTACTTCACAAAGTTCCCTGCGTTCCGGGACTACCGCCCCATCCGGGACGCCTCCCCAATGGGAGAGACTCACCCGGCTGCTTTGAGTTGGTCCCAAGTCTCTCAATTTCTCCTCTTTTGAATCCTGAGTCCTGGAGCAACATGAAATGCAGCCACCCTCTAGGCCGCCATCTTGAAACTCCTCAACATTACTTTTTGGAAGAGATAAACTATATCTAAATCATGGCAACATCAGTGTCAGAGGCCCTCGAGGGAATTCTCAAGCCTTCCCAGCTCATTTAATGACTTGGTGCTTGATGCTTTGATTTTAATTCATTTTATGGCTTCCTGTAACTTCATTTTACAGATGTCTATGAGGGAAAGAACTGGGATTTTTTTAGACACAACACACTGAGCGGGGAGTATCATGCCAATTGTGTGATTCTTCCCACAATGCAACTCAGGCCCCTTATAGCAAAGATTTCTCTAGGAAAGGGTCAGTTTCATCCAGACTGTGTGGTCTTCTTTCTTTTAACTGTTTTCCTGGGGAAATCAACACCTTTTGAGAAGTGAATTAGATATTATTCTACATCACACTATGGTGCCTGGGAACTATTTCTCATCTGCCCTTTAGGTTGGAGTTCTCAAAACTGTTCTCTAGAGTTATTTAGAGAACTTTAAAAATTTGATGCATGGCACTGTAGTTTGGATCTGGAATGTCCTCTGAAGGCCCACATATTTAATATTTATTCCCTAGAGTGACACTACTGAGAGGTGGTGGAAACTTTCGGAGGTGGGGCCTAGTGGGAGTTTATGGGTCATTGGGGGCATGCCCTCATAGGGGATGTGGGACCTGGGGCTCTTTCTCTTCCTCTCTTTTACTTTTCCATCATAAGGTGAACAGTTTTGCTACTTTACGTACTCCCTGCCATTATGTGCTGCCTTACCATTGGCCCGAAAAGAAGGGGACCAACTGCCTATGGGTGAAACTTCCAAAACTGTGAGCCAAAGTAAACCTTTTTATTATATAAGTTGATTGTCTCAGGTATTTGTTATAATAATGGAAAGCTAACAAATACAAGCTCGTTTCCACTTCAGAGACTCAATAAATCAGGACATGTGAAGATGAAGTTTAGGCAACTATAGCTTTTAAAGGTCTCCAAATGACTTTGTGTGTGACTTTGTTCCAGTTCTATGGGAAAAGGATTGAGAACCCATGCCTTGAGTATTTTTCTTATTCTTCCTCTGATCTTAGCCCCAATGAAAAACTGAACTTCAGAATGTTTGCCCGGCTGGAGGAACTTAGTTACGAAACTGAAGAAGACACCAATGAGATCACAAAGACCATGAGACAAACATGTCATCAAAAACAAATATTTACCAAGTGTCACAATCTAGGCCATGTACAAAGTTCTGGGAACACTAAATAAGACAAAGTCCCTGCCCTCACCAAGTTTCTGCTCTGTTTAGAAAGGCAGATGTATAAGATGGTCATACAGAGCAAAATTAACTGAAGGTGCTCTGGAAACAGCGGCTGGAGAGATTAAGGAAGGTTTTGGAGAGAGAAAAGATTTGAGGTAGGTCTTCAGACAGTAATATTTTAATCAATGTGAAAAGAGGCAGAAGGATTCCAAAGAGAGGAATAGACAGGGCAAAGCCATTGGAGCAAAGCTTTCCTATGACATTGAGGTGTCATAGGAATCTGGCTCAGAAAATGGTGGCCTATAAGGCTGGAAATTTAAATTAAAATTTGGTGAAGTGCCTCAGAAGCCTCCACAAGAAATTGGCAGGTGTCTTGTAAGTCAGAGAATCTGCATAATGTTTGTCTTTGTGGAAGACACCACAAAGATTTGAAACTAAATAGTGCCGGGACAGATATGAGACAAATGGCAACATGATCTACAAGGACTCTGAGGAAGACATCTGAGTTAGTTCCTGCCTTCTGGCGACCTTCTCTCTGTTTATCTCTTAGCACTTTTCTCTGTTTATACCATCAGGCAGAAAGGTACACAGACACACCACTTAAATTATTCCTACTATGTCAAATAGAGTTTAAGAGTTTGGGGGTCCTCTTGCTGCTCCCTCTACTCTGGAGGTCCTGAACATATACTGTAAGATTTTTTTTGTACCTTCTAAATATGTCTCTCTGTTCAGAATGCTCCTTCCTCCCTTCTTTGATAATTCCTATATACTGAACAAACTCTGAGTTCACTGCTCTGTGCTTCTTCCTATAGCATTTGTGCAGAGACAGCTAATATAGCACTTGTTAATTAAATTGTATTTATTAACATGTCTCTCTTTCCTTCCAGATTGTGAGCCCCTGGAGGACAGGAACAGGATCGTTATAAACTTTTAATCACTGGGACTCAGCACAGAGGCTGGCCTGCCAGGGGCATCAGCTGACTGAATAAATTAGAAAGCACTTACCAGACATTGGAAAAGCTCAAACTTACCAATTACGCCCTTTAATGTTTAAGTACCAGGATTCGGGGCATTTTTTTCCATATTTAAAACAATTTGCTCAGGTTCAAAACAGCTTTCTCAAATGTTCACTTACATAAGCAAACTGACAGTAGTTGAACCTATCAATTTATTTCCATGGAACAAGCACCAACATTTCTTCAGTAATAATTTGCCAAGCAAACGTTAAAGTTAATGTATCTTTGGCTAGAGGAAATATAAATATCACTCAAAAAGCTTCTCAAACCATTGAAGCCTACAAAAGGGGGGAGGAATCCCCCAAGGAGTGTGACAATGGGATTTGGGGCTTGCTGGGCTGTGAAGAGGGAAGGTGGGGCTCTTTGTGGATTTTGTTGATTTCCAATTCTTTAAATGTATTCCAGTAGTTGGGGGATTAAAAGGTTTACTGGTGAGAGTGTCAGTTGTCAAAAGACTTAGGATAGATTCTATAATCCTGTAAAAGAGAGCTCCGGCAGCTTCTCCAACAGGAATCTAGAAATATTTGGTGTCTCAGAAATAATTTTGCCCTTTGTTATATTCACCTGGTTCTTCTATAACAATCCTGCTGCCTCTGGAAGAAATGACAGGTTACATGAACTTAATTTTTGCCCTGTTGCTTTCATGTTGTATCCATTAGAGTCTCTCTTTCTCCTTACAGTTCTTTTAGTTTTTGCCTCATTTATTTTGAGGCTCTGTTAGGTGGTATGGGTGTATACATTCAGGAATTGTCATGTTTTCCCAGATAATTGAGCCTTTTATCATTAGAAAATGTGCTCCTCTTTGTTCCTGATTGTTATCCTTGTTCTGAAGTCTGCTTTGTCTGAAATTGTTATCACTATTTGACCTTTGAGTAGTCTTAGCATATATTCTGGGCTCAACTGTGAACCTCCCAAGAATTCATGGGAAGTCCCAACCCCCAGCACCCCAGAATGTGACTGTATTTAGAGATAGTGTTGTTAAAGAGGTAATTAAATTAAAATGAGGTCATTAGGGTGGGCTCTCATCCACTATGAATGGTGTCCTTCTAAGAAGAGGAAATCTGGACACAGACTTGAACAGAGAGAAGATACTGTGGAGACCTAGGAAGAAGATAGCCATCTATGAGCTAAGGACAGGGACTTGGAACAGATTCTTCTCTCAAAGTCTTCAGAAAAATAAAATAAAATAAAAAACCAATCCTGCTGACCCCTTGATCTCAGACTTCTAGTCTTCAGGCTGAGAAGATAAATTTCTGCTTCTTAAGCCACCAAGACTGTGGTGCTTTGTTATGACAGCCATAGTAAATGAATACAAGATGGTATTTCTTTCTTCATCCCAGTACTTCTTCACTGTGTCTTTATATTTAAAATGGGCTTCCCATAAACAACACACAGTTGGGTCCTGTGTGTTTTTTTTTTTTTTTTTTTTTTTTTTTTTTAATCTACTCTGACAATCAAACTGACCAGAAAATAGTATATTTAGACAATTTAGATTTAAAGTGGTTATTGAGAGACTGCGATTGTGCTTCAGTGGTAGAGTGCTTGCCTAGCATGCATGAGGCACTGGGGGTTCCATCCTGAGCACCACATAAAAATAAAACATAAAGGTATTGTGTTCATCTACAACTAAAAAGTTAAAAAAATTAAGTGGTCATTGATATGTCTGGTTTAATATATACCATGTTCCTAGAGTTTTCTATTCATTGCACCTATTTTTTTGTTTCTTTTTGTTCCCCATCCTTTTCTATCTTCTCTGGCTTATCAGTTATACTTGTTTTGGGAAACTGTTTTAGTGATTTCTCTACTTGCAACATACATTTACAATTAATCAAAGCCCACTTTCAAATAACACCATATCACAGTGTAGGTATCTTATAACAAAGTATTCCAGTTCTTCCTTCCCATCCTTTAAAACATTGCTGCCATTCATTTTAGTTATCCATATATTACAATCAGCCAATGCATTGTTACTACTATTACTTCAAGTAGTTGCAAGGTTGAAAAGCACTGGAGAGATAACAAGACATACACTAAATTACTGTGATAAAATATAGACAGTAATGTGTCAAGAAAAGTTCATGTTATAAGTCATTTGGAGGATGGAGACATTAAGTCTAGAAATTCCAGAAATATTAGCATTTGGGATAGACATGGAAAGATGAATAGGGTTTGGACATGCAGAGAGGGAGGGGCAACTGATGAAGAATATTCCAGGTGGAAGGCACAGGCTACAACTGGGGAAAGGATTCAGACAAAGAATACTGAAAGGGGCGGAAAGCAGGGAGGGAGGGGGAAAATGCTGGGGAGTGATGTTGGCCAAATTATGTCGTTGTATTTTGGTAAGTATGAATATGTAACAATAAATCTCATCAATATGCACCACTACAATGTACCAATAAAAATGTGGAAAAAATAAAAATAAATAATAATAAAAGAATACTGAGACTTTCAATCTGGATAGAACAAAGAATGTTTGAAGGAGAATAACTGCAGAGAGAAAGCAGAATTGGGCTCAAGTGGATTTTCTATTAACTTGCATATCTGTATATGTATCATGTAACTTTGATATTTGTGATAATAACTAAGGTACTACAAATTCCAAGATGCATTTTAATTGCTAAGGTTTAAATAACATTTAGTATAATTTTAATATGAAGCATGTTTACTGTGTTCTAATTGCAAATGCAGTATAAAGTAAAACTGCACCTTTGAAGGTGAGTTGTGTTAGTAATGATTTGGGTATGAGGAATTTAAATCAGTAAATAAAGCATTTTTTCCTCGAAAAAAATCTTTAAATTGCCCATAATATCCATTAATCATGACTTTATAAATTCGACCTTACATAATGACTCTTAGGCACACTAGGTTTTGAGAATAGCTAAGGTAACTGCTCTAAAGTACAAAATGGGGGGATAGAAAGAGGTTTACAGTCAGATGTCTGGTCATGAAAGCTACTCTACAAGCAAAATGATTATTAAATTCCTACGTGGTGAATGGGAGATGGGTGGAAAATCCTCGTGTTCCTGTTTCCCTGCAATGTTTACTCCTTCCAGTTTGATACAAAGTCTTTATAATCTTAACATATATGAACAGTTTAGTGATGGTGTGTGTGTGTGTGTGGCGCGCTTGTGTCTGTGGTGACAGGAGACAATAAAACAGAGTGGGGAGGTTTAAACACTAGTCAGTGAATACGTTATATTCCACTTTAAAATGATTCCATCAGGGGCTGGGATTATGGCTCAGCAGTAGAGCACAGGCCTGGCACACGTGAGGCACTGGGTTCAATCCTCAGCACCACATAAAAATCAATAAATAAAATAAAGGTATTGTGTCCACCTATAACTAAAAATAAAAAATAAAAAAAAATGATTCCATCAGATAGTAAAAACAAATGGGATTTTGTTTCTATAATTGTTAAGACTCTTTTGATTAAGAATAGCAGTTCATGTGAGTTAGTTAAAATGATTAAGGAAAAATGAGGGGTGGTTTTTAGAAGATTTTGGGGGGAATAACCCGACTTAAGTGTAGGGATGCAGTTAAGCCTCAGCAGTGAACTGGAACCAGAAATTTGAAAAGTACTCCAAACTCTTTGTTTCTTTTTCGTTGCTTCAAAGAATCCTCCCCTCTTTCTCTTTTCTTCCTTGGATTTTTATTGTTTTCAAAGTGGTCAAGGTCTTTTAAAAAGATAAGGAATACTGCTGCTATTTTGCCACTATTCAAAGAGAGGTAATAGAAATAATATTAAGGAAGTATATATTCCTTGATTACTAAAGATTTTGTATTAAATCAAGAATTGATTTAAATAGCTATTTTCCCTTTTTTTATTAAGGTACACTTACATGAAGTAAGTATGCAGCTTGATGGATTTTCTCATATGCAATCACACCAGATCAATACATAGAACATTTCCAGCACCCCAGAAAGCAACCCACGCTAATTTAACCCCAAACATAACTGCTATTATCACTTTAACTTTCCTCTGTCTCAGGTGGCCTGATGGTGGAGTGATAAAATGCACAAAGAAATAGAACTTGTTCAGAAGTGCAATAGATATTTTAATAATTCATGGCTAGAAAACCAGTGAAGATAGTGGCTTTAATTTAACATCACCTACAATTTAAAAAAAATCATCACCTAGGACATACATATATTTACCTCTCCACACTTTCAAATTGATCTACAAATAGCATGTCTCCCCGGATTTGCTAATCTATAGAGTCGAAAACATGGTGTTATGGACTGAACGATTGTGGCTTCTCCCCAAATTCATGTATTTTAATCCTCACTTCCTAATGTGATAATATTAGGAAGCAGGGCCTTTGAGAAGTATTTAGGCATTATGGGTATTGAGCAGGATGAGTAAGTACCCTCACAAAAGAGACCCCATTGAGCTCTCTGGCCCTCTCTTTCACCCTGTGAGCATAGAGTGAGCAGTTGGTAGTTGGCAACCTGGAGGAGAGCCCTCAGTAGAACCCAACCATGCTGGGACCCTGGTTTTGGATGTCTCGTCTCCAGAATAAACTTTTGTTGTTTATGCCACCCATTCTATGGTATCTGTTATAGCACCCACACTAACACATGGCCACCAAGCATTCAGTTGTCATCATCTCTATTCAGGAAACCAGCTTAGACTAAAGTTAGACTCTTACTCCCAATACCAACTTCCCGAGAGAGAGATTTTATTGTTCTAGTTTGAGTCACATGTCTGCTCCTGAACCAATTTGCTTTGGTCAGGAGCCTGGGTTCATGATTAAGTGAACTCATTACCAGAGGCTCATAACTGTTAGCATTCAAATTTGGAGGATAAAAGTAGTTCTCAGAAAAGGAATGAGCTGGGAAGATAACTTCTTAGATCTATATTATTGTGCCAAATTTAAATTTGACCTCAAGTTCTCCATAAACTTGCTTCGTGATATTAGAAAATTTCTTAATTCTCATAGTAAATATATAGTTTTCCTCGTTTGTACCATGCTTAAGTTCTAAGTAAGTAATAATATATAATTTTCCTCAAAATATTTAGCATCTAATAGGAAACAGATATAAAGATGAGAAATTCTACTAAGTATGATAAATACTATTAAAGTTATGTATAGATTACAATATTAGCCTATGAAGGAGCATTAAACGTGGACTTAACAAGTTGGGGAAAACTACCTAGAGACTTTTGAATCCTAAAGTCTTTACTTTGGAGTGGAGAAAAAGAAGAGGTGGGGAGAAGAAAGCAAAAATGGCATTTCGAGAAGAGAATAACAGTTGTAAAGTCAACTGGAATTTTAAAAATCTGTTTCATTACATTTCATTTTCATTAAAAAAAATTATAATGGAATTTTGATGGGGATTTTGCTGAATTTTAAAAATGATTGCAGGGAAACTGATAACTTGACAATATTGAGGGGTTTTTTTTTTTGTCAGGAAAAACAAAGTATATTATTTTTCCACATATTTAAGCCTTCATTTGTGTCCTTAATGGAAATATAAAGACAAGGTTAAAAGTGCATATTTGGTTACTCCTTTCATCTAATATGTGAGACCTTGACCTTGGGCAAATTACTTGTTAAGCCTCAATTTTCTAGTCTGTGAAATTGGGACAACTACAGTACCTGCTATTTGGAGTTTCCCTCCAGATGTTTTCCTCATATCACTTTGTAATTCTTTCCTTTGTCTCCATCCCCCATCTACCTTCTCAATTCCTCAAACAGGTTCTATATTGCTTATAAACACAATTTTTTTTTTTTTTTTTTTTTTGCAATGCTGGGCAAGCACTCTACCACTGAGTTACATGCCCAGCCTTTATTTTGTTATTTTTGATGTGATCTTTTCTCCACTACATTTTAAAATTAGTGACTGTCATTTAGAAAAGCTATTTCTCTATCTTATTGAACTTGTTTCTGGATTCTCCTAAAAAAATAATCATAATACTAGAAATCATAAATTTTTTCTCATTTTCTTCCCCAAATGCATATTTATCATTTTGTTTTGTTTAGCATTACTGAGTTTAGTTAGGATCTCAGGAAGATATCTTGAAGAACAGGCCTGTCACTATCAACTTAATGGCCCAGGACAAAACACACACACACACACACACACACACACACACACACACAGGTCCAAACACCATATGTCCAAATATTTAAAGCTTATAAAACAAGCTAACCAACTGTTACGTTAAAAATATCTATTATCCTACCTGACACACCTAACTTATAGCAAACATACATATAATAGTTTAGAAGGTCAGATTCAAATGCACAATCCTTAAGTACCACATCTCCCTATTCTACTTGAGGTATCCTATTTCAGAATAACACCAATGACCTTTACTTCAAAATGTCATTAAAAGACATTTTGCCATGGTATTGCTTAACACTTCTATTTTCTCCTTAAAATTAAAATTTGATAAACATCTCATTCCTAGGGCTAACTGTAACATAAGCATTGGTATTCAGTATACACTCAAAGAAAATCTAAATTGCTTAGAAAATTTTGTGCTTTATCTTAGATATTGCCTTTCAAGACTTTGTTAGCCACCTAATATGTAGTCCACAATTTCTACCTCCACTTTCATGCCACTTGAAGACCTTCAGAACTGAGTTCCTTAGAAGTGGCTTGAACATTCTTATGACTTCTGAAAAGGCTATCAGTGGATACATTCTAAGCAAGTCATCTGAATATTCAGATACATAGTTTTAAAAGAGCTGGGTCTGGAAATTAGGACATCCAGGGAGGAGGACCTGCACAGGGCTTCAAAATCAGCCACCTGCTTGTTCTTGTGGTAGCAACTGGTCTAACTGGAATAACTTGAGAAGGAAATTAGAAAAACCAGTTGGGAGTTCCAGCTCTGTCACCAACTAAGCTGAACTGCAGTGAGTCACTTAAAACTCTTTGTAGTGCCTCAGAGTCATTACCTATAAAACCGAAATAATGCCTTAAGCATTAAGCACTTCACTGGTTTTTGGAGAAAAATCCCAGTTTGTCTGAACTTCCACTTCTGTGCCTGTTGAAGTTAAAGATAAGCACTCCTACCTTGTCCACTTCACAGGGCTTTTGGGGCGAGAGAGGAGGCATAACTTTTCTGAGTTTCGGTTTCTACACATGTAAAGAACGAGAACACAAGGCCAGCCCATCAATAAAATTCTAGATAGGAGAGAGGAAAAATATGCAGGAAAACTTCCAAATGCAGACAGTCATACAAATGGGAATCATCTCACAACACACCACACAAAGACCTAAAAAAAGCTTATGCATCTCTTTCCCGCACCAGTGTTACAACTCCACCTTTCTAAACCAAGATCACTATTTAAAAAAAATAAAAGGTTGTGGTCCACAACAGTCCCCGCGTTCACTCACTGCAGGGTCACCGCCCGGCCCTGCCGGTCCCCGGGGCGGGGCTCATCCCGCCCCGCCCCTGGTGACGCCCCGCCCCGCCGCGCCTGCGCCTGCGCTGTGCGCACCGACCGGCCTCGAACGCCCCGGCGGGAGGTAAGGGGCTCGCGGGAGGCCTCCTCGGGGGCGTCGGGCCTGTCAGGCTCTGTTGGTCGGGCACAGACCCTGAGCGCGGGCTAGACGCCCGGCGGGAAGCGGGACACTAGATCGAATGTGCGAGTGCCACGCGGGCTCCTCCCGGCTACAAGAAGTGGCGGAGCCTCGCCCCGGTTTCGTTTTTGGGAAGCGCTGTTGGAAGTGACTGTAGGGAGGCCGGGACTAGGCGAAGGGGGTGGCTCCTGGAACAGTGGGGTGGAAGTTTCTCGTGCCGTCCTGCCCGCGTCGCACTGTGGGCCCCAGCTCGCCAGGGTCGCCCGAGTCTGAGTTCCGGGACCTGACAGCTCATCTTTTCGTTGCTGGGCGGGTTGGTGTGTGTGACCCAGTGTGACCCAGGTGCGCCTTGGGTGACACTGTAAGGGATGGCGCGACGCTTGTGGTTAGAGGGGAGGCCAGGAGCAAGAGGCCGGAACCTCCTCTTACCCAGACCAGGAGGTGGTTTGCAGAAGGTCCCACGCCTAGCTCCCTCCTTTTCCATGTCCAAGGCCCAGAGAGGAAACCGCACAGTGGGACCAAGGGCCTTGACCTTTCTCTCCAAATTCTGTACCTCTTGCTCTAGTCTCTGGACTCATCACTTTTGGGAAGATGTTCATTACTTTGGGGGAATGGTGTTGCCAGATTTTGAAGTTTTTCTGGGAAATGGGATTTTTCACTTATAATATAACTTCTTAAGTACTTTCCTTAACTTTTGAATACTTTTTCATCATCGGGAACTTGAGTACCATGTACCCATCTCCTTTTAGTTGTAAGCACTAAATGATAAAAAGTTTGTAAAGCACCTGGTGCACTCCTGTCACTCTCCTGCTCCAAGTTTTCATACAATGAATTGATTGCATTTCTTTGGCTTATAAAAGTTGCTACCTGTCTCCTGTGAAACATCAATTTTTGTACCTGAAAAGACTTCTTATTTTGAAATAACTTTAGAATTACAGAAAAACTACAAAAGTAATACAGGATTCTCTTAAGACTTCTGTTAATATCACCATTCTAAATACCATACAACGATTATCAAAAGCAAGAAATTAATCTCAGAACAATACTATTAACTGAACACCTAACTTTCTTCTGATTTCATCATTTTTTAATGTTCTTTCTGTAGTCTAGGATCCAATCTAAAACCCCATATTTAGTTGGCACAGCTCCTTCATCTCTTCCAATCAATGACAGTTGCTCAGTCTTTACCTGTCTTTCATGACCTTTACACTTTCTGAAGAGTCTTGGTCAAGTATTTTGTAGAGTCCCCCACAAATGATGTTTTTCCAATGGTTTGTCATGATTAGATTAAGGTTATGTGTTTTTGTTAGTGCCACAAACGTGTATGTGCCATTTTTAGTTTGTCTCAGGGTATGTAATATGACTTATAGCTTGTGATGTTATAATCTTGATCACATAGTTAAGATGGTGTCTACTGGGATTCTCCACTGCAGAGGTACTGTTTTCCCCCTTATAATGAATAGTTGTCTTGGAGAAAAACTTAAATTATGCAAATATCCTGTTTCTCCTCAAATTTCCCTTGCTCGATTTAGCATCCATTGGTGGATCTTGCCTTCAGTAATTATTACCTTGCTGTTCAAGTGGTGGTTTTCTACTTCCCTCACTCCTTCTTTATTTATTAATTGGAATTCTTCTGTAAGAAAGAATTCTCCATTCTCCCCATTTATTTGTATTGTTATTTATTTGTATCAGTGTAGACTTAGTTATTTTTCTTTTATTTTGTTGTTTCAGCTTTGACCATTGTGAGTTTGCTTTTTTGCTGTTGTTGTTTGCTTGCTTTCTGTGTCCTTTTGATATAGTTCTCTCCTTTATTGAGAATGTTATTTCTTTCTGGCACCATAAAATGTTTCATATGTGTCTTGTGCTTCCCCTGCTGCACCCCTGAATCAAAGACTCTTGATTTCTTTTTTGGAGAATGGTATTTAGATACCAAGTTCTGTGCTTTAGGTGTACTCATTGCTACTGGGGTGTCATTGCTTTTAGAGCCTTTCAGAAGACAGCTGTATATGTACATACAAGCCCATGTGTACAAGAAGATCTATATTTATTTCTGTATTTATCTACCTATATATTTTTTAAAAACAAAGTTCAGCCCTTTGACTTCAATTCTATTCTGACATCCCCAGGTTCATCTAGTTTTATCCCTTATTTTAGCTTATTTCTCTGACAAAAATTTGGCTCTTGTGTTATGTGAAATATTTCCTTATTTGTTCAATCCTATTATAAAGTTATTTCAGAATTTCTAACCTGTATTCCTGTGAGAAACAAATTTACTAGCACACAGTGCAGTTGTTTTTTGTCTTTAGCCTTATTGTATTTAGTTAAAATATTGATTTATGATGTTGCTTATATTATTTTCTTCCCTGTTTCTTTTCATATAGTTATGTTATTCATTTATAATACAGTTAATGTTATTTTTGATAGTTCATGTTTTATTTTTGATTCCTTCCACATCTTATTGTTGTTTTTAAATTTATATACAGTAGCATTCACTTTTTGTAGTGTACAGTTCTATGGGTTTTAAGATGTGCATATAGTTGTGTTTGTGCCATCACAATCATGATAATAATTTCATAAGAATAATTTTATCACCCTAAATATTTTATTATATTTTTAAAAGATCTAAAAATATTAATATTAAAATATTAAAAATTAATGTAACAACTATAGGAGTTTGGGAAATTAGTCACTTTTTTGTATTGCTTTGTCTTTTTCTTAGTCATATTTTACACAGGTGAGATCTTAATATAAACTTTTTTATCCTAATGTTTTAATTATTCAGAAATATTCCAGTTTTATGACTGAAAAATAAAGAAATGGCAAAGTATACTTTCACTCATTAGTCACACTTTTAAATCACATTAAGATATAGAATTAGATTTTCCCGTAATAGCTAACAAACAAACATTTGAGCTATTTTCTGATCAGATCCACTGCTAAAGTTTCTGTGCCAATAAATCATGGTATCTGCAATTATTTGCATGTTTCATAAAGAAATTTTATTGTTACTTTGTAAAAATAGAAAATGGTAGAGAAATACTATAAGATACTAGCAGAAGGAGACCAAGAGTTGAAAAACCTCTTGGGAGGTTCTTGGGGGCAGATTATTTTCCCTGGGAGATCACCCTTGCTGAGATAGGTTTTCCTTGTGCACACAAAGCTGAGGGGCAAAGTCATATAATGTAGCTGGAAATGCCACTTTTGGAACTCAAGAAAGAAAACTATTATACAATAATAAAGGAACAAGAATAACAAGCCAAATAGTCAATAATAAGGGATTAAGTACACTACAAACGGATTAGTGGAAGACAAGGCAGAATCACCTGAGTTATATCTCATCTGGTAAATGATACATAAGGCAGGTGAATATCAAAGTGCATCTAGACAGAGGGAACATCATTTCAAAACTAGAATTAGAGAGAAATAATAGGTGGCTAGATAGATGACTCTACTTATAAACATTATATTTTCTTATTCAAATAATAGTGAATATTGAAAGTTTTTGTGTAGAGAGGTAAGATACTGTAATTGGTTTTTATATAGATTCATTGGTGATAACTTGTGGGGAGAAAAGGGAGAGGGGAAAGAGTCTAAAGGCAGACCAATTAAAGATCTGTTATAATGTGCTATGCATTTGCCATTTGACTGAAGTGATAGGATTAAAAATAGTGAAGACATGTTTTAGCTCAGGTAACATCTATTGAGCAACAGGTTATGTTAGAAAAAGGCTTTACTAGGAATGAAAGTAGACCTCAAGTTATTTTCCAATAGTACATAATCTGCATAGTAGAAGAAAGCAGAAAAGGCAACGTGATGAACTGGAAAATGTTAACATTAGACAAATAATTTATGTATTTGGCATATAATAGACTATTGCAAGTCAATAAGAAGTAAACATCCCTTGAAGTAAAACAGATGCATAGCATAAGTAGGTAATTCACAAAAGAAGAAATGCAAATGGCTAATAAATCAATTCCATTAGTAATTTAAGGAATGCAAACTAAAGCAACAATGAGACACCTTTTTCTACCAATTAAATATCTAAGATATCTAAGAAGAATGCAAATACCAAGTGAATTGGTTGGAATATGGATAAATGGACATTATGATATGTTGCTGGTGGAAATGTAAATGGACACAACCTTTGGTGGGACATTTGGGAAAATGTATATAAATGTAGTTTTAAAATGTATCTTCCTAATATTTCTATTTCCAGGTATTTAATTTAAAGAAATAATCATAGGTGGCAATATGAATTTATAGGTAGAGAGAATAATTACTGTATTGTTTATAATAGTGGAAAATTGGGATCAACCTAAATAGCTAACAATAAATGATTACATTATGAATCACATACATAAGATGATACTATGCTGCTATACAAAGTCACATAATAGGAAATTATTTACATGGGAACATTTTTCTTATACTTAATCATGTTATTCAAATAAATCCTTTCTTTTATTCTTTTATTCACTCATTTATTATGTCCAGCACTAATTTATCATATTCAATGCTTCTTGCCATTCTACTCCTTTGATTTTATTTTCTTTACTGTTAAAATATGACTTTTAAGTAATTCTTTTAATGAGGGATTTGGTAATTAACTCTGTCTTTGTATGTCTGAAAATGATTATTTTGCCTTCACTTTGAATGATAACTTACCTTCTTCCTTAGCACTTTGAAGATAGTCCTATCTTTTGATACATTGCTTTGATGTAAAGGTTGCTGCTTTTGTTGTTTATATTCATCTTTTATCTCTAGTTTTCTTTTCTAAAATTTTTTTCTTTATCCTAGGTATTCTTCAATTTCCTTTCCATATATTTAGTTAAGTTTGTTTTTCATTTATACTACTTGGGGCTTATGAGCTTTTCCAATTTGAGGTCTTACAGTCTTGATTCTCAGCATGTTCTCTCTGAATAATTTCTTTTCATTGTTTTCTTTATTCCCTGTTTTTTTTAAGATTTGTGCATTTTTTTTATTGTAAATAAATGGGATACATGTTGTTTCTCTGTTTGTACATGGAGTAAAGGCATACCATTTGTGTAATCATAAATTTACATAGGGTTATGTTGTTTGATTCATTCTATTATTTTTTCTCTTCCCCCCCACCCCTCCCACCCCTCTTTTCCCTCTATACAGTCTTTCCTTCCTCCATTCTTGCCCCCTCCCTAACCCTAACCCTAACACTAACACTAACCCCTCCCACCCGCATTATGTGTCATCATCTGCTTATCAGCGAGACCATTCATCTTTTGGTTTTTTGAGATTGGCTTATTTCACTTAGCATGATATTCTCCAGTTTCATCCATTTGCCAGAAAATGCCATAATTTTATCACTCTTTATGGCTGAGTAATATTCCATTGTGTGTGTGTGTGTGTGTGTGTGTGTGTGTGTGTGTGTGTGTGTGTATCACAGTTTCTTTATCCATGCATCAGTTGAAGGACATCTTGGTTGGTTCCACAATCTGGCTATTGTGAATTGAGCAGCTATGAACATTGATGTGGCTGTATCTCTGTAGTATGCTGATTTTAAGTCCTTTGGGTATAGGCCAAGGAGTGGAATAGCTGGGTCAAATAGTGGTTCCATTCCAAGCTTTCTGAGGAATCTCCATACTGCTTTCCAGAGTGGTTGCACTAATTTGCAACCCCACCAGCAATGTATGAGTGTACCTTTTTCCCCACATCCTCGCCAACACCTGTTGTTGCTTATGTTCTTGATAATCGCCATTCTAATTGGGGTGAGATGGAATCTTAGGGTAGTCTTGATTTGCATTTCTCTTACTACTAGAGATGTTGAACATTTTTTCATGTATCTGTTGATTGCTTGTAGATCGTCTTCTGTGAAGTGTCTGTTCATTTCCTTAGCCCATTTGTTGATTGGATTATTTGTTCTTGAACTTATCGTTTTTATCCTTTATGTCCCTTATCGTCTTTTCAAAATATTTTCATCTTTTTATTCATCTGTGTTCCAAGTGATATCTTTCAATCAATACTTCTCTTTTTAGCTGTATAGTTTACTGTTTAATCCATCTTTTGAGGTTTTAGCTCTTGTCTCTTAGCTATGAATTTTTCTGGTTTTTTTGGTCTTTGGACTGTGGTTTGGCAACTAACTTTATGTTTCCACTTCCCATTCACTATTGCAGCAATTTTGCCCTCTTTGTTTCTGGAGTTTGGAAATTTTCTTTTTTTTTAAACTTGTGTCAGACATAAGAACCAAATTACTGGTGGATAGGCAGTGAAGGCAGTCATATAACCAACACTTCAAAGTTTTTCAACTGTGAAAGAAAGAAAAAAAAAAAAGACATTATTTAGAGTAGTAAGTCTTAATGTTTTGCGGGTAGTAGAGCTCTTGAAAGCAATGAACTCCAAAGATAACAGGAATGCACAAAGTCTAAATGTGAACTCCTATCTCTCGGAACCCTCATCTGACACCATAACCTAATGGGATTAACCTAGTCAGCTTAAATATGAATATTTTAGTATGAGAAAGCTTATGACTGATGAGATGGCATATAAGCTTGGTGTACAATAGTGGTTTTCAAGTTTGGCTAAGCAATGGAGCCCATTAATTCACATAAGATCTAGTAATCTCCAATTTATAAAATAGATGTAAATAAATTTTCTCCAGCTGAAACAAGGATTAGGTTCTGGAGCCTGCTCACTTCTAGCTCCTTTCCTCTCCTATCCTGGCCCCAAAGGCATACCCTTGGACTTCCTGGAATGCTGGTAGAAAAATGATGAAATAGAAAAAGTCTCTGATTGTAGTTCAGGAAACCTGGTTCTTATTCCAGTTCTGTCACTGATTATTTGAATCAGTTGCAGACAATATTAATAATTTTGTCAGAATGGGAAGAGTAGATCTAAAGGACATCCATGAGAAGAGTTCTGCATTTTGTTATATTTGAAATATGTAATTACATACATTTTGATAACATTAGAAATGCAGTTTGATACAAGCAGAAATGTTAAGGATGAAATTTTTCCTTCGAGTTTCACCATTTGACACCTTTTTTTAAAAAAGATTATTCAATGTCCAGGATATTTCAGGACATGAAACTTTCACGGCATACTCCTTTTTTAAAAATATATTTAAACAGAAAAAGGCCTGGAGAGACATACACTGAAATGTATAGTAGTTAACTAAGGGTGAGGAGATAATTGTTAGTTTTACTTTAATCTTTCCTTTTATTTATATTTTATTTGTAAACATCCTAGAGTGAATATACATAACTTTCATAAACAAAATTTTGAAATGCATGGTTTCATAAAGAAAAAAGTCAACTCAAGTTCAGCATTAAGTTGAATACATATTTGGAATAAATTATAAATCTACCTAATTGTTGACTTTAAACATAATGAAAATTGATTGAAAAACATTCTTAAGAAATGTTTCCCTTTTAGGTTTTTCTATATGAGTGGAGAAGAGAGTTATTGCAAGTGAAAGTGACACAACATTATTTTAGGATGTCTGAAGATGAAGAAAAAGTGAAATTACGCCGTCTTGAACCAGCTATCCAGAAATTCACCAAGATAGTCATTCCAACAGACCTGGAGAGGTTAAGAAAGCACCAAATTAATATTGAGAAGGTGGGATTTTTCATTTTCTACCACAAGAAATGGTTATATAATATGAATTATGTTTGTTGCATTTTTCAGCTAAATTGAGAATATTAGACAAAAGGCTTTGTTAAAATACCTGACTCCTAATGATTCTGCAACATTATTCATTTTTTAAGCTGGTGTTTCTCTTCTACAAGTACACCTCTTATATATTTCTTTTTCCAGGAAGTGATATAAGAATCGATTCTGTGCCTTCTTTATTGTACATGTTGAGGTTTTAGGCCGTTAGAATTAAAATACAAACTGTTTGATATTACAACCTAATGTGAAGGAAGGGAACTTTGGATAATGGACCTGTTTTAATTTCATTCAGCCCTTGGCAAGATTTTTGAACCTGGAGGGTGTATCAGTCACTAACTCCCATCCTTTTCAGATGCAAGCATATTAAAGAAGTAAATCCATTGTGTGACATGAGGGAATTTCCTTACTTGAGGAAAGTCCCAAATTGAGACATCCTGTGTATATCTGTTGAGGAAATAGAAGGAAGATGGACTAGTCTCAGGAACTATGACCGGGTTGTGTAGAACTTACACTGGCCAGGGTCTGGTGGACGGACTTTGGCATTTATGTCAACATCAAGTTTACTAAGCACTGAGTATTGACTTGGCAGGTTATGATGTCTTTGCTGTGGAACAGTTCAGTGACATTTGTTCTTTCAAAAGGAACTGTACCTGTATAAGTTTTCAATGTCTCTCTCCATTGGTGGTTTTCTTTTTCAATGGAAGATCTGGTCATTAGTCCTTTCCATATTAACACTATTCATTGCCTTCAACTTAGTAGTTTATACAAGAAAAATGACAACTTTTTCTACCATGGGTACCATGTATCTTCCAAGCATTAAAGTCCTTTTAAAAATATAGAAAATAAGTGCCAAGAATACTAAGTGGAAATTTAAATGCAAATATGACACTCTCTCTAGAATTCAGTGTTAGTGTTTTGTCATTCCTTAATTTCTTTCTTCTTTACTCATAAGCATATAGGTGATGCCATGACTTTTTAAGGATGGCGAAGTAGTTGCCTGGTAAACTGGTTATTCTTGTCATGAATAGAAACAAATTAAAGAGTTCCACGCTTTGCTTAACAAGAGGGGCTGGTTCTTTTAGCACTATAATATATAAATACAGTTGTTCACTTTTGATTGATGATCTCCATGTAGAAGATTCGATAAGATGTGTTTTAAAGTCCTGACCTCATACTGAAGTGCTCAGTTACAAAGAAGATAGGAATTCAGCAAGTGAATTGATTCTAAAAGGTAGAAACAGGTGGATTATGGTGTATGTAAGGCCATTTCTTCCTTTTATTGTCATACTTCATACTTTGCCTTTGAGCTTTGACAAGTCTGAGAGTTCTCTTTTCTTATATTTATTCTATATAAAAATGCCTCCTGTCATTATCCTCGGATCCTAGCCACATGAATGACCAAATCAGTCATCACTGGCAAAACCAGAACCCTGGGAGAAAGGTAGTTGAGATAGGAAGGGTCTCTTGTTGATTTCACTAATTGTGCCATGTGTCATCAGAAAATTATTCCAGGTTAGTTACATTGATCCCTCTCTGCCCAAACATTTACCATTAGCATTTTGTGCAATTTTTTAAAAATTTCAGACATTATCAGAATAACTATAATTTATAATATGTGATATTATCTTAAGTCAAGCAGTTAAACTCATACTGAGCCATGCTTTATTTTATATCCTTGATCATTCTACTATCTATAGGATTTCTAGTTTAATAAGAAAGTAACATTTTATATAGCATTGACTAGTTTATTTTAGTTATGTTATGGCAGTTTGAAAACATTTGAAAGCTGCTGTGCTCTAGACAAAAGAGTTAAGAACTAATTTTAGACTCCAGGTGTCTGACAGTGCCTCACTTCAAAAAGCCATATTCTTCTTGGGAGAAAGGTGTAGAAAGATAAAATATTTATTATGCTGGCCATCAGTCATCCAATATGAATTTAAAAGAAGAAAGTCAGACTGAAGGGAAATTGAAGGTAAGCCTTAGTGGCGTGATTCTGCAACATCTGAAAACAATGAGCGTAGTGTGCTGTGGACACCTGTGACTGTATTCCATAGGTCCTTCAGCATTTCGTTTCATTACACATGATAAATTTTATTAACATGTAATCCTGAAATAGAGTGTTAGCATTCAGCTTGCTTGGCTAATGTAAGATAGACTTGAGCATAGTTAATAGGAATGACATGATAGGAAGCTTGGAACATAATTTCCTTTGGTTTGTATTGTAGGAATCTGGGGGAAATTTTACTTTGTAGCACATACACAGCATTAGTTAGCACGTGTATGTAAGTATATAGTAAGGGTCAAGTTGCATAAAACCCCAAAATAGTGTATAAAATAAGGTAGAGTTTTGTGCTTTTGTTCTGTTTTGATCTTTAATTTCTCATGGTAATGGAGGTGGTCCCGGCCTGCAGTGGCAGATCAGCAGTCATTAAAGACCCAAGTTTTTTTTATCTGATTCTCCATCTTCAACTTGTTTCTGTCTTTTTTGTAAAATGTGTACTCTAGCACCAGCTATTGCATCCATGTTCCAGCTTAAATACAGCTACTGGAATTATACTTTTTTTCTGTGTGTGTGTGTGTGTGTGTGTGTGTGTGTTTTCTCCCTCAGTGAGCTTACACACATGTACATACCCAAATACTCTCTATACTTTTCAAAAGAATCCTTGTTTCATGGGTGCAGTATCATATCATCTCTCTATCTTGGTATTATTTTTCAAAGACTTCTTCTGTTTCTTTGTTTTTTCTGAATGAGTTCTTTCCTTCCTTCTTCCTTCCTTTCTGTCTTTCTTCCTTTCCTTCTGTCTCAGCATATAGAAGTATAGGTCTCTTTGACTAGCTGTTGATTTTTAAGAGTGCTAATCAGAAAGTAGAGGTGTGTGTATGTTTCTGTGGGTATATGAGTAGCAAGATAGTAGTGGGGGCCTTGTTGTCTAGAGAGGTGAACAAGTGAAGATCTGTTTTAAACAGGGAGCCACCAGATCTCAATATCTGTAGGTATTCAGGATGCAGGATGTAGCTTCTAGTCCTAGCTGGTGGGGTTGTTTATTTTATCAGAGGTCACGGTGTGACAGAGGTGGGGGTGGGAAGGTTGAAGGGATGGATATAGTATAAATTTTGTGACAAGCCTTTGAGACAGGGGAAGGAAAAGACCCAAGAAGGAGAGCAGGCTCACTACTATTCAGAGACTCCTGGTCTAGGCTTAATCTTCCTGGTTGTGGTATGGTACCTCAGCCCTGCCTTTGCTGTGCTTAGACTCCAGGATCCCTAGCTTCTCTAGTTTGACCTCTCCAGAGGCTGTCTTCTAGAGTACTGTCTTCTCTAGAAGGGGCAGGGTAGTCATGTGGGTAAGTGGAGAGGGGATCTGGTAGATGACTTGATCTTTACATAAACTTTCAACCAATGCTTCTGCTTTGTGCCCCACTACATACTTCTGCTGGTGACTTGATAACTGGTATCTCTGGTTCATAGTCCTCTTGGAAGAGAGCAGAGCTTGTGGCCTGTTCTCAGTGCCTCTTCTGCAGGCTGAAGTTCCAGCTTTCTCTGACCTGTGGAATCAGTTGCAGCATGTCCATATTCTTTTCAGCTTCCAATTTTTGTTAACATTTCTGGTCAATTGATGTTTTCCATTGTATTCTCATTATTCCTTTGAATTTATACCTTTTCAAGTTCTTTATTCTCATTTAGTGGGGTTTCAGAAAAGAGCAGAGATGAATATTTGTATTCAAGCTGCCAGGTGTAATGAGAAGAAAGATTATTTATTACAGGAAATAAATGTTAGCTTTTCATAAGTATTTATTGGTGTTAGATTGTTAGCTTTGAAGGATATATAAAAATAGATTTTCAATTCTCAAGAAGTTTGCAGTCCGGTTAAAGAAATAAGATCAGAAATATTAAAAAATGATTAGGTGACGTAATTCCTGTGAAAATGGGTGACATGGAATGGACTATTCAAGCAGCATGAAGCCTGAACTATATGGTACAAAACCAGACATAATCAGTCTTACTTGTTATTCATTTATGTGTTCAAATTTTTTCTTCATATTTATTTATTTGTTTGTTAATTTGTAATTACAGTGAAAATCAGTTTCCCTATTTAGTTGGTGAATATCTATTTACTGACTTTCCTTGTTTCTCATGAGAAGTCTCTGTCATTCTTACTTTGTTCTTCTGTACTCCATGTCTCTTTAGTACCTCTAGCTGCTTTAAAGATTTTTTCTATATCACTTTTAAGTAGTTTTATAATATATGCATTAGTGTGATTTTCTTTTCTGTTTCATTTGTTTGTTCTTTGATTTTCTGTGGGTTTATGGTTTTTATCAAATTGGAAAAAACTTTGGCCATTAATTTTTTTCTAATTGTTTACTGCTCTTTCTCGCCTTCTCATGAAATTCAATTACATGGAGAGTGTATTGTTTTTGTTTGGCCCATGGCTCACTGATGCTCTGTTCATTTATCACACTCATTTTTCCTTTCTGTGTTTTGTTTTGGTTAGTTTCTATTGTTATGTCAAGTTTACTAATCTTACCTTCTGCATTGTCTTATCTGCTGTTAATCCTATTCAGTGCATTTTACATTTCAGATTCTGTTTTCTAACTCTAGGAATTCAGTGTTTTGAAGTTTCTTATGTCTCTCCTTAGTATGCTCATGTTTTCTTCTAATTCTTGAATACATTTTTAATATTTATGTCTATTCCATTAACTATCATGTCCGGATCTGTTTCTATTGATTCAATTTTCTCATTATAGATCATATTATTCTGCCTTTTTACACACATGGTGATTGTTTATTGTATGTCAAACATTGTGAACTTTATTGTGTACTAAATCGTAATGAATTATTTTAAATATATTTGAACTTTGTTTTGAGGCACAGTTGAGTGTTTCAGTTAAGTTACTTGGGAACACTCTGAGTCTTTGGAGGCTTTCTTGAAAGCTTTCTCGTGTATGACCAGAACAGCCTTGAGTTCAGGGCTAGTTTCCCCCATAGTGGGCAATACTTTGGAGTATTCTACCTGATACCCAATGTATTTGAAGGTTTTCTCACTCTTTCTTGTGGTCACATGCAATGTGTCTGGCATTATATGACCATTAGAAGTATTCTACTGGTTTCTTTTCAGTGATTCTTCTTCTGACTACAGGTTCTTTCTTCACATGCATGTGCTAATCAGTACCCAGCCAAAGACTCAAAGGGAAAATTCTGCATATCTCTGATGTTCTCTCTCAGAGTAGTCTTCCCAGTTTTCTTCTCACCTTGAGGTTCTCTCCTCTCTGGTATTCTGCTTCATGAATTCTAGGCATTGGCCTCCACAAATTCTCAATTCTGCTTCTTTAATATTAATTTTTCTTAGACTATTATGACAAATTAATAGTGAGTAATAAATTTTAAAATGGTTCATTTTCCAAACATGTCTAGTTTTTTTCCCTCAAACTTATATTATATCGTAACACTAAAAGAGTATTCACACCAGACCTGATTGATATTTTTCTTATAAATGAAAGTGTTTTGATGATATTTATGAATATATATTTATATATTAAACTTTTTATATATTAAATTTATTAGTTCTTAGACAACATAAAAAACTTATGAATATCTACAAGTTTTTTTTTACTGCACCATTCACTAACAAATTCAAAGACTATGCAGAATAAAGAATATAAAAATGTCCTAGAAAATTTTTTCAGTAACTCTTCTCTTATGATTTATTATGTCTTCCATGCATGTATGGGATATTTTCATTTCTGTCTTTTCAAATCATTTCTAAGTTGATTCTTTTTCAGTATGTAGTATACCAAAAATGTACTTAATGTTATTATTTACTTCTAACATTTTACATTTTTGGATCTTTTGTATCAACCAAAAATCATATGTGACATTTGGTGTTGATGTTTATATGCTATATATAAATATATACACTACTATATTGTTATCACATTTTCTCTGGTTCTTGTCAAATAAAAAAAACTTTCATTATTATGCTCATGGAGTTTCCTAGATGATAC
Source organism: Sciurus vulgaris (assembly GCF_902686455.1). Taxonomy (NCBI): domain Eukaryota; kingdom Metazoa; phylum Chordata; class Mammalia; order Rodentia; family Sciuridae; genus Sciurus; species Sciurus vulgaris. The sequence continues at coordinate 57,944,931 of NC_136476.1, forward strand.
TCTGAAAACTAAATATTGCTTTGGTAAAAACTGAAACACATATGTTACATCTTCAATCTCAGTTTTGTTTACTGTCTAGTTTGCAGTATTGATGTTACTTTTTTCAAATTCAGATTTTAATTTTCAGTACTTTATACTATCATTGACAAACATTTAAAATTCATAGTATATAACAAAATGTATAGAATGGTGTTGATCTCTTTATTTTTCACATTCTTTTCAAAATTATTTTTATTGTTCTATTTAGTTATACATGATAGTAGAATGCATTTTGATTCATTGTACACTAATGGGGTACAACTTTTCATTTTCTCTGGATGTGCATCTTTTTCACATTCTTTTACATTCTCATTCTTTATATTTTCCATCTCTTAAAATGGTTGCAATATAGACAAAAATACCCATTTTTTTCAGTAAAATTAAATAACCTAGATCTGTTGATCTTTTGTTTGTTTTATTATTTCCAGAACTTTGTATGTAATATTATCAAAAACTTCCTACCTATATAGTCTTTGGAAAGTTAACTACCACCACTAAATCACTATTTTGTCTAGCTGGTATGTTTAAGTTTGAGTAAATGAGTAGAGATTTTTGTGGTAACATGGCAAAATAATCCTCTAGCGATGATAAATTGAGTACATTTTCCCTCTCCTTTATGTAGTATCAACGGTGCAGAATCTGGGACAAGTTGCATGAAGAGCATATCAATGCAGGACGTACAGTTCAGGTAAGGCTATTATATTATTTCTGGTAAATCAATATGAAAAAGACCATCTTGAAAAATTTTTTGCTAAAATAATGCAGGTTGAGCGTCCCTTATCCAAAATGCTATGACCAAAAGTGTTTTAGATTTCAGATTTTGGGGGTTTTTAGAATATTTGCATAATATATCTTGGGTATGGTACCCAAGTCTGAATATGAAGTTCATTTTCTGTTTCATATATACCTTTATATATATAGCTTTATATATACAGCTGGAAGGTAATATTATACATTTTTTTTTTTTTTTTTTATTGTATCTGTGTTCTGACTGCAACCTGCCACATGAGGTCAGGTGTAGAATTTCCCTCCTTGAAACTTCATGTTGATTCTCAAAAACCTTTCAGATTTTGGATCATTTAGGATTTGGAATTTTTGGATTAGGGTGCTAGGTATGACCCTCTGTGCCTGAATCCTTTTTAAAAAATTTTTAAATTTGTTCTAATTTATTGTACATGACAGTAGAATGCATTTATACATTTTGATATATATCATACATAAATGGAGTGTAATCTCTCATTTTTCTGATTATACATATTGTAGGATCACATCAGTTATGCAGTCCTATATGTACATGAGGTAATAATGTCTGTTTCACTCTATTACCATTCCTTCCCCCATACCCCTTCCCCTCCCTTCACTCCCCTCTACCTATTATAAAGCAACTCTGTTCTTCCCTATCCCCACCCCTTATTGTGAGTTAGCATCTGCATATCAGAGAAAACATTTGGCCTTTAGTTTTTTGGGTTTGGCTTATTTCACTTAGCGTGATATTCTCCAACTCCATCCACTTACCAGCAAATGCCATAATTTCATTCTTCTTTAAAACTGAGTAATATTCCTTTGTGTGTGTATATATATATATATACACACACACACATTTTCTTTATCCATTCATCTGTTGAAGGGCATCTAGGTTGGTTCCATACTTTATCTATGGTGAATTGAGCTTCTTTAAACATTGATGTGGCTGCATCACTGTAGTGTGTTGTGCCTGAATCCTTTTAACATTATTTGTTACTATTTCCTTAAGGATTGATTTTTTAGTAGGAATTTCTGAATCACCTGTCATGTATATTTTTAAGGTTTTGTTTCATATTTTCCTATAGAAATGATACATTAATCTCTCCCATTCAATACATTTTCCCAGAAACATTTTGCTAATTGGTAGGTTAAGATAATGCTTTTTTTAAAAATTGCTTTGAAAGGTGAAGGTTTTTTCACATATGTCTTGGGCAGTAATATTTCTTAATTGCCTGTTTATGTTTCTTGCATATATTGTATGTTGACATCTTTTATAAGAGTACCTTATAATTTGAAAAATATTTCTTCTTTATATATTATGCATTGCAAATACTCTTTGCTAGTTACTTGGTTTTTTTTTGTTGTTGTTGTTTGTTTGTTTGTTTTTTTTTTGGTACCGGGGTTTGCACCCAGGGACACTTAACCACTGAACCACATCCCAGCCCTTTTTTGTATTTTACATAGAGACAGGGTCTCACTGAGTTGCTTAGGGCCTCACTAAGTTGCTGAGGTTGGCTTTGAACTCCTGATCCTCCTGCCTCAGCCTCCCCAGCTGCTGGGATTACAGGCGTGCCCCACTGTGCCAGCTCAGTTTTTTGCTTTTGAAAAAGATAAATTTAAATTATTTTAAATTAATTGTTAAAAATATATACATATAGTTTTAAAAGTCAAGTATAATTAGACATAATTATAGTACCCTACTCTTCTTTTGCAAGTCCTACTTGGAAGAAACCATTTTGAACCTTTTTGGCCATTTACCCTGGTATTTACCTCTTTCTTACTGAATACCATGAATAGATTGGTATTTTCTGATTAGGTGTTACTCTTTATTTCTTGCCATAATAGGTGGAGTTCTAGTTTCTCACTTTACTCTCCTACCTCCCTTTCCCCTATATAATTACATATATTGCAAACTTTGGTTAAATTAGTGCTCAGTATCTCATTGTTTTGATTATTGAGATATTGTTTTCTGCCAAACCAACTAGTGAAATACAGTACATACAGTACGGTATAGTATACTTTTTTGGAAGTTAATAATTGCCTTGTTTTTAAAACTTGCCTGACTTTCAGTATATTTGTGATTATTTCTTTCAAATGCTCCACATCACTGTCACATGTTTTCAGGATGTTTTTCATATGCTCAGATGTATCAGTTTCATTCTTTATTTTGATACCTCCCTCCTGAAGCCCTTCTTCCCCCAGCTGCACTGTGTATTCCCTTTCCAGTCTTGCCAAACAGCGCTGCTCTGGAACTTCCCTTAGATGCTCCTTTGTGTTGAGTCCCTGTTTTCCTGAATATCTTGTCTCCCTCATTTTTTAATTTACTTCATTATTTTGTTAGAATAATTCTTCAGTGCCTGGAGGTAAATATTTAAGGAATGGTATGTCTAAAAACAGCCTTTAATCCTCTACTACATGATTGATAACTTTGTTAGGTGTAGAATTCTATTTGGAATTCTCTTTCAGTAGTGAAGGCCTTCCAACTCTTTTGTGTTACTCTTTAAAAAGCTGGTATCATCTGATTTCCCAATCTGTGTAGGACTTTTTTTTTCTCTCTCTTTGGGAGCTTTGTGATCTGCTTATCCCTGGTATTCTGAACTGATGATCTTGTGCATTATGTTGGACCCTTTCAATCGAAAAATTCATATTCTTTAGTTCTGAGAATTTATCTTTGATAATTTATTCTCCTGTCTTTTCTGTTTTGGCACACATGCACATACACACATGAGACGTGTACATATATATGTGTGTGTGTATATATATGTATATTTATATATAATACATATACTTCTATTTATATGTATATATATTTACTTGTAGATGGACACAATACATTTATTTTATTTATTTTTATATGGTGTTGAGGATCAAACCCAGTGCCTCACACATGCTAGGTGAGTCCAGCCGCTGCTTTCTTATTTTTTTATTTTTTAGATCTTTTATTTTAATGGTCAGCAAACTGTGGCCATAGGCATATCTGGCCTTTTGTCTGTCCCATTTGTTTACTTCTTTTTTTGACTGTTTTCATACTATGATGGCAAAATGGTGTAGTTGTAACAGAGACTGTGGCCTATAAAGTCTAAGCTTATTATCAGATCCTTTACAGAAAAGGTTTCCCAACCCCTGTTCTATTGAATGTTAGAACTCTTAGATTGCATGTATAATTTTATCTTCTGTTTTCTGAGAGATTTCCTTAGGTCTATCTTCAACTCTTTGTATTGAGTTAGTTATTTCTGTCCTTATGATATTTAATTTGTGAGAGCTTTTTCATGTTCTCTTTTTCCTTTTTCATAGCCTTTCTTCTATGGGTGTAATAGGTTCTTTTATTTTTCGAGACACTAAAAAACTATTTGCTTGTCTCCTAGTAAGCTTCACTTAAAGGTACTTTGGCAAGTTGGCATTTTCCTTGGGAGAACTGCCAAGTATCAGTATCTAGAGATTGTTCTGGTTCAGTTTCCTAATGCCAGGGCAGACAGGTCCTTAATTTACAGAGATACCGAGGCAGCTTAGATGAAGGCTGTTGGACTTTCTTCAGGCTTTCACACAACCCCCCACCTTTTTTTTTTTTTTTAGCTCCGCCTCATGTTTCTGAATCCAGAATCAGTATCTCCAAAAAATACACATCCTCTTGCATTTTAAAAAAGTTAGTGTAGCTGCAGTATTTTGAAAAGATTGGGATACAATGAAAAATGAATGCAAGAGGTCATTAGGAAAGGTCACAGAGGTGAAGGAAATAAGATGTTAGTAGCTTAGAGTTAGGGAAATAGACAAAACCAGATTTGATATGAGATTTAGGTGGAAATAGAATATATCTGTCTATATTTTACTGTGTGATAACTAGATTATAGGGCTGAGGAGCAGGAACTATAGGTCTATATGTATGTTCCACAGCACCTGGTACTCAAAAGATTCAGTGTTTATCGAATGGTACTGAGCATGTTAATGTTAATGAGATTATTATGACTTGGATTTCTTACCACCCTCACTGTTCAATATATTATTAAAAAAATCACAGGATTTGTTTGAGATATTGACTATGGTCAAAGTATTTGTTTACTGATTTAATATATAAATGTGTATATATATATATATACACACACACACACACACACATATATATATATATGTTTACATTATTGACCTCCATCTGGCAAGGAACATTTGTTTGTATCATTAAAATAGTGAGATTAAAAGTACTGTTAGATATAGGTATTTGCTTAGTTTTATTTATATCTCCCTGAATTTTGTGTATAGACTAGTTTTTTCTAGTTTGTGAAAAAGTTATTTTTGGAGAAATAATTTCACGAACAGTCATAAGTTTTCCAAATTTATCACTATTGCACTTATGTAATTAAGAACTATCTTTTCACTTTCATTATGGTATCTTTTGAGAGAAAGTACTTTTTAATTACATATGGTCTAATTTCTCAGTCTTTTCTTTTATGGTTCCTGCTTTTGGTGTCGTGTTCAAGGAATCCTCTATCCTAAGATCAAGAAGATAAATAATATTTTATTTGTTTCAAATTATGTTATAAATCTATTCTTAGACACGTTACATTTTAGGTTGTGTGGCGGGGGGGGGGGCTGTGTTAAAATGTTGCTTTTCTTTTAAATTATGCTAATTTTTGCAGCTATATGTAGATATAGTTAATTTTCCTATGAGCCAGTTATCTTTTAACTATATTTTATAATAGTCTATAATCTCTTTGTATCTTCTTTTTATGGTTTAACTATTTGAGTAATATTTTTCTTCTCTTTTAATATCATCCATATTTTTCTGATTCTTTCTTGTTTTGATTCTTTGTGTTTTTTTTTTTTTCAATCTGTCTCACTAGTTATTGGAAGAAACAGTTGGTTATAAATAAGCTTATTCAAATATATCTCTTTTTAAAGACTATAAAAAGCAATAGCTCCCTCTGCAAAAGAATTCTTAATGCTCTTTATACATGTTATTTTTCTGAAAGTAAAATCTCATTATACTGTATACCAATTAAATTTTTCGTGATCATTTGAATCATATGCAGTACTGTCTGTTTGAACAAGTTATTTACTATTCTGAACATCAGTTTCCTCAGCTGTCAAATTAGCATAATAGTTCCTAACTTTTGGAATGGTCACAAGGATTGTCCATCATGTGTGTCCAGGGTCTACACAGCCCCTGTAGATATATAGTAGATGTTCGGTAAATAAGAAGAATTAGTAATAACAAGTTTGATTTGATACTTCCAGTTTTAACTACTAGATTCAGCTAACAAAATGTTGGCTTTTTTTTGTTTAATTTAAAACATTATAATTGCATTACTTTCCCTATTTTCATGAACTTGTTATACAGAAGCCTGAAATATAATTTTAAAAGCTCAGTCTTCCCTGCCCTTCTCCCCACATATGTAACATACAGTAACATCCTGGTTGATAATAGAGGATTGTGATAATTGTGTAACAATTTCTGCTATGAAGGAACTTGTCCAGATGACAATTCAAAAAAAGTTAATTAAATATTTAAATAATTGTTTAAAATTTTAGTAAAAGTTAATGTAAGTCAGTATGTGATTGTTAAATGTATTACAGAAACCAATAAATGATACAGTTCCAGCTATCTGGGTTCTGGATAAAGGAGTATTATCTTCATTTTTTAGATAAAAGGAAACTGAAGAGCAGAATTTAGTGTTTGTCTAAAGTAAAAAAATAAATAAATAAATTTAGTATTTGTCTAAATTTGAGAAATTTAGTGTTTGTCTAAATAAGTGGTAGTAAGGAATCCAATTTATCTGGCATAGTCTCACTGCTCCTAGTTGGCATTGAAGAATCCTTAATGAGAACTAATCCAATGTAGTACCTTCATGTTTTCTTTTTAATCTATAGATTGTTTCAATATTAACTCAGGCAGAAAGGGACTGGGTTCTGCACTTAATACCTGTAGAGTGGGTACTTATTAGATATTTTAATAAATGAAGTCATTTTTCTCCTTTGATTTTTCTTTTTACTTTTTAATGTTTTAATATTTTTGAGCGATTCAGATATATGTATATATGTTTCCATCATCCATTCTTTTCTTGTAAGTTTTAAATTACATTATTAGCACATATTAATCTATCCATTCTTTTTTGTACCTTTCATTATTAAAGTGTGAAATCATTATACTACTGTCAATACCTTATCATAGTGATTAGAGAATACAAATAAAGACTAGTCCATATTTATGTTAATTAAATTAGATATAACTCTGGAGTCCTTAATAATAAATTACATGATTTCTAGAATGTGTTTACTCTGTTATTTAAATGTTTACCAGTGGACTTGTGTTTGGTTTGTAAAGAAATCAGATTAATTATTATGATACCAAATGTTTTCTGCTATACACAATTTTTTCTTAAAATTACATGTTGTAAAAACACATTAGGAATCCTAAATCAATATTTAATGAAGGCAAATATATGCATAGCCACTCATCTTTTAATCATTAAATACATAATTAGCAATTTTTTAGAATTTTCAATTAACTTAGAATAATTACTTTTTACAATTATCATTATAGAGTGAGTATATATTTGAATATATCTTTTAATCTTGAGACAGAAGTTTGATGATATTTCTGAAAGGCAAAAATTCATAGCTAGTTATTAAACTAAAACTAGAGAGAAATTGAAAGTCATCTTTATTGTTCTGAAAGTCTGGCCATAGTTTACAGTTTGCTGTTTGCATTCTGTGAAGCTTATTAAATACTGAGTTGATGTACTTTCTTTTTTTTTAAATTATTTGAATGAGTTAAACTCATTGATATTTCTGCAAATTTTGAGATATTGGCGCATCTGCCTTTCTGACCTGATTGTTGGAAGAGAGACTATTCTTGTTTTAATAGAACTTGTATGTTGAAAGAGGCAAGTACAGAGAGCAGAGACAGATTTTATTTTCACTTTAAAATTTTTATTTTTAATTGACATAATAATTGTACATGTTTATGGGACATAGGGTATGCTCTGATATATGTATACATTGTATGATGGTAAAATCAAGGTAGTAAACATTTTCCATCACCTCAAATATTTATCGTTTCTTTTATTGTAAGAGCATTCAAAATCCTGTTTTCCAGCTGTTTTCAAATATACAATTTATTATTATTATTATTTTTGTGCTGGGGATTGAACTCAGGGGCACTCAACCATTGAACCACATCCCCAGCTCTGTTTTGTATTTTATTTAGTGACAGGGTCTCACTGAGTTGCTGAGGCTGGCTTTGAACTTGAGATCTCCTACCTTAGCCTCCAGAGCCACTGGGATTACAGGCATTTGCCACCAAGCCCAGCTTACAATATATCCTTGTTAATAGTAGTCACCCTGCTGTGCAATAGCACACCAGAACTTAGTCCTCCTATCTAACTGTACCTGTGTACTGGTTGACTAACCTCTTCTACTTATCCCCAGCCTCTGGTCACCACTATTCTACTCTCAGTTGCTATGAGGTCAACATTTTTAGATTCTCCCTTAGGTAACATGATTTTTATCCTTTTGTGCATGTCTTATTTCACATAATGTCCTTCAGATTCATCCTTGTGAGTGACAGAATTTCATTTGTTGTTAATGGCTAAATAGTATGAATAATATTCCATCGTGTGTGTGTGTGTGTGTGTGTGTGTGTGTGTGTTTCCACATTTTCTTTATCCATTCATCATTAATGGACACTTAGTTTGATTCTTTAACTGGGCTACTGTGAATAGTATGCCATAACCATAGGAATACAGATACCTCTTTGACCTACTGTTTTTATTTCCTTTGGCTGTATACCCATATTGTTTTTCATGACTGTGCTAATTTACATTCCCACCAAGAGTGGGCAGTAGTTCCCCTTTCTCTACATCCTTGCTGATATTTGTTATTTTTTAGAAAGATTTGTTTTAAAGTAAATTAACGTATAATATGTTAGATGATTACAAGTGCCAAGAAGAAAAGTAAAGCAGATTCAGGGGAACAAAGAATCATAGATGGTAAGGAGCTTCTATATGAATAGTGGTTATAGAAGATGATGATGTTTGAGGCAAGACCTGAAGGAAGTGAAGGCACAAACTATGGGAGAATGGAGTTTTCTAGGCAGAGGGAAAATTGAGTGTGAATTCTGTGAGGGGGAAGATGCTCGGCATATTCAAGGAGTAGTAAGGAGGTTGTGTGACTGGTGTGAGCAAGGAGAGTATAGGAGTTTTAAGTCAGAGAAATCAGCTTGATCATATCATGGAAGGCCTGGCAGGATGTGGTAATCAGAGTCGGGTAGAAAACTTTGGGAAATTCCTGAGCAGATTATGACCTGATTTAACTTTAAAAGATCACTTGACTGTTATGAAAAGGATAGACTCTAAAGGGGCAAGGTTAGAACCAAGAACACCAATTTGGTGGCTAGTATGACAATCAGGGTACTATTGTTTAAAAGAAGGCAGATACATACACGTACAAACAATTTGTATAGAATATAAGAGGCCTGATATGTTAGATTTTTACGTACTGTCTTTGTAACCTTAGTATGTGATTCTGAACCTACTTGATAGAAAAATAAGGCGTTGCTCTAATATCAACTTTAACATTGAAGTACTTTTTGAGAAATTACATACACACACTTAAAACGTACAAAAATTTAAATAGTGACAAAAATAATACAACAAACACTACATAGTGTCATCACCCAGTTATGTCAGACATGTGAATGTTCTGCCATATTGCTTCCTTTACTTTTGTTGAAGAAAACTTTACAAATCCCACCCAAGCCCCTTTTGTCCCCTTTTTTGATTCTATTTCCCTTGCTCCCACCTTCATCTGAAGGAAATCTTTTTGCCTGATTTTAGATTTATTGTTTCTGTTCATATAACTGTATTTAAATAATATATATTGTTTTGCATTTTTCTTTCTGCTTTTTTCAAACAAGTCTCTTGGTGTATAATTGACATACAATAAGGTGCACATATTTTAAATATTTAAGTTTGGACATGTACATACTGTAAGACTATACCTACAATCAAGATAATAATATATGTATCACCTTAAAATGTTTTTTTTATATTCTTTTGTAACCCCATACATTCTTGATCTCTTTCTGCCACATCTGTCTTGCTCTCCCCCAACCCTCCATACTCAGGCAACCACTGACCTGCTTTCCTAGAATTTTAAGTAATATATACAATATATCATATAATATAGTCATACAATATGTATCTTTTTTGAAAATCTGCCGTCTTTCACTTTGCATAAATATTCTGAGATTCATCCATGTTGTAATGTGTATCAGCATTTCATTTATTTTCATTATTGAATAATATTCTATTATATGGTTATACCATGATTTATACATTTATCTATTGATGGGCTTTTGCTTTGTTTAGCTTTGGGCTATTACAAATAAAGTTGCTATGAATATTTGGGTACAAATCTTTGAATGGGCAAAGAATTTCATTGCTCTTGGTTAAATACTTAGGAATGGAATGACTGGATCATATGGTAGTTGTAGTTTTTAAGAAAATGCCACACTGTTTTCCAATGTGATTGTACCATTTTATATTCCCACCCAGTTCTTCCATGTCCTTGCCAATATTTGACATAGTTTTCTTAATTTTAGCCATTCTAATATGTCTGTAGTGGTAGCTCCTGATTTTAATTTTCATTTGCCTAGTGATTATCTGTTTTCTTTTGAGTTGAATTTTTTTTTATTCTGTTTTGTCTCTTTTCTTGTCTTACTACATGTAATTCTACTATTATAGTTGTTGCTTTAGGGCTTGTAGTGTACTTCTTATTGTAGTTTATCTTCAAGGTATTATATTATATTTTATACATGTTTATGAAACTTACCTATACTTCTGTTTCTCCTTTCCCAGTCTTCATGCTGTTGTTCTCATGTATTTTACTTTACATATGTTATATACCTTATAATACTTCAATAGTATTATCTTGACAGCCAATTAAGTATTATACTTAAGCAGGCAATTATATTTTGAAGTTATTTAGCTATTAAGGGGAAAATCTTATATATTTATTTACCTTTGTCATTTCCATTACTGATTTGCTTATTAATACTTTTGCATAGATCTATTGTATTTTCATCTGTTTTGATTTCTTTTTGCCTTAAAGACTTTCTTTAACATTTCTTGGAATGTGTGGTTCTGCTATGATGAATTTGTTTAGATTTCATATATCTTAAAACTATTTCACCCTTTTTAAATGAAATTTTGCCATGTATGGAATTCTACATTGACTTTTTTTTTTCACTATTTTAAAGATGTTGATTATCACTTGCATTCTTATGAGAAATCTGCTTCATTTTTATCTTTGTTTCTCTGTTATGTAATGTTTCTGTTTTCTCTGGCTGCTTTTTAGAGTTTACTTTTATTACTGGTTTGAGGCACTTTGATTATGATAGACCTTGTAGCATTTTCTTCATTTGCCTTGTGCTTTGAGTTTTTTGAGCTTCTTGGATCTCTGGATTTACTGTTGCATAGAATTCAAAAATATTTTGACCACTACTTCTTCAAATGTTTTTCTGTCTCCTTCCCTTCTTCAAGAACTCAAATTGCATATATATTGCTTAATGTTATCTCACAGCTCATTCATACTCCTCAGTTTTTTAATTTTTTTCTCTCTGTTTCATTTTTGTAAAGTATCTATTAAATCTCTTCAGGATAAGGAGTGGTCTTGAGCTGTTCTGCAGATACTTATTAAGCAAAATAGAAATAAGGTTATGGAAAATAAACACCAGTTTCTTTAAAAAATAGTATCTATTGCTTTGCCTCATGTTACTAATCTCAGTAGCAGCAGTGCTGAATTTGCCATTGATCCATTCAGTATATTTTTAAATATATCACATGTTATAGTTTCATCTCTGTAATTTTGCTTTGGGTCTTTTAAAATACCTTCCATGTCTCTACTTAACTTTTTGAACATATGGAATAAAATTATTTTAGGGGGGAAGGGGGAACTGGGAATTAAACCCAAGGGTGCTTTATCACTGAGTCACATCCCCCAGTCCTATTTATTTTATTTTGAGACAGGGCCTTGCTAAGTTGGCTTCAAACTTGGAATCCTCTTGCTTGAGCTTCTCTAGGTTCTGGGATTATAGGCATACACCACCACAGTGGCTTATAAAACACAGTTCTAATAATTATTTTAATATCTGTTTCTATTAATTCTAATATCTATGTCAAACATAGGTCTATTTTGATCATTGATTATTCTTATTATGGGTCAGGTTTTCTTGTTTCTCTGTATGTCTGGTGATCTTTAATTGAGTCTCTTTACCTTGTTAGATGCTGAATGTTTTTATGTTACTATAAATCATTTTGTGCTTTGTTCTGGAAAGTCAGTAAGTTACTAGTTACTTGGAAACAGTTTGATTCTTTTAGGGCTTACTTTGATGATTCATTAACTGGAGCTTACCTGTGGGAGTACATAGGGTGTTCTTAATATATATTCCTTCTTACCTACTGAGACAAGACCTTTCTAAGTACTCTACACAATGTCTTGTGAATTGAGTTTTTCCAGTTTAGTTGATGGGAACAGGCATTGTTTCCAGCTTTGAGTGAGTCCTAGACACTATTCCTTTTAACTTTTGCAGTTGGTTGGTTCCCCAGCTTTGGGTAGTTTACTCACATAAAATGTTCTAGTCAGTTTTCTGATAAATACAGATCTTCAGTGAACCTTAAATACCAATATATCAATGACCTCTCTGCATTACCTCCAGGATTCTTCTCTGTGTGGCTCTCTCCTTTCTAGTACTCTGTTGTGAGACCACCTTGGCCAAAACCAGAAGTTCCTCATTATGTTTTAGGTCTATAAGTAAAATAGGCTTAGCAGTTTTCTTCTGTGGAATAAGAAAACATTGGCTTTAAAAAAGATTTTCTGATAAAAATTTGAACCTAAGTGAAAGAATTAGAAATTGTTACTATAGTAATTCACTGAAGAACATTAACTTGACTTTTATAGAAAACTTGATCATCCTTGCTTTTTCTCCAAGGTAGTAATGATGTAGAACTTGTTGAGAACACAGTTTCTGGGACTCACCTTAGAGATTCTGATTCAGTAGATTTCAGACAACATTTGGAAAGATACTCCTCTGCAGAGAATCAATCCTAGTTCCATAAATAGCACATATGCACAAAAATAAAATCAGCCTTGGAATTTGTAGACGTGAAATGTGTTCATGATTTTACTAGGAGAAATATAGAACACTTGAACTAATTTCTAAAAAAAGGAAGCAACATAAAAGAGAGAGGAAGACAGTGGAAAACAATGATAGTAGGCAGAAATTAGGAGAAAAGAAGAAAAAATTGAGAACAAGGCCAGGTAGGGAATGGAAGGAAAGATAGAAGAGTAGATTCCAAAATAAATATCATTAGAATGTAAATTATTTTAGGTTATTGTCAGCTTTAGAGGAAATTATAATTTAAAATTTGCTTCAAATTTTTATGTACTAATTAATCAGAATTTAGGATTATTGGACTTTACTCCAGTTGGCATAAGTTCTACAGAATCTTAGGAAATTAAATCCAAGACATGATCAGTTGTAAGATACACTATTATTTTGTATACCTCTAAGAAAGAAGAAGCACTGCTAGTTAAGAATGACACAATGCTTTTTTACCATCTAATGTAAGATACAGTGTTCTAATTTCAGTGATGTTAAATGTAGAAAAAGTATTGTGTCCCAAAATTGATAAAATATATTATTGAGAAGGCTTGTTTCTTTCCAATGCGTTCTTTATATTTAGTATGTTCTTTTTTCCCATGAGTTTTTTTCAAAGACAAATCTCCCCTCCTTCATGAAACCTATCTAGATCCTTACAGTAAAGGTACGTTTTTAAAAATTTCCTTTGAACATGTTTCTTACCCCTTTCAATTTTGAATTTCTCCTTAATAATCAAAAACAAAATAGGAGTTAAGTAGTTCTGCTTTCTCTGCATCATCTGTTAACATTATACCATCTGCCCCAAGCAGTAGGCCTGAACCTTCTTTCATGTTCTTGCTGTACATGTGTTTTTAAAATCCTTTTTATTGTTCTTAACATTTTTCACCAGCCTCCGCTCATTCTGGGCTCTTACTTTACTTACTTGATTCTCCTTGTTTCACACCACTCTTGTATTCATGTGCCTTTCATTCCCTTTTTTTTGACAAGTCTCTTAAAATCCTGAACTTACCATAACATATCCTCCACAATCAGATTCTTTAGATGCCACTATTGTCTTTCTTATGAGGTTAATTTGTTTTTATAGTGTGAGAAATTCATATTTAAGAAACTAAATTGTATCTTTTCAAAAATAGTATCTTCTTATCACAATATAATTTATGTTATGGCATCATACAGCTGTTTTTCTTTGAAGTTGATAATATTAACCTCCCTAAAAAAATCACTAGTCCCAGTATTCCTAACCATTAAGAACTCTAAAGCACTTTCTTATTTTCACTACATTATTTTATTCTTGTACGTCAGAATTAATTCCAAAGTAGTAGCTCTTTTCATTGTTTCTTCTGCCCAATGAAAGAAGTATTTCATATGCTTGTGACTAATATTGTGCTCTTCCAGGGCAGAATCTTGGTTGATTTCATGATACCTGGTGATCTGTCTTACTGTTGGATCACTACTGTGCTACTTTGTGGAAAATATTAAGAAGGAATTTATTCATTTACCATGTTTATTGAGTTGTACTTTGTACTAAGAACTAAATACAGCCTTGAAAGGACACAGTGGTGAAGAAGTTAGATGCAGTCTCTGTTCTGACAAACTTTATAGTCTAATCAAATGGGTGAATTAATATCTTTTATCCAGTAGATGGTACTTAATATACTTCCACAATAAGATCCCTACTGAATTTTTTCCTACTCAAATGTTTTCAACTTCTTTTCTATCCTTATGTTTATTTACCCTTCAGGCTAATATAATATTCTTTTCTAAAGATATTAAAACTTTTTTTATTTTAAACTATAATATAAATGCCTAAATCCTAAGTATACACCTAAATAATTATACTGTGAATACTCATGTGCCACAGCTCAGATTAAGAATTCAGCAAATTTTAAAAATAATTACTGGATAGATGAAAGTATGTTAGTTTTTCTTTAATTTACAAAGTTTTGTTTTTGTATATGTGCTCAATATTAGGAACTGTGGACCATCTTTCTGCCAGTGTGCAGGCTTGTAAAAGTATGTAATTAGGGTGATGAAATTTCCTTTTAGAAATCTGAATTTAAAATAAAAATAATGTGTGTTCATTTGAATAGAAAAAGAAAGAAATAGACCACTGTCAGCATACCAGAAGGGTTTCGTAGCCTCTTCCCAATTATATCCACCTCCCCCAAAGTAATCACTATCTTGATTTCTGTGGTAAATACTTCCAAACTTTTCTGCATGATTTTACAGAAGTAAAAAAGGGAGTCTTTAAGACTATACTTTAACCTGTTTTTTTTAACATAATATAAATTATATTAAACAAATCTTTTGTGTCTGACTTGAACTTTACCTGTTGTCATCTATAATAGTCTTCCAGTCCATCTATTGAAATGAATTATCTGTTCACTTACTATTATTGCTGTATTTTTATGTGCTCCCAGATTTCAATTGCTGACATTTTCTTTAGGATTTGTGTATCCTTGTGCATGAGAGTACATGAGTCTAGTGTGAATTTTTCCTTTATCTTACTCCCCTTGTCAAGCTTTATATTGAGTTTCTGCTATCAAAAAGAGTTAGAAAATGATCTTTTACCATTCCCTCGAAGAATTTATGTAATTTCTTTTAAATGTTTGGTAGAATTGGCCAGTGAAACCATTCATGCTGGGTTTTTTGATTTGGTTGGTTTTGTCTTGTGTATGGAATGGGAGAAGGCAGGGGAATCTCAAAATAATGGATTTAATTTCTTTAATAGTTATGTGACTATTGAGATTTCTACTTATCAGCTTGGTAAATTGTAGTTTTCTAGGAATTTATCTATTTCATCTAACTTTTCTAATGTATTGGCATTTATTTGTTCATAATATTGTCTTGTTTAATTCTGTAAGATCAGAATATAAATGATATCCCCTTTTGTTTATTTCTGATTTTGGTTATTTGTGCCTTCTCTGTTATTTTGAACTACCTCTCAGGTTTAACAATTTTTTAAAATATTTCCAAATTAAGTTTTGGCTTTGATCTAATGTGTGTTTATTTTTCTGTTGCATCAAATTTATGTTCACATCTTTATTATTTTCTCCTTTCTACCTTTGCATTCATTTTTGCTATTTTTGGGTTTATTAGACTAGATATTTAGTAGGTTACTTTCTGGCCTTTCTTCGTTTCTAATGTATAAGGACTTATATACTTTTCTTTTTTTTTTTTAAATTTTATTGTAAACAAATGGGATACATGTTGCTTCTCTGTTTGTACATGGCGTAAAGGCATACCATACATTTCTAACTATGGTTTTTAGCTGGCTATAAGTTTTAGTATGAATTATTTTCTTTTCATTCAGTTCAAAGCATCTTTAATTTCCATTGTGATTTCTTCTTTGACCTATGAATTATATAGAATATTTTTCTAAATACATGGTGTGTATGTAGCTATATTTTCCACTAATTATTTCAAGTTAAATATATTATGATCAAAGTATTATAGAACTTAAGATAGTACATAGTCAATTTCTGTAAATGCTGCCTGTGTTTTTTACATGTATATTCTCAACTTGTTCAGTGTAATGTTCTATATAACTTAGATCAAGTTTGTGTTAATCTTGTTTAAATCCCCTATGCCTAACTTATATCATTTGTCCATTCGTTCCATCAGTTACTGAAAAGGTAAAAGCCTTCCGTTATGATTGTGGATTTAAATTTTTCTTTGTAGTTCTGTCAGCTTTTGGATTACATATTTTGTGGCTATGTTATTAGGTACCAAACTTTAGAATTATATGTTCCTGGTGAAGGTATTATTATTATAAAACAGTTTTGTAGTTCTAGTAATGTTCTGACTTTAAAGTCTGTTTTCTGTGATATCAATATTGCTACAGTGATTTTTATTGGAGAGTATTAGGGTTATGTATTTTTCCATTCTTTTATTTTTTTAAATATGTCATAAATGTACTTCTTTTGCTTTTTTATCCATTTTTTCTTCATTTTACAGCTGGAATACTTATTTCATTTATATTTAATACAATTGGTGATATATTTCAGTTTAAATCTTTCATGCTATTATGTGCATTCTAACTCTGCCTTTTTGGTTCTTTTTCATCTCCATCTTTACTTTTTGGGGGATGATTTTATATTTTTTAAATTTTCTCTGTTAGCTTTTATATTATAGACTTTTAATAAAAAGTACAACATACATTCATAGCAACGCAGATAACACAAGCACACTAGAATATTTCAGTTCCGTGTATGTTCCTCCATTTAAATGTTATTTACCATGTATATGCTGAAGATAATTGCTCAGTTTTTGTTTTTCTAAAAATATTATTTTACCTTTGGTCTTGAAGGATGTCTTTGCAGGGAATACTTTTAAGTTTACAGCAGTTTTCTTTCTGTACTTTGAATACATTATTTAGTTGTCTTCAGGCTTTCATTATTGCTATTGAGAAGTTATGTTATGTTCTGACTGACTCTGCAGTAAACAGTTTTGTCACTAGTTCCTCTTGAACATCTTTTTTCTCCTCTTTTCGTTTGTTTTACCTAGGCATATTTTTCTTTTTATTTATCCTTTTCAGGATTTGTTGACCTTCTTGAATCTGTGGATTGATATCTTTCCTCCCTCTGTTTTTGGAAATTCTCAGCCATTATCTTTTTTTATTAATTTTTTATTTGTTCTAATTAGATGTACATGATAGTAGAATGCATTTATACATTTTGATATATCATACATATACATATGCATAATACATAAATGGAGTTTTAATCTCTCATTTTTCTGATTATACATATTTCAAACTTGTTTTCTATCTTCTGATTCTAAATAAATATATTATTTATTATTATTATTATTATTATTGCAGTTAAATAAATTTCTCTATGTCTTTTAACTTCCTCTTCTATATTTTTAACTTTCCTTCTGTATTTTTTACATAGATTCTTTAGATCTATTTTTCACTTTTTCTTCAGCTGGACTTAATATACAGCTAAATTCATTTATTAAATTCTTTCTTTTGGACACTCTATTTTAAAATTATGGAATATTAAATCTTTTTAAAAATCTATACATTGCTTTATATACTTTTTAATTGCTAATTTTCAAGCTTGATTTTTTTATATCTGTGAACAAAATAACTATAAATATTTTGTAAATTTATAAATTGACAGATGTCCATTTGTATGTTTGTTTGTTGTTTCTTCTGCTTCTTCATGTTCCATATGTCCTTACATATATGATTATCTTTGATTGATTGGTGGAGATTATATTTGAAAAATTATTTGAAGGTAGGAATGATGTTATCTTCCTTATGAGAGGATTTGCATTTGACTTATTTTTTTGCTCCTGAGGACACTTTCTAAGATTATCTTTGTACAATTTCAGAGTGTAGGGGTTTTGTAAGCTACTCAAGAGATAGGAAGCTGATCTCCTGTTCATGTGAGAGGTATATCTGTGCAGTGTACCTGTGCTTCTAGGGTATAACGCTTTAAAATCCCAGCCCAAAGCACCAGGGCCCTTATAGTTAGCATGTCCTGCCTTTGAATTTTTATCCCAACCTTTGTGAGTTTGCATTGTTATGTGAGTATTACCAAAGCAAATGTGACCTGAGTTCAGGACTACTTTTCTGGATTTCCATCTTTGCCCAGTTCTTGTCTTACAAATTACTTATTATCTTGTTTACTTTTTGATGCTTTTGAGTTTTTTTTCTTTCAGTTGGTTTTATGACTTTTTTCATTCAGCTTTTAAAATAATCATTAGTGGGAAAGTTATTCTGAGTCATCTGGTATACTATTTCCAGAAATAGGAACACCTACTTTATGTTTTTTACATGTAGTTTTGCTATCCTGTTCCTACTATTTGATTTTAGAGAGACTCCATACCTGTGCTATGCATTGTGGTAGCTCCAAGTCACAGAGGGCTGATGAGCACTTAAAATGTGGCTAGTTTATATTAAGATGTGTTGTGAATATAAGATCTATACCCAGTTTCTAAGATTGGCTACAAATAAAATAATATAAAATACTCAATTCATAATTTTATGTTGATTGCATGTTGCACTAATATTTCAGATACATTGGGTTAAATAAGTATTAAAATTAATTTCAACTGATTCTTTTTTCTAATGTGATTATTAAAGAAATTAAGTACATGTGTTTTGTATTATATTTCTGTTGCCTAGTGTTATAAGATCCTTGGCCTGAATTTGATTTCTAATTGTATCATTTACTAGCAGTGTGATCCGGGGCTACTTTTTTTACTTCTTGCTTTAATTTTCTCTTCTGTAAAGTGATAATAATGGTAATATACATTTTAAAGATATATTGCGGAGGTTAACCACTTACCACAATGGATAGCTTATAGTAAGTATTGACAAAAATGTAGTCATTAGTTATGTTTTTTAAATTTTTTTATTATTATATTTGTTATTATAGTATCATATTTTATACTTAAGTAGGCATTGTCTTTCCTTTAAAAAATTTTTCCCTTCATCCATAGTAATAGAGTTCTTAGTTGGACATGATAATCCATCTGTTGACACAGATATATGAACAAGTCCTTTAGGAGAGAAGAATATGTGACAGATTTACCCATAATAAAAGAATTCTTAGCTGTTTACTATAATTTACCTGGAGACACAGACATATGTACAAGTTCTTTAAGAGAAGAATAATATGTGACAGATAAATGCTTATCGAGTTTACAGGAAAACATCAGTGCTCCTTCATGATAATATTGCCTAACTGGGTATGGTGACACGCACCTATAATCCCAGTGACTCAGAAGGCTGAAGCAGGAGGATCACAAGTTTGAGGGCAGCCTCAACAATTTAGTGAGGCCCTAATCAACTTAGTGAGACCCTGTCTCAAATTAAAAATAAAATTAAAAAAGGGCTGGGGATGTGGCTCAGTGATAAAGTGCCTCTGGGTTCAATCCCAGGTACAAAAACAAACAAACAAACAAAAAAGATAATATTGCCTAAAATATCTCTATAGACTATATGGCAAATATATAACAAGGTTTTAATCCAGAAAGGAGTCACTCAGTCAGGATGTGGTAGTGTGTTGGAAACAATATTGGTCTAGGACTTAGATGTGGTCTGTTGTCCTAATTCTGCTATGTGTTTAGACTTGTTTCCTTCCTGTGAAATAATCAGGCACAACTTGAGAAGCCCTTAAGGTTATATAATTTTGACATTTTAGTGCCTGTCAATCATAGGTTTTGAATATACAATCCATTTATCCCAAGGTTTTCTAGCTCATATTGGAATGATGCGTGGACATAAGGTTGAAGGAAGTATAGGATCATGGTAAGATAGAAGCATTAGACCATCAATATTATGGAATATTAGTGTAACTATTGGTGTAACTATTGATCAGGAGGGATGCCCATGATAATATTGTCAAGTTGGGGTGTTACTGACAAGTTATAGATTGTTATGCATAATATTATCCATTTTTTTAATAAAGAGAGAAGGCCTATATATGTCAAATGTGTGCATTGCCATGAGAAATACATGGTAGAATTGGGAAGAGAAGGTATGGGATTAGTGAAATGGGAAAATCTGTTTTTCTTTATATGTTTCTATAGTGTTTGATTTTTTTTCTGCAGAGCACTTATTACCTTTGTGGAATAATCACATTTAATGATGGAAAACTGCTAAATAGTTCAAAGAATGAGAATGTGGATTCTAAAGATGTGGAAAATAGAAAAGTATTATGGCACACCTTCTATTGTAGAGAAAGCATAATCATTCCATTCACAATCATTATAACAAAGTACTTCTGAAAAACAAATGTTTTATATTAAAAGCCAGTGACATTAGTGATTTTTTTTCTTTATAGCAACTGCGCTCCAATATCCGAGAAATGGAGAAGCTTTGTTTGAAAGTCCAAAAGGATGACCTGATACTTCTGAAGAGAATGATAGATCCTGTTAAAGAAGAAGCATCAGCAGCAACAGCAGAATTTCTCCAACTCCATTTGGAATCTGTCGAAGAACTTAAGAAACAATTTAATGATGAAGAAACTTTATTACAGCCTCCTTTGACCAGATCCATGACTGTTGGTGGTAATGTATTATACAAAGTCTTATTCTTGGTCACAGTAATGCAGTTAATTAAAGCTCACCTCTTCGCATAGAGATTGCTGATTATCTGTAGGTCTCCAGGGGTTACCTGCTATCCCACTATGTTGAATCCTTGGCCCTGAGTGAGCTGCAAATGTGTACGCTGGAAAATTTGCAAGATAAATTGCCATATGGAGAGGAATCTCAGAGCTTCAAATACCTATTTGCCTGTATATTGAAAAGAAATGTAAAATATTTCCTAAGGCTATGTCATCCTTGTCTGCAGCATACTCCTCACTTCTTTCCAGTGCAAAGGTGACATCTTCAGGCATGCTTTTTTTTCCTTAAGCACACTAGTTTTCACAGGAGATATTAGATCTCTCTCCCAACTCAGTTCTCTGAATTTACCTGACGATAAAGTCTGCAGTGGGTGTCATGCCTTTAACTTTTACGAAGTGATACTCTAAGATTAAACAGCCCTGTAAAAATTTCCCTTTATCTTTCTAAAGATCTAGTTGATAATCATTGACCACTTCTTTATAATGGTGTCTTTTTTTTAATAAAATTTTTTGACCTTTATTTTATTTATTCATTTATTTATATGTGATGCTGAGAATTGAACCCAGTGCCTCACACATGCTAGGCAAGTGCTCTACCACTGAGCCACAACCCCAGCCCACTATAATAGTGTCTTTAATTCTGAAAAATTCTTGGTTTAATCCATAGTAATACTTCAAAGTTTTTTTTTTTTTTTTTAATCTTATGGGTATTGAATGGAGTGACTGGTAAGGCTTCCCTACTTGAGTTATGTACTATAGAGCTTAAAGCCAAATTTTTTAATCACCAAGATTTAAATTTTTAAAGTAACCTGTGTTTATTTTATAATTGTTGCCTTTGTTTTCTACTTTTTTGTTTTATTGTTTAGCTTTTATTTTTTATTAATTCCATCTTATTATATCTTAAGTATCATAAGATGCCTTTAGTCCTTGTGAAAAAGGTAAAGTGTAAATAAGGTATGAATTATAATAGAATCTTAAGGAAGTTATGCTTGCCCAGTTTTTCTTTATTTTTATTTACTCTTATACCACTCCCTATCTCCAAATCCAGATGATTTTTAAGTTTATATTTTTAGTACTAAGGATGCAGTAATTATAGGGGAATAAAAAATACTGGAAGAAATATTTAGGCTGTTATTCAGAGTTTCTGGGTAATCTTGTTTTGTTGTATCCTTAGAATTTAGCACAATGTTTTACACATAGCAGACCATTCATAAATTTTTTGTTAATATTTTTTAGTTGTAGGTGGACACGATACCTTTATTTTACTTTTATGTGATGCTGAGGATTAAATCCAGGGTCCCATGCATGCTAGGCAAGCACTCTACCACTGAGCCACAACCCCAGCCCTCATAAATGTTTTATAAATACATAAATAAGTATCTTTTTAGGGACAATTTTGCAGTTTCACATGTGCTACAATCACTTCACTCTGGGGATAACCAGTGTCTAAATGTTTTGAGGAGAAAGAGATGTTAGCATTCAACCCTTGTTTGAAGATTATTTGGGAATCATGTTTTTAATAGTTTGTAGTTACAGTTTTCATTTCTGTTCATCTGTAGTTACCACTGCCATGTTGGTGAGGAAGAAGGCTGTTATCACTTAGCACAAACTGATGTTTTATCTGCATATGTAGAGACATTAGGCTTTATAGTTCAGTTTGATTAGGGGGCCACCTTATGTACCCAGACAGTGTGACAGTTGTGATGGCAGTAATAACAGTGAAGATAAGCTGAATATTCTGGAAAAAGTATCTGGCATCAGTCTCTTTTGCTATTTAGCATTGAACCCATCCCCAGCAATTTCTTGTCAAGTAAAATTTTGAGTTCTGAGAGTTTTCTCACAATATATTGATAATCTAATGCTTACCTTAATTTACATTTTATTTTTGCATTGTTTGTGTTTCTACCAGTGGAAGTCCACGTTTGTGCTTAAGAAACTTGGATTTATGTATCATTAGAGAAACTGGGTGATTATTAGAGGAAGTCATTTACCCAACCTGCTGATAATTAACTTTTTCCTTAGGAAGCAGAGTGGTATAAAGACTAAGATTGGCAGAATTTGAGGAAGCATGTATAGAAAGGAAATGAAAAAGATTAGGATAGAACCATAGGATGAGGGAGGAGAAATTGGCAAAATTCATTTTCCAGCTCTATTGATTTTCAAAGTTCTCAATTCATTCATGGGATACCAAATAGGTTAAATATCTAATTACTTGCTATTGGGAGAAAGCTACAAAATTAAATCTCTGAAACTAGTGTTGCTTTAAGACAGTCTTTCTATTTATAAAGTCACTACCTAAGCTAAACCTAAAACAGCATGTAGAATTTCAATTCTGAATAGTCTCTTGGTCAGATTGTGCTTTGACTATGAATACATTGCCAACAGAAAGCAGTTAAAATTACTGTCTCACCAAGTGCCTGAGTATTTTACCAAGTGTGAGTACTACTGGATTGCCTTAAATTAAAAAAAAAAAAAATTATTAACAGATAATTGACAGGATGGGAAAGGAGAAGAATAATGAAAAGGATTCAAGTGACTGATTTACATAACACTTTTAATAGTGGGTAGGAATCGGGTTTGCTCCATATGTGGTCTTCTAACTATAGACTCTTTTCTGTCATTCTGCATGTTTTTATCCTGTGTTCTCTGGTTTTTCCTTATTTTTGCTTTAGATACTCATTATAGTAGTGACAGCCTATATAGAAAAATGTTTTATTTGCATAGAAGTTAAGTGCCTTAAAATACTTTTTCCTTTACAAGTCTGATTCTAAATAAATTGGTTGGAAACATCAGCAGAGATTCAGGAGCAATGTTGCCACATTTCCATGAGTGAGATAAAAAATGCAAAAATAGTTTTTCATTTACAGATAGAAATAAGAAGTAGAATAGGACGTTTTATGTGCTCTGGAGAATGAAAGAAGCTTATTAAGTTTAGGGGGAAGCTGTGATGATTTTGCTGTTTCTTTTGTCCAGATTCTAAGAATTCCTGAAGCAAATCTTCTCTGCCAATCTTGGTTGATCTGAGAAACTCCTTCTGTCTCACTTGTGTGTCTAGTTTCATTTTTAGCATATTGCTTCCCACCAAGAGAAGTGATGAGCCCACAAATCTGATTTGTATTTAGAAAGGTGGTTCAAGCCATACAGAGCGAATCAGTGCTTCTCTTCATTTTTTGTCTTTCTTTACTTCCAACCAGGACACACACTTCAACAGCACAGTAGGAACAGAATCTTATTACATTTTAAGCAGATAGTCACAAAAGAATCCAATCTTAAAGCTGCTGGGAAGTTCAGACCAGCATATTGAATTTGGTAGAATATTAGATTTTTATCTCAGGTATATACATGTATAGAACATTTTTGTGAGATATGTAGATAGTTTTGTATTATATTATTCAGGAGATATATTTTTCTGTTGGTTTTAATTTTTTTAAAAATTGTTTGCAGTACAGGGGATTGAACCCAGGCTCTCTACCATTGACGTACTTCCCTGGCCCTTTCTAATTTTTATGTTGCGATAGAGTATTACTAAGTTGCCAAGGTTAGCCTTGAACTTGTGATCCTCCTACTTTGGCTTCCTGAGTAGCTGGGAGTACAGGCAGGTACCACTGCTCCCAGCTGGTTTTAATTTGCTCAATGGTCTTTCTTTACAGTTAGGTTAAACTATGGCTTAGAAGTAATTTTATTTTGATAGATGGGTTTATATAGGTTATCAGCAAATTAATTCACTCTTAAACTATCAAAACTTGAAAGAAATTAAGGATTGTTTTTTCTTTTTCTTTTTTCTTTCTTTGCCAAGGATTTAATCCAGGGGAACTTTACCACTGAACTGCATCCCAGCCCTTTTTATTTATTTTTATTTTTTAGATAGGGTCTTGCTAAATTGCTTAGGGCCTTACTAAGTTGCTGAGGCTGGCCTTAAACTTGCAATCCTCCTGCCCCAGCCTCCTGAGTCACTGGGATTACAGGTGTGAACCACCACACCTGGCCAAGATGCTTTTTAATTAATCTAGATTTTAGTGAAACTTTTCCTTAATATGGTGAAGTTTAGTGGGGATTTCATGTTTTCTGTTGTAATTTTAGTAGGAGCATTGCTATTTATGAAGTATGGGGAAAGAGGGAGAGAATATTTGAATATGTATAGAAGAGGAGGAAAAAATCTTATAGTCATGCTGTTTAATTTATTTCTCACTTCAACTAAAGTGTGTCAACTGTCTTAATGTTTATTTGAATTTATGTGAATAATAAGTTTTTAACACCAATTTTAGAGTTTGAGGAACAGGGTGAGTGATACACATGCTTGCCCTTTATGCTTACAGTTGTTTGTACATGGGCAGGACTGAAATTGTTATGTAATGTGAAACAATTACAGTTTTTTACTTCTGTGAACAAGCTAAAGTTCTTCAGTGCTCTTTCCTGTGGCTATAATCTATGTCAGTGTTTTGCCTCAGCAATCTGTAGAAGTTTGCAAGAGTTCAAAGACAAAGGATGATCACTGAGGTACAAGTTGAAATTGAATGATGGGAGTTGTAGAAATTAAAAGGTTTGCTTTCTTAATTGATAGTCATGCCTTGAATTGATTAGTGATGTTCAGAGTTTTAAGTTTCCAGCAGGGTTTTCTACGGCAGAGAATAGGCTTCTTTGTTCTAAGATTCTATTTGAACTAAGATGCATACGCAGTTTGGTTTCGAGTGAGACGTAAATGACTTAAATATTTCTTATTTTTTACTAAGGGAAATCTTTTATGTTTATTTAAATGTCAAACATTTCTCATCCCTTATTTTAGATAAAGAATTTACATATGATAATATTTCCTCTTTTTCTATATATACCCTAACATACTCCATTTAAATCCTTTTTAATAGTACATAGGTTATAGCTTAAAAAATCTTTAGAGTGGGCAAGGTCATAAAGTTCTGCTTTGCATTTGGTCTGATAATAATGAAGTTATCATTGTTCACCAATATGTAGGAATGTTAAGTAGAAGAAAGGTCATATGGTAATGCATTTATCTTGGTTAAAGTGAAAATGAAAGTATCTTAATGATGATTACTTAAGGTATTAAGTAAATATTTTAAGCATTTACAAAACTCTTTGAGAACTTTTAAAGTATTGGGTATTTATCATAATGCTGTAATGTAAAACTTGTTCTGTATCTGATGTTTTTGCTCCTTTAAGGAATATTTTAAAATAAATTCAAAATTAAAAGAACACAGTCAATCCTGATAAACCTACAAATTACTTTTAAGTCTACAGACTATGCTCTTTTTAAACAGTTCAAATAAGTTTTTTATTGAGAGATTAAGTGTTCATAAATTTTGAAGATAACTGTAGTAATGCAATTTTATAGAATATCATTCAATTAAATGTTTTGAAATAAGGAAACAAAAGAAAATATGGACATAGGTTTATAACGATTGACTTTTAGGAGTAGATCAGGTCACATGTCATTATGTCATTTCAAAACCCACTTATAACCTCCTACAACTCTCTGTTGTCTGCCACATAAAGTCTAGAGTCTTAACCTGGTCAACAGGCTCCCTCCTCATCATCTATAATGTCTTATCCTTATAACTCTTTTATTTTACTTCATGTTTTGTTAGCACTGAAATGCTAATTTTATATTAGTGATGCTTTTCCTTTCTTGAGGGCCTTTGTTTAATCAAGTTTCTCTGTCTAGAATTATATTCCTCTCTTCTGCAACCAGTTGTATCAACTTTTCTAGAAAGCCTTCCCTTGTATACCACATCAAGCTGGATCAGATGTCACCCCCAGGTTGGAACTTCCACAGAAAACTACATGTATCTCTGCTCATCTGGATAAAGAGATATCAATGAACTTTCCCATTGTTTTATGATGGTCTCTTTGTATTTCTGACTTTTCTAGAATATAAGTTCTTTGAGAGTAGGCACGATGATTTATTTACTTTTCCATCCCTGGCACCAAACACAGTACCTAATGGGTGGCCAGAAATTGTTAAAATGATAGGTATTTTGAGCTTGAAGTGAAAAGGGAAAAATAAGACTTCAGGTCTCTTCTTTCCATTTCCACTCTCACTGTCCTGGAGCTGGACATACTGCCCTGGACATACTGGAAAGCCTCCCAACTGGTCTTTCACTTTCATTTCTTCACCTTTCAACTCCAACCTTAATGTATTCTTCACCCTGCAGCTTTGGCTTTCTTTTAAAATCTAAAATCTGATTGTGGCAACTTCCCACTTCCCAGTGGTCTCCTTTCCATGGTTCCTTAGTGATCTTGTGAGAAAGACACAACTCTTTAACATGATTTACAATGCCATGAAAACCTCAGCTTGGATATGTAGCCTCAGCCTTTGCTTTTCTCTTTGCAGTCTATGCATCAACTATATGGACCTTCTTTTAGTTTTTTTTTTTTTTCCCCTGACCTGGTATAGTCTGCATCTTCCTGTACCTTTATGATTTGTTCATCCTTGGGCTTCAGGCTCAGAGTTTTCTCTGACCACTCTCTCCACCACAGAGGAAGGTTTGTGGGCTTCTTCCAGGCTCACGTAGCACTCTATAGTGACCCACATCATAGTCTTACCAGACTATCTTTTTTTTTTCTTCCATTTTTATTGTAAACAAATGGAATACATCTTGTTTTACCAGACTATCTTGAATGAACTTTACTGTTAACTGGTGTGCGTCACACATTTTATGGTTAGCTCTATTAATAATAGCAGCAATAGCAGTGGTAGTAGTAGTAACTATTTATTAAGCATTTGTTTTTATGTATAAGCCAGGTGCTGTGCAAAGTAAAATCAAGTTATCTTGCAAATGAGAAAAATAAGCCAGAAATGAAATACCTTCTCAAGTCAAAGAGCTAGTACATAGCCAAACTAAGACTCTAACCTAAGTCTTTCTGGCTAGACCCATGCTCCTAATCACTACTGGATGTTGCCTCCTGAGAACTTTTGTTGAGGGGTGGGGCAGGCAGGCTACGTGGGATTTAAACCAGGGATGCCCTACCACTGTACCACATCCCCAGCTCTTTTTAATTTTTATTTTGAGACAGGATCTCACTAAAAGTTGAGCTTGTGAACCTCCTGCCTCAGTCTCCTGAGTTGCTGGGATTACAGGTGTGCACCACTGTGACAGAATTTCCTAATTGTTTTTATAGTGTCCCCAGCACTGTGTCATACTGACTGGCCTATGGTCAGCATGTAATAAATGTCAGTTGAATGAATGAAAGATTGGTAAAACCAATATGAGGAAATACGAAGCACTTTTAAGATGAATTTTTATTATAAATTAATTTATCATTATAGCAGTGTTAAATAAGCAAAATGTTAATGGGTTGAAAGCTTTTTAAAACCCAGAAAAGAAACAGAGGAAACAATGGAGTAATGTACCAGAAGAATGACTTTAATGAGAACAGTGACAATATGTACAAAAATGTTCATTTGGTGACAAACTCATTGTCAACAGTGGATGCAGTGCTAGGAGTCAAACCCTGGGCCTTGTTCATGCTAGGCAAGTGCTCCACCACTGAGCTACCTCTTTACACCTGCTTTCATTACCTTGTATATCTTATATTTATTACTAACATAACCAAATAAAAGGTTAAGAATTTAGCAGTGAAACATTGGGTGTCTCCTTATGGAATACTGGCCAAATAGATTAATTTCCCTTTGCTGGTTCTTCTGTTATTCGGATTGGATAGATGGTATTTGTAACCATTTTGTAGATGACTTTCTGGATAGACCAAAAAAAATGTGTATTAACTAACCAAGGAAACAAGCTGCCCAAGGATAAATAATTCTGTTCTCGTAGAATAATCAACTTGAACTATTAGCCCAAATTTAATTTCTGAGCATTTTCATGGCAGTTGTTTTATGACATTGATTCATGCTGTGCCCTTGCTAAAAAGCAAATTCCATACATGAATCTGTGTTCATCCAGGAGCATTTCACAATACTGAAGATGAAGCTAGCTCTCAGAGTTTGACTCAGATATATGCATTGCCTGAAATTCCTCGAGATCAAAATGCTGCAGAGTCATGGGAAACCTTAGAAGCGGTATGTTAAAAATTATTTTCTTCTTGGTAACTGTGAGGCATAAAAATAAGTAACTTTCTCTCTTTCTCTTTTTAAGGATTTAATTGAACTTAGTCAACTGGTTACTGATTTCTCTCTCCTAGTGAATGTAAGTATATAACTGTTTTTGGCTCAGAATTGATAGGGTATTAGAATGAGAGACTTTGATCATTCACTGTGCTCCTGATTAGAATTTTAATAGAAATTATAATTTTTAAGACTGGTATGGAACCTCAAATTTCAGTTCAATTTAATAATGTAGTGTAAAAGCACTGTGTTGGACACTCAGTACTGGGGAATCTGACAAGGTTGAATATAGAAATAAATGAAACCTATTATTTGCCTTTGGGGATTCTGCAGTGGGTGGAGATAGACTTGAACCCCCAAAACTGAGCTTTTAAACATAATGAAAAAATAAGATATGAAGGGAAGAATCATCTGTTCCAAGAAACAGCATTGAATTCCAAGGGAGAGAAACCCGTTTGTAAGGTGGAAGCATGAAGGGTAGCTTCACCAAGACAGATAGCATTTGTATGAGCCTTGAGAAATGAGGAGACAATCATGGAGGGTGGTGTAAGGGAGCACCTTTCAAACAGCTGTACAGAGACAAGGTGTAGGGGCTGGGGAGATAGCTCAGTTGGTAGAGTGCTTGCCTCGTAAGCACAAGGCCCTGGGTTCGATCCCCAGCACCCAAAAAAAAAAAAAAAAAAAGCAGAGACAAGGTGTAGAGAAGTGCATGGCCTGTCCGAGAGTGCAAAGTATTACAAACCAAAGCATAAGGTACAATGGGCAGGCAAGGAGAGTGGGGGCCAGCTTGTGATAGAACTATACACCATGCCAAAGAGTTCAAGTTTTACTTTATAGGCACTAGAGTCACTGTAGATTTTTGAGCAGGTTAAATTTGTAATCCAGTCTGCTTTATAAAGGCCACTATTAACTGGGTAAAGAATGGTGGACATAACTTTCAGGCATAACTTTCCTATGTTCATACGTGAATATACCACCAGTGATAGTGTACCACATCATGTACAATAGCAAGAATGGGATCCTTTTTAGAATACGTTACACTCCGGGTATGTATAATGTCAGAAAATACTCCACTGTCATGTGTATCTAAAAAGAACAAGTGGAAAAAGAAAAAAGAGAATGAGGTCATGGTAGGATGACTAGTTAAGAAGCAGTTGTAGGAGTTTTACCTGGAGCAGTGGCAGCAATACTAGGAGGTATTTTTAGGGTAGACTTAGCAGAAAATGGAGGAAGATGGAGTCAAAGATAAGAAATATTATGGCATTATTCTGCAAAATCAGGCCCCAGTGATACTGTACTATTACAAGGTAGTTTTGGTGAGAATAATAGGTTTTCTATCATTATATTTCTAAACTATTCTTATTTTTCCTTCCCAGGAATTATGGGAAGTTAGTATAGATGAGTAGGTGTGTTATATATGCATATCCACAAAGGTACTAGCCTGTTTCTGCTTATCCTTCTGTGTAGGTTTAGTTTTAAATTCTTGATGAGATCATCATTTGGATGTTGTACTTCTCCTAGGTATGGTTTCTCTTAGATCTGCCTTTAAGTTTAAAGTGCCTAGAATTAGAATGGGAGGAAATTAAGAGGCCAACTAATCCAACACCACTACTCTTGTCCTAACTTCTCAAAGGTTCTTTTAGCTCCTTGTTGCATAATTACAGTGCAGGCATCCTTGATGTTTCTACCATGCCATGTGGAGGCGTGAAGTCAGAAGGTCTTCCATGTGTAAGCTGTGCTCTGTGATAAAGACTCTTTGGTACTTTTGCCCTCCAGAGCCACATACCAAGCACATTTGACTTTTTTCATAAAAAAGATTTTCAAGGTCTTAAGGCCTGTATTACTTTCCTCTCCCTACCCCTCTTTACCATATTTTCACTTCTTAAGAACTTATTCTTTTGTCTTCCTTCTGCAATATGATTTTTAGACTTTCTAGTACTCACCCCTTATTCTGCTTATATTCTGGTTTGTGGATATTTTCTTGAAATGTAATGACAAATTAAATGCAGTAAATCATTTGAATTATTTCTGATGCGTCTAAGTCAGAAGAAGCAAAATGCTGGAAGTCTCTGGATTAGGTGTCTATATAATCTAATAGTATATTTGCATACAGCAGGGAATCCCAAAATATGTGTTGCTTAGAATCAAAATTTATTCCATTATTGTAACTAATAATCTCTGAATCTAATGCAGTTTGTAAAATTTACACATTTGCCAAAAGTCATCAGCCTGTACATTTAAAATATGTGTTTTAATGTATGTAAATTATACCTCAATAAAGTTGATTTAAAAACAAACAAAACATGTACAGAGTTCTTCTCACTCCAGACAAATACTTTTCCTTTCCAATGGGGTAAGCACATGAAAGAAAAATGAAAGCTTTTAGCCGTTTAACAGTTATGTTAAACAGTTATGTTTGATTATGTTACATAAGTACCTCTTAACCCCAGCCCAGGGAAGACTCATGCAGGAAGACTCTGGCTATAACCATAGCTGTATACAAATGTCCTATTTATAATAATGTGTACAGGACATGAGCAGAATGCTGTTTGGCAGAAACTCAAAGGAGAACCCCTGATTATTATTCCCAGAGTGACTGAGTTCTCATGACCACATGGCCAAGGACTCACAGAAGCTCCATTTAGGTATAGAATGACCTGGGAACATAACCAGAGTGACCACATCCTCTTGTTATCGTCACATGGACACAATAGTATCTCTGCAAATTAATCATGCACTTAAGGAACACTTTCTGTGTACGTAGTACTATGGTTAACTTAATGAAGAATAGAGACTAGTATAAAAAGAACCTACAGAATGGTGGTAATGGTTGTATGACATTGTGAATATACTCAATGCCACTAAATTGTATACCTTGCAATAGTTAAAATGATAAATTTACATTTTAGGTACTTGACCACAACAAAACGGGCCTATAAAGCCAAGGAGAGAGATCAAAGCATGGTCCTGTTGATGTTAACAAATTAATGTCTACTAGGCATCCTGCTTCAGTTGTCTTCAGCTTTACTGCCCTTTTCTTGTAACCAGCCCTAGTAAATTCAAGGAGAATTTAAAGAACTCCAGGCCAATAGTTTGATAGCATGTCATCCTTGCTGCTGATCCTATTTTGACTTTTACCTTTTACCTTATTCCCTATGGCTTTTGAAATCCACTTTTACTCTGGATACACAAAAACATGGATTAGATCAGATTTCTCCATTTATTACCTACCTGTATGATCTTTGGGATATTATTGGGCAACAATTGACTTTTTAAAACCAGTGGGAGGACCAGATGAGATAATGTCTATTACTTCCCATCCTCTTCCTTTTCCCTGACCTCATCTGCATTTCTGCATTTGTCCTTGGATCCCTTTGGCCTCATCCATAAATTCTACTTTTGTACCACCATTGACATTTTAGTACTGAGTTCCTTCAGTCCCTTTTCCACTGCTGAATCCCCAGATGTCAGTGTCCTACTTCTCTACTCTGCTTATTGCCTGTTCTAGGCCAATATAATTTTGTGCTTTGCCTGTATATCATAAGGTTTATATGTGTGTTTCTGAGCTTCTCTGTATATATGATTGATTGCACATGAGTAAGTATGGAACTTAGGAATAAAGGAAAATACCTGGAGTTTTGGCATTATCTTCTTAAAGAAACTAATAGTTTTCCAAGCACACTAATAAAATTGCACAACTAACTCTCCAAGGAAGAGCATTATTATTGATGTAAATGGATTTGGGTATGAATTTGTTGAGTGTATTACTATTATTACTATTATTGTTACTATAGATAATGTTGGGCTTACAAGTGCCCATAATAAGCATTAAAGGAAAAAATAATTCCTTGTTGGTTTAATTCATATGCCCAAATTGCATTTTTCTTTATAAGTATTAATTTGATAAATCACATTTGCTTCAGAATCTTAGTGGCCCCTAGTACTCATCAAGATTCAGTTATTTTCAGGCCAGTGGGAAATGAAAGTCAGTGTTCCTTAAAATGAAATCCATGGACATATTCTCTGAGTTTTGAGGGTTTTTTTTTTTTCCTTTACAAAGGAATCTATACACTACTCTAATTCGAGAAGCACTGCAGTGTCCCTCATAAATGGCTTAGCTCATTGTTAAAGGAATGCTGAGAACACTTCTAAGTGCCAAAGAACAAAATACCAGGCAGGGGTTTGAAGTTTGTCAGATGTGGGAGGCCTAAGCAGATGAAGACCAACATAAGCACATCAGAAGCTAAGAGGGCGGTTGGCAGATAGAATGAGAAGGAGCTGAGCTTCTGCTGTTGCAGGAGCTTGCCTTCCTAGGCTGGGGTAGGTTGTGTATGGTTGGTTTGGCCCACCATAAAGAGCCACAGACATAGTGGAGAAGTGTTGCCCAGATACAGCTCTGAATGGAGTCTAGTTGGGCCTCCTGCTGATAGTGACTGACAACTCTGATACCATTTTGATGCGTGACTCTAATCATTGTGGGTGTCATTGAGTTCTTATTCATGAAGCAGAATTTGAAGATATGGGCAGTTTGAGGATTCAAACCAAGTAAGGTAAGGAGAAGAGCAAGGTAGATCTACTCTCTGCCTTAACCTCCCCTCCCCCAAATTTATGCAATCTTCTGGGGCCAGTGAATAGGACCTGCAGATGTGGGCAAGTCCAGGGCAAGACAGGTCTCACAAGTGCTGGGGATTGCAGTGGTAGAGGGTGTTATAATTCAAATAATCAGTAATCCTAGGATTGATTTTTTTCTTCTAGTCTTTTCTCCATTTATTCCAAAGGATTTTCATTTAAAAATATTAAATTAATATTTAAAATTTCACTTTAACTTAAAAAGTCATAAGTTTGCAATATTCAAACTTTTTAGGAAGGAGTATTAAAAGGTATTGTCCTGAAGCCTTGAGCTCACACCTAGAGATGGAAATGGCAATAATCCTGGTGGCTCCTCCCTCTAGCCAAAAATTATTGGGGGCTGAGGGAAAGGAAGAACATGGACTATTTTTCCTCTACCCTCAACTCATCAGGATACAAAGGTTGATGACAGAGTTTTACCCCTGTGATTTATCTGCTAGCATAGATTCTTTCAGGCAAGAGTGGGGAGTGTTGGGGGTGTCCCAAGCAGAAACAATCCTAGGGCATCAGAAATGCGGGCAAGTTGGATATTGGTGCTGGCACTCTTGCTTCTATGGGTCAGAAAAAGAAAGCCGACTTTAAAAGTTTTACAGTCTGAGAAAAATAAAAAGCCAACAAGTGAATGCTAAGAGATCTAATGTTTGCCCTAGAATTTTCAAGCATCACAGGAAAAAGTTCAATATATTTTTTGATAGGAAAATGAGAGTTAACACTTGGGAAAGTCAGGATGAATTTTTCTGTTGTTTTCCTCATGCTTTGAAGACATCTCATTCTCCTTTCAACTCCATGATGTATAAATAGCATTATCCTCATTTGATAGCTGGGAATACTGACAGAGAGAGCCTGAAAATTTTGTCCAAAAGTGTATGTCGAGAATCCGAACACAGAATTTCTGACCAGAGGTTATGCCCTTATTGTTATCAATCATATGTACTAGTGAGTTTTAACGTTTTGAGAATCGGCAGCTTGAGTGTCATCCCGAACTTACTTGAAACACAGATTCTCAAGTTCTACCCCTGGCCTCCTGGGGTGAGGCCAAGCAATCTGTGTTTACAGAAGCCCCACTGGTGATTCTGTGGCACACTTAAGTTTAAGAACCTTTGTTGTACTTGTCTCTGACTGAGACAAAGAAAACTGAAAAAGGACTTTTTAAGGGATTGTACTGTGGTGTCAAAATAGTGGTGGAGAATCCCAGAAGGAAGGGATACCACAAAATGTCCAGAGAAAAGGTACAAACTGGGAAGGGAATGAGTATCAATAATGCTACTAGGAGACAACCACGGGGAAAATGAGCTGTGTTGCTTGTTCTCAAGTGAAATGTTGATTGGAATTAGGAGAGTGCTATTTATGTCTCCCTCAGTATAAATGAGCAGGTCAGTTATATAAGGGCAATCAAATACTTCAGGATTCACACTGAATTATTTCATGTTTATCGTAGAAGGCATTTATCTGGAATCAAAGACGGATTCTCTTTTTTTCTGCGAATTACAAAAATAAAACCAAAAGAATCTCCATGCTAATTGTGATGGTGGTTTCATGGGTTTATTATTTGTCAAAATTCATCATACTGCACCGTTAAAATGAGTGCACATCATTCTATGTAAATTTAAATAAAGTTGATTTTAAAATGAGCATGTGTTCCTGCAAAGAACGTGTTCTTGTCACTGGAAGTGTTAGAGCCGAGGTTCAGTGACCTCTTGTCAGAAGCACTGTCGTGGGGTTTCACACTTCAGAGAGGAAAATACCCCCTCACCCCAGGATTCCTGCCCCCAGGGTCCAGAGCCACAGTTGCACCTATATCAGCACAGGTGTTGCTATTTAATATATTTTATTAATATATTCGATCTGAGATAGTTTAACTTGTCGTGATTTTTAATTAATGTATTAAGTTTAGCATACAGGTGTAAAACCCAGGACAGTAAGTTCATTCACTGCTCCCTACTGAATTATCACAAGTGGAAAGTTTTCGTTATAGATCAAGCCATATTATAGCCTTATTCCTAAAACACAACACTTTTCATATTTATTGGACCAATGACATTTTATTCCTAAGGTGAATTTGCCTGCTAAACAGGATCGTCAAAAAAGATAGGTTAGGGAGGGGTTTTCTTTTGATTTCGTTTTTTTCTCCCATCAAACCCAACATAACATGTAAATGCTTATTTGTATTTTTTTTCCTCCTGAAAAGTGGATTCATTTGAACAATAATATGTTTGTATGTTTGGATGAATTTCAGTGTGAGATGCTTTTTGCTATGAAGGTGCCACCCTTTTATTACCTAATAATTAAGTCCCCCACTTTTTTTCATGAAAGTGGATTTGTGCTTTCGACATGGTTTATCAGATGCTATTAATGAACCGCTATTAAGACTGCAAGGCTGCAGGACCCGGGGCCCTGATTACAGGAATTAAAATAGTGTGTGTTGGCGTCCCACCGCTCCCCAGCAGGAGCGCTCACTCATAATTCCTTTGCATCTAGTCGCAGCAGGAGAAGATTGACAGCATTGCAGACCATGTCAACAGTGCTGCTGTGAATGTTGAAGAGGGAACCAAAAACTTGGGGAAGGTAAGATTCTGCTCCTGCTGACAAATCAATGGTACTCTGGCTCCCAGGAATCTCTAGTATTAACCCAATTGATCTGCTCTCTTCAGTGTTGAGGGAACCAGCAATTAAGGAAATAAGGAAGAAATGACACAGAGGTAGTGCAAGAAATCAATGGTTGTAATATTCTACTCGAAGCTTCGTTCTATTAGGAGACATTTTTTTTCTTTTCAAAGAAAGAATAAACTGTAGTCTGAGTATAAAGCATTTGGTGCCATGAGGGAATGAATATCTGCAGAGGTCCAGGGCGAGGAGGGGCAGGGCCAAGAATCAAAGTGTAAGGATGTGACCACATGCATGGATTGGGATCATCCATTTTCCATATGATGTGGATTTGAACACCAGGTTCATAATATGGAATAATCTCTGTGCAGAAAAAAAAAATTGGTTATGGAATCTGTGGTGGAAACTATTTAAGCCAGCTAGTTAGTGGATTGATTGTTTTACAAGTAAAATTGATTTGTAGCCGTCCACTCTTTGTAGCCCATTTCTCTGAGTCCTGAGATCTGCAGCAATTGTAGTACCTACCTGTGGAATACATTTTTTCTCCCCCAACAAGTATAATCTCTAAGGTTAATTATGGACCAAGAGTTAAAGAGGCATTGCCAGGAGTAATGAGAGGAAAATGCACATCACCACAGGCAGATATTCTCAACTCAATTTCTAAATTGAATTTTTTTTTTTTTTTTTTTTTTTTTTTTTAACAGGCTGCAAAATACAAGCTGGCAGCTCTGCCTGTGGCAGGTGCACTCATCGGTGGAGTAGTGGGGGGTCCGATTGGCCTCCTTGCAGGCTTCAAAGTGGCAGGAATTGCAGCTGCACTTGGTGGTGGGGTGTTGGGCTTCACAGGTGGAAAATTGATACAAAGAAGAAAACAGAAAATGATGGAGAAGCTCACTTCCAGCTGTCCGGATCTTCCCAGCCAAACTGACAAAAAGTGCAGCTAAAAACTAAATTTCAGTATTATTGGCACCAATGTATCTATCCTAACAAGCACCTTGCTGCTGTGGACACACAGCTTTTGGAACATCAGTATCAAGGCAGTGGCTCTAGATGCCCAAGTGGAATTGAAGCGTGTTAAGTGGTGTATTTTGTTTGCTGGGTGTTGTTGATGTAGAGGTCGGGGAGCCTGGCTGAGTGTGTAATGTCTGTGGGGTCAAGTTTAAAGATGGTCAAGGTGCAGATTTTCTGCCTAGAAATGTGAAAACTGAATCTGTAACTCCAATAAGAACTTAAGATGTGTAGAAATGAACTGCAGACCTTAAGGCTAAGTGTACTTGTAGATTATTTAGGCCTGGTATCTAGGGAAAAACTGGGAGTTCAGGAGCCTTTTTATCAGGAGCCTTTTTATCAGTTAGGGAAATCAGGGCCTCACAGGGGCAAAGGTGAGCTATATAATGGAGCCCATTTGGTGAACGAAATTGCAGTTTGATCCAAATATATTTTCTGGTGAAGGAAATCAGTAGTATAAGGAAATGGAAAGAGCAGCCCAACTTCTCTAAGACATCTTAATTTGTGACTGCTGCTTTTCTGAATTCTGCCTTGAGTCTCAGTTGGCAGGAGACTTAGCCTGCCACCACACTCACTCTGTCATCCTCTGTAATGCCTCAAAGTCTAGAGCCCTTTGCTTCCCTTCCTCATAATTTTGGAAAGCTCTTTTGAAGGCTTTTCTCATAATCTGCCTTTTTCTATCATTTCCTGTTTTTTTCCACCCTTTCCTATAATCTCTTAAGTTTTAAAAAAAAGAAAAAGAAATTTCTACGTATTTCCAACATGGTTAGAGTTTGGCCTAAAAATGAGCGGAGGGGAAAAGAGCAAGGCCGTATCCTGGGGCACCTTCTGATTCCAAGGGGCTGAGGTAGCCGCCACACAGAGGGTTCTGACTCATCCTTTTTCCAGGTGGCCATTGGAGGACAGCTCTCTACCTTGGTGGCTAGCACACCCCTTTCCCTGGCTTTGCGTTGTCTGTGCGTTCCTTCACTTTCCACAGCTGCTGTTTCTTCCCAAGAATGGTGCTCAGGCTGACCTTTGTTCACATTCTAGATGATGACAGCCCAGTTCCAAGCCTCAGACCCAGTGAAGGACTTGTGGTGCTAATGCCAACACAGGGACAGCAAGCCTGGTCCAGCCCAACCCCACTTCTATCTCCAACACATAGAGGTTTTAAATCTAGAAGAGAAGAACTTAAAATCGCAGGCAGCCTCACTCTGCACTGTGAATTCATTTGAAATGGGAAGGAACTGCCTTTCTGCCTTGCTCTTCACTCTCTTCTGAGGACGCAATGGGCACCTGCACCCCAAAAGGTGTGGGCAGTCTGCCCAGGAGTCCAGGTTCGTCGGGGCTTCAATGGTTCACTTAGCTTTTCTCTTGTTGAGCTCACCTTTCACTTCTGTGTCCAGCTAGGGATCTTTCTCTTCCATACTTTTTGAATTTCAGCAATAAATTCCAGTGAGACAAAGCACCATTCAGATTATCATTAATGAAGCATCAAATGTGTTTTCTGTTTACCTGTATCTTTAAAATAATACCAAGAAAGAAAGAAGTATTTTACACAATTGTCAGATTACGATCCAGTATCTGATATTGGATACGTGTAAGGCTGTTTTAAATTCCACCTTTTTTCTATTCTCTGGTTCCTGCTACCCCTTTAACTGACCTATTCAAATTTGAACAGGATCAGTGCTCACCCAAATATTTTTAAAAAGCTTTTTTA
The DNA here is from genome assembly GCF_902686455.1 of Sciurus vulgaris. Lineage (NCBI taxonomy): Eukaryota > Metazoa > Chordata > Mammalia > Rodentia > Sciuridae > Sciurus > Sciurus vulgaris. Next base: position 57,983,969 of record NC_136476.1, read on the forward strand.
TTTATTTATTTATTTTTTTGGTACTGGGGATTGAACCCAATTGTGCTTAACCACTAAGTTACATCCCCAGCCTTTTTTTAGTTTTATTTTGAGACAGGGTCTTGCTAAGTTGCTGAGGCTGGCCTCAAACTTGTAATCCTTCCGCCTCAGCCTCCCCAGGAGTTGGAATTACAGGCATGTGCCACGACACCCAACACTAAAACAAGTTTTTAAAACTCAGTTGCAGGGGTGATTTCTAATAGGGCCAGTACAGCTAGTCAGCTAAAATGATAAATGTAGATAGAGTTATATCAAGATTCAGTGGTGTTATTTGATTCTATAATTTCCAGAATTCCTTCCTTCTTCATCACTGCATAGTACTCTACTCTGTCAATCCCAGATTGCCCATGCTTCCCACACTCCATCTTAGGGGCAGGGCCAGGGACTCTAAAGGACCTAAAGAAGAGAGGAGGCCTGTATTTGTAATTTGCATTTTATTTTGGAATTTTTCATTTTTACTGAGCTAGTGTGGGACCCCATTGTACTCCAATAAGCCTCTAACTTTTACCGCTCATTAGGATTGGAATATCACTCTAACAGTTTTCATGCTTTGTCAAGGTAGTGATTTTTTAAAAGCTTTATTAAGATTATTTAGAAATTCTATCTTATTTTCCCATAATAGAACACAATAGCCAACTTTTTATAGAAATTAACTATAAATGATATAAAGTATTTATAAATAAGTCAGTGACACAGACACCAATCTTAAAATTGAATTTAATGCTGTATAGTGTCAGAAAATTTATCTTCTCTATGATTTATTATTTATTGTAACAAGTTAGGAATGCTTTGATTAAGATCTGAAAATTGGTAGGGGCTCATTGGAATAAAGGCAGCACTTTTAAAGGCTTTTCTGACATAACCTGAACATTTCCCTGTAGAGCAGAGATTGAAACTTTTTGGCTGTAACCCACAGTAAATAATGCATTTGTATCAAAACTCAGCCTAGACATGATGAAACATTATTTGCTATTATGCACAAGGCATTTGGATTATTATTTTTAAAATATGCCAGTTGCAACCCACTATACTACTTCATAATCTACAAATGGATTGTGATCCTTGGTTTGATAACACCCTTTCGGAAAAATTGATGTTTACTGAATACTCTTTGCCAGGCAGACTTAACTAGGCATTTTATAGGGGGGACAACTGAGCCTTGGAGGAATGAAATACTTTGGAGAGGGTTATTCAGCCACAAAGGGTGAAGCCAGGATGTACATGTGACTGGTGAGCTACAGAAACTTCGATATGCTGCCTCTCAACAAAACTGGTCACCTATTCTGCCTCACCCAGATGCCCATGTATTCTGTAACCCAAGCTTGGAATTGCTGTGCCATTTATTGGCACCTTTGTTTGTCCTTAGCCTTCTGATTCCCATCAAGTGTCCAGAAGCCTCAAAGTCTGTAATGGCAGCTGTTGCAGAGGTACACAGTGCTGAATTTGGTCCTCAGGCTATAAAATTAAGAATGCTTCCATACCATTCACATACCCTACAAATTACACTCATAGGTTATAATCATTGTTCAAAGTGCTTTTTCTTTGATTTTATAATAAAATTCAAAAACAAATATAACTCATAGAATCAAATCATTGCTTTGAAGTGATGCCCTTGGGAAGCCATCACTTACTGTAGTGATGCTATTATTACTTAGTTACTTTTAAACTTTTCTTTTGGAGTTGACTCTGAAGCCATATCCATTTTTATTAGTCATAGGCCATTCGCCCTTGTTCTTGGGTCCTCGCCTCTCTTCCTGGCTTGACTTTCCTATACAGGGGCTGCTTACCTAAGGATGCCCAGAATGGGGCTGTGCTGGTACTGCCGATAACTGGCCAAAGTAGCCAGTGCAAGGACTTTGAGGTTATACTGAAACTGGTGCTAACAGGGAGAATACCAGGAGACCAGAAACCTCCCTGTGGCTGCCTGCACCCATGAGTGCTGTAGGTTGTTTGCACATGAGTAAGGTCTAAATGCAGGTAATAACTGCTCACCAGAGGCTGAGGAAATCTGTAATATAAATATATAGCGTACGCTGTTTTCCTTCTGTGAAAGCACAGAAACCAAACTATGCTTTCGGTTAACTGTAAAAATGAAAGGTGTTTCTCAGGGTCCCAGCCACCCTTCCTTGCTGCCCGAGGACCCTTCAGGAGGATGCATGGAAAGCCTAGGATAAAGGTTCTCCTGTGACATGGGATGTGTTCTCATCAAAGTAGAAGGTGGCTGTGACTCTCGGTGCTTATGTTTGTTTGTTTTAAAACTGTGTTTCTAGCAGGTGGTTCTCACATTTATGTTAACTTGACCCCCTTGCATACATAAGCTTCTTGGGTGTAGTAGACAAGCAATGGTGAAGGATGCACACCGTACCTATATTGCTACCCTCAAAGAAATTAGTTTACTGTGACAAAAAAAATACATTGATGCAATATTAACAGAACACATACATTGAAATAAAAACAAAAAAGGTGTCCAAGGCAAATGACTCGCCCACAATCATATGGATAATTTGCACAAGAGCTAGGATCACGACCATGGTATGGTCTGGGGGAAAATCCTCCCTAATTAACCTGAGGTTTTGTTAACATGTATCAAGCTGCCTGTTGAGGCCTGTGGCCTTTCAGCTCCATTTCAACATTCCAAGATCAGGCAAACAGGAAAGAAACCTCCCCCTAGAGGAAATGACACTAATTTCTTATCCCTCAACAACAATGTCACTCTTGTCACCTGTGCATCTGATAGAAGCTGAGGATTCTTCAGCAGCATGACTACTCCAACCCTCAATGGTCAGCTCCCGTGGAGAACTTCATTTACCAGAGAAAGACATCCAGTGGTACATGTTTTCCAAACAAGTCTCAAGTATTGGAGATTTTCTTAAGATTAATAACTAAGTTGTTTACATGGATTTCATCAGTTAAACCCCTCAAAGATGTTTTCCATTTTATTGTTAAAACTTTTGGTGTTGGCAAAGGTCAACAAGTAAAGATTCAATGGTGAGAACTTCTGCCAACTTCTAATTCTTACTGAATTAATTGGTCATTTATTATGTTGCTGAGTGGTGCCTGAAGAAAAGAAATTGCAATAAAATCCACTACAAACTTTCAGCTTAATCCCTGTTGTGTGTTCAATGCCAGGGCCATATGTCGAAAGATATCAGGCCTACAGAATTAATCCTGATCCACCATTTAGGCTACCTAAAGCAGGTAAATCCCAGCAAAGTACCTTAAAAGAGGAACGGACAAAGTGACTCAAGGCCACAAGGAGTGGAGGGACTAACTGCTGGAAACAAAGGGGAAGGCTGTGGAATGTGGGGCGTACGAGCAATAGCCTAAGAATGTGCTGCCTGAAGCCGGTATGGGCTTCAAGCGGAAGAGGAGCTGCATGCTTAAAACTTCAAAGAACACGAGAAAACCAATGAATTAAATGTAGCTCGATGATGAGGCTGGTCAGATGGAAAAAGACTAGGGATAACAAATTTGAGGTCTCCCTTTAGGCAACTTAAGTGAGACCATGTGTCAAAATAAAATAGAAAGGGCTGGGGATGTAGCTCAGTGGTACAGTATCCTCGGGTTCAGTCCTCACTTATCCCCCACCCCAAATACAAGTGTTATGGAGATACCTAAAATGAATGGAGACTTGAGAAAAATACTATAAGTTTAAAATGACTTTTTAAAGAGTTATAGCAAAGGGGGTATGATGACAGATGCCTGGTAGAAGGTGTACCTTTTTTTTTTTTTTTTTTTTTTTAATAATGATATCTAAACATGAAAATATATAACATCTAGTTAGGAGCAGGAGAGTAATCATACATCCCAGCTTATCTGTTGTCCCGGTGAAAGTGTTACTGATCTCCCCACTTCTCTTTCACTGTCAAGATGTCCTGGTCTGGATGAAAAATTACACGGTCACCCTAGTTATAAGGGCAATGACAGGTAAGTGTGGAGTTACAAAAAAGGGGGGGGGGGAGAAGCATCTATGTTCTGTTTTAAAGAAATGTATCATTTCTAGGCTCAAAATTAAAACATCCCAAGCTTAGTGGGAACTTTTGCATGTGATTGTAAAGTATTATCCATAATTTTGAGGAACCAGAAAATAGAAATGTACCAGAACGAGCTTTGGAAAATGCCTAAAATGTAAGGGATAGTCAGATTCTAGAAGCTACAGACCAGGGAATTTCCCTTTGAATTCTACAAGATTTCTGAAATATACTGTTACATGTTTTACATCAGAAAGCCATGTTTGTTATGAAGCCAGAGCTGATGCCCTCTTCTACCTTCCCCACTGTGTGCAGAGCCAGGGGATGCCATGTTTTACTCTCCTTCCCGGACAGTGGTTAGGGCAAGGAAAGTACTAAGCTTCCAGGACTGAGCTAATCTAATCCTGCCTGGGCCCAAGATTGTGGGCATACAGCTTCCTTCCTCAAGGTCATCCTGATATGTAAAATACACAGGACACATCACAGATATGCAAATATGTGACCTTTATCTGAGTGGTAAGAGTCTGGAGAAAGAACAGGTCAGTAATACTTAGCATATGTTACTACTGTCCTAAGAAACAGGAGATTGATAGCTCTGCTAACACTGTTCTCCTGGAGGAGAGGAGCCTGCTGCAGGTAGGACAGAATCTTCTTGTTCCTAGTCAAGAAACCACTTCCTCTAGAAAGGCTCCTGATTCCCAAGACTGCACACACCTCCACGTTCCTTATGGCTAACCCACATCATTGCATTACAACATTCTATTACAATCACCTTGCTGCCCATCAATTTTGCTCCTTCACTCAGCTTTCAACTCCATGATGGTACAGAAAGTCTCTTAACAGCTGAATCATTAGCCTGGCAACAGTAATTAATGCTTACTGAATGGTGTTTTATAAAGCACACATGCCATTTTTGTTAACTCACTATCTTCTGTCCTTCCATGAGGCTGAGGGACTAAACCAGGGATCAGGTCTACTTTAGAATGTGCAGTTCGTGAGAAATTGACCACCACTTCTATAGGACTCTGTATTGCCCAAGAGAGCACTTGCATGTCATTTTAACAATTATGTATCCTTAGGTTGGTGTACAGTGCAATATTTAATTCTACACAAAACTCTTCAGATCCCAAAGTCAGTTTAGGACATAGGATTGCAGGTGACAATGGATTCACCCAAACATGTTTGGGACTGACAAAATTGTCAAATAATTGAGGTTTGCAGATTAGTTTGCAGAATCCATTCCATTATGGTAGTAATTTTTTGTCCTTTATTCTTTCCTTCACTTATTTTTCTCTTTCATCAAAGATTTCCTGAGACTTTCAGTGTACCAAGTTGCTGAACATATGAAGATTGGGTTTCTGTTTTCTTTATAACTTGCATTCACATGTGATAAAGAAAAGGGATATGTGTACTTCCAACTCTGAATTATCTAAACTACATAAGGGCTGTGAGGTCACAGTGAGTGGCAACTGCCTTACTACTGAAGGATGAATTTGATAGGCAAGATTGTAAGAGAGTATTTTAAAGTCATTTGCAAACTGACTTTTCAAGAGTCCAAACCCTACTAAGGGCAGGGCAACCTTTCTTCAATGTGAAGGAACTTTGATGCTGGGCTGGATTGAGTTATCAGCACGTGCATTCATAGTTTTCTATTCTGAATGAAGGACAACTAAATGACCTGGAAAATAACTTTAAACCTGGAAAAGATGGTGACTTTGGTCATCTAGACTCTGAGTAAAATATTCACAATATGATATTATTTATGACAGTGAATTAGTAAAAAGTCTCAAATATAGAAATATTTTATAAATATAGTTTTATTACTTGGAAATACATACAAAAATTCAAACACAGCTAAAAACAATTGCTAAGCAGAGGTCCTATCCAACCTATTTTAATGAATACATATGTCAATTATAGTCAGCATTTAAACAATTTAAGTCCTGAAACAACTTACTGTCTGCAGGATCTTTAATATTGGGTTTAAAAATTGATTACACCTATTTAAATCTTTCCTCAAAATACAGGCTATTAACATTTCAGTTTGATTCATGAGTTTTTATTTTAGAAAAATAGCTAAAGCCATTAACTGTAACTATTTTGGAAAATGGAATGCTATTTGCCCATTTCCAGTCTTCTGTCACCTTATATTCTCCACTGTTTCTCAAAAATTCCAAATAATTGCTAACAGAAAGCATTTGCAACTTCCAGTAGCTCTCTGGGATACAGAAGTGTGGGCCTAACAGCCTTGAAATCATTTAAGGTGGCAAGAGTTTTTTTTCTTTTACTACTTCCCATTTTGGCAATTTTATGTCATTTTATTTTTGCCCAACCAGACTCTCTCTCTCTTTGTCAAAGAAAAAGTAAAAATTGAGTTATTCTGTCTTTCCTGATTGTCGATCCATTACGCTACTTTACCCATTCTTCTCTGCCTTGAATCAGGTTTAAAAAAAAAAAAAGCCTTCTTGGCAACTTCAGCATTTTCTATAAATTTAAGCTCATTCTGAGCTTTACCACTTCAAACACTGTTTTATATTTCACGCTCCTCTTTGTAGCTTTTATCATGCCAGTATCCCTTCTTCTGCACATGATTTTTGACAACCTGACTTCATCAGAGAGCTCTCTGTATTTTTGATGCCTATTCTCTACCTTCCTAAGTTCATTTAACGTTAAAATTTTTTTTTTTTTTTTTTTTTAGAATGTCATCTAAAGAAAATTTTCATCTTTTGCTGGTCCCCTCTCATGATTGGTACAGTTTTTTAAAAAACTGGAAAGGGGAGCTGGCAGAGAAACTGAAAGACAAGTTTCTGGTTTGGATTTTGCTACTCAACTGTGCTCTTCAGTCTGGTCTAAATCCTCTCTCGTCACAGCCCAGGAAACACCAAATAAACTATGAGTCTTCTACTGTAACATCCTCTGATTCAGGTTCGGAGGGAAGTCTAAATTATGAGACCTGCTTCCACAATATTCTTCCTCAATCCTAAATATGAACATACTTCCCTAAGATCTGGCAACAGATCTCTACTACAATACATATGCAGTACAGATCCCATTTTTGGCATATAAGGCCTTCTGTGATCAGCTTCATTTTTTCTCAATCTCTACTGCACTTGACACTCCCGTAAGAACTTCTTATTTTCTCTAGTACACTGCTTGATACCTTTGCTCAGATTATTCCATCAGTCCAGATCCCTACCTGCTGAAGTTATCTCCTCAATAAAATCTTGGGAACTCAGTGATCCTTTATGCCAGCCACGTGACTCTCTATTTTCTTCTACCTTTATACCTGTTAATATTTAAATATCCATCTGCCTGACAACACTGTAAGGAACTCTAGAGCACAAATTATACCTTATCCATCTTCTCCTTCCTCACATACGATAGTACCTAAAAACTGACCTTGACTATACATTACAGAAACTTCCTTCCCATAACTTCTTTAGATCCTAGTTTGATCTCTTAAGATTCAGACAGTGCCAGCCCTTCAAATATCTACATTGTTCCCAGACCCCAGTTTTCTCCAGGCAAAACAGCCTTAACATTTGTTTCAAAATCTATTACCCTAAGCTGTCCTTTCATGGAATGCACTTGAGCTTGTTAATAACTTTTTATAAAATTGGGCATCAAGTCCTGATGAGTGCTGGACACTCTCAGGGGTACAAAAATCACCCAAGGTCACTTTGTTTCTCATTCATTTAATAAGCATTTGACGATGACTACTAAGTGTCCAGGAATGCCAGGCACTAGATATAAAGACATACAATTCAGTACCTTGTCCTCAATGGCTTCAGTCTAGAGAAGACAATGACAGTGGCAGGGCTGGGGCCTAAGTCCAACATGTATGAAGCTAAAGAATGTATCTTCAAATCCAGTCGCTTTCTTAACAACTCTTACCCTAGATCACGTTGAACATGTGCTCCTTGAGGCTTTTTCATAATACCCTAAAGCCTGCTCTCTGCAATACTTGAGTACTATCTTTTCTTATTTTTTTAAACCTAACTACAGGATTACAACTCCATCAACTGAACTGCATGTGCTGCTTTTGGTCTTGTATGTTAGCTTGTTGTAGTACCTGGGCATTTTCATCCTGACCCTCTCAGATTTGGCCCATCCTCTGACCTGAACACTGCAATTCTGACTTCATTCAAGTTATTAATTAAAAGCAATGAAGAGAAAGGAGCTAAGGCCCAAACTCTAGAAAGCTCTGTTCTACTTTCCTAATAAAATGCTCTAAACATGCCACTTATCACTTTATTGACATTTATTATTCTGAACAAAACTATGGAAATTAAGGATAATTCATGCATAACTAAGAGTTCTAGACTGATTTTAAAAATAACAATTATTAAATATCCATTATAAATATTGATTTTATTTTAAAAGGACTGAAAGATGTTACATATATTACATACTACATATAATGGCACATGTCAACCTTTTAAGCTTAAAAATAATCTTTCCCCAAACTGGGACTGATTTATACCCCAAGGAGAAAATGACCCTTGGCCTATAGCACCAACCCAGGCCCCGAGGAAAGCCAATTTTGGACCTGTCTGTCCTCTAGCCATGGGATTCCTGAATGACACTGAGGGTCCTCTCCCTCTGGTTCTTCTCCCTGGCAGTATTGAAGCCTGGCACAGGGACCATCTAACTGTACACTGCAGGCCTGGGAAATCAGGGAATGTAGAGAGGGGAGGATCCTTCAACAATTTTACAATGGGAAAAAATTAAATACAGCTATAATAAGACTCTACAAGACAGAAGGAGGCTTAAAATTATTGAAATACAATTTCTCTGCTGGTTTTATCTTAGGAAACTGAAGTCTTATGATATTAGAGGAGCCTTAAAAAATTATCTAGTTCAATACTATTAACCTGCTCGACAGTATCTCCCCTTCCCAGATTTAGGTATAATTCTTTCAAAGTTTTAAATACCATCCATATGCCACTTTCTCAGACAAACACATAGAAATTTAATAATACTTTCATTTTCTTTTTCTTAATTCATAAGGACAATTTCTGCCAAATGTTCTGGCTTATGGCTCTCCTCCTCTTCATAGTATGTTTAAGTTTACACATTAAGAATAAAAAAAATGCCACTATGGAATTTTCATAAGCAATATCCAACCAATCAGTAAAACACAGTACACAGTGTAAAAATTTTAATTTATTCCCCCCCCCAAGTATCCAGAATATATACCCCCTTAGCTTTCAGAAATATGATAATGAAAGTACCAAGAAAACTGATCATATGAAAGGAAAAAAAAGAAAAGCACATACTACATAGGAAACATCCCTAAATCCTCCCTAACCTATAGTGCAAGTTAATGGTATGTATCTGGCAATGTAACTGTTCACTTGATTTATAAAAACTGTACAGGACAGAATTAAAGCAAAGAGAGGCCTCTGATTTTTATTTATTTTTTTTTAACCCTAGCAGATTTTTTAAAAGAGGCTATTTTAAATGACAATGTATTTTGAGTCAGGGGGAGGAAAAAAAAATTAAAAACCCAAAACTTCTTTCAGTTTATTCAAAATAAAAATACACATAGAATTATGAAAATATAGGTTTACTATTTCCACCACGTAAGTTGATGTTGCTGTTGAAAGGCTTGCAAATTGTTTTTCAAGTTTTTAAAGCTCATCTCGATCCCTCAATAAAGTATACCTATATTCGCTGGGTGCTAGCTTCTGGAAGGAGCTCTCAGGTGGACTGCTTGCTACATCCTGGACTTGCTACAAAAGAAAAAAATGAGACATTTTTGTACCATTATACTTTATGGAGTTAAAATATTTTATTAAGAGTATTAGATGAATAGTGTTGCCTTATAATTCTTTCCTTATTAATCGATAAAACATAGCAAGAGTACCAAAGGCAAGAGTTAAGTTTGAAGCCTTGATTTCCTCATTTAAAATGTCCTTCCTCTGATTCTCGACAGGCTGCACAACCTGAGTTTGGCCCAACCCTCCCCTCTTACAAAGGATTGCTAAGACAATGGAAAGCACCTTACTCTGTAGATACAGCTCTTATTTATCAGTTACTCAGATGCCAGAAATTATTCCAGCTCAGTTTAAATAAGGAGGGAAAAATATAACACACTGAAAGAATTTAATTTATGCAGTATTTTACTTGTATACCAGAAGACCAAAATATATGGCAAAACTGTAAGAGTGACTTCCAAACATTCTAAAGAAAAGGCAGTGTAGTCTTTCCCTTATCTCCTCACGAGCAGGCCTGAATGTTGCCACTTTAATATCCCCTATAATGAACAATGGGCACACAGTGCATGTATTGCATATTATATATATTAGCATGTTCTCATTAAAACAGAAAGTAAGGTATCTACAAACTTACTATGACTTTGTGATAGTCTACTTCTCTGGTACATTTTTCAATTTTGCTGAGATACATGTTTGGATTAATTAAGCTGAAATTATATTACTATAAAGCAAATATTTACAGTATTCAGTGCCCACTGGGTATTAGTACACAAAGATGAATACACAAAATACAAGGAGTTCATTGTCTAACGGAGAAGCAGAAACACATTAGGACACTACAATAATGGTAAACCACATCTTTCCTAATCTGATAGAATGCTAAGCAGGCCTTTTCTGAGAAAAATAATCACCCTTGAGTTACTGCCAATAACCAGTTTGCCTCCTTCTTGCTATCTAAGAAAAGTCTAATCCCCCATTTTTCAAGGAAAAAGCATGTCATCAGATTCTCAAAGAGAACTCATGACTCTGAACCTTATGACTTTAAAAAATTGTTTTTAATTATATTTTTTCAGTTGTTGATGGACACAATACTTTTATTTTATTTATTTATTTTTATGTGGTGCTGAGGATTAAACCCAGTGCCTCACCTGAGGTAGGCGACCACTCTACCACTGAGCTACAACCCAGCCCCTAATCTACTTTTAAATAAGGTAAATTCAGATTTTATTTTTCTTTCATCAATGGAGGTTCTTTGGGCAAAATAGAGGAGGGTTTGTGGTACATGTCATTTCCCTTCTGAGTTTCATGGTATTAGACATGCTATAAATCATAATATATCAAAATGCAAATTTAGCACTGGTTAGTAAAGCAGGGACATAGAGATAACTTGTAAAAGAAGTTACAAAGTAGAAAGAGTAAAATTCTCATGTTAACCATTTTATATATATATATATTTTTTTTTTTTTTTTTTTTTTTTTTTTTTTTTTTTGATACTGTGGATTGAAAACCCAAGGATTTTTAACCACTGAGCCACATCCCCAGTCCTTTTTATTTTGAGCCAGGATCTTGCTAAGTTGCTTAGGCCCTCAATAAGTTGCCAAGGCTGGCTCTGAACTTGTGATCCTCCTGCTTCAGCCTCTGAAGTCACTAGGATTACAAGTGTGTGCCACCATGCCTGACTAAGCATATTTTAACTAAGAATGTATGTATACAAATAAAAGCAAACATTTTGATAAGTAGTTGTGAAGCATTCTAAAATTCTAAATAAGTTCTGAGTATTACCAATACTTTATTCTTGAAAAACTCTTAAAAGTCGTTATAAGAACAGCAAAAATCATTGCTTTCTTTATAGTATGTTCAATCTTCCTAGACACAGGAAGGCTTGAACAATCACTAGAATTCACTGACTTCAGTGACTTATCTGCTCCCAACTCCTACTTTTATCTGAAGCCAACTGTATCTAACTCTTTTATAGTCATTTTCTGCAGAGGTCATAATCAAACCACCTTAGTTTAGATGATCTAGAAACTATAGTGTAAATATTTCACATTTCTAAAGCCCTAAGGTTTTTAAAAGTAATTTGAAAGCAGCATAATTTGTGTGTTTTCTATAGTGTATTCAGAATTTCTTTACACAGATACTCAGAAGTTAATACTCAAGTCAACTCAGGAACTTCACATCCTCTCTAAAAAAGAGTTCTCACTGGAAAACAAGCAGGAGTCCTACCTCTCCTGGGGCTGTATCAGTTGGGTCAGGTCCATGATGGAATTCTCTGTGCAGTTTTCCAGAATGTAAATCAAAAACAAATTGCTTCAGTTTTCCAGGAATTCTAAAACCAAAACAAAATAAAAATAGTTTAAACTGCTGAAACACATATACCTCTATTTTACCAACCTCACAATATTTAAAAAAAAAAAACTTAAATTTTTTTTTTTATCTACAATCACATCAATGCAACCATAACTATTACAGGACAGGTATATGTCAATATGGTTGTAAACACAGCATCTAGATACTGAGTGTACTTGTTTCATACATATTTTTCTGTGCTTTTTTTTTTTTTTTGGTACCAGGGATTGAACTCAGGGGTACTTAACCACTGAACAACATTACCAGTCTTTTTATTTTGAGACAGGGTCTTGCTAAGTTGTTGAGGCTGGTTTTGAATTTGCAATCCCCCTGGCTTACTCTTCCAAGCCACTGGAATTAAAAGAGTGCACCACCGTGCCCAGCTCTATGCCTATCATTTTAACAGACACATTGTAGGCTGTCAAAATGCTGTATCCAAATTTACTTAACCACACTGTTTATGACTGGGCATTTATATAGTTTTCTTAATTTTATATATATATATATATATATATATAAAAAACTTAAAAACCTAGGCCCTGCAAAATCACATTAAAAATAACAGGAAGGGTTCAAGGAAAAAATAATGTTAGGAGTTATCTTAAACTAAGCAGTTTTGCATAAAGAGCCTACAACAAAAATACTAGTACCACTCAACCTGCACCATCACTTGAACCCAGTGCCCCTCGTAACCTTATCCTGGAGCCTGTGAAATGCAGGTCCTTGAAGGCATTCACTGCTAGTAAGAACCAGTTTCATGAAATTAATCTGAACCAGGTGTAGTCGCCACATTTTTTCCTAAACATACGTAGAAACATCTTCACAACTGCTTCAACCACACATGTAGCCTCACTGAACAGTTTAGAAGCAAAGCACTGAGGCTGGAGTTGTGGCTCAGTGGTGGAGCACTTGCCTGGCATGTGGAGGCCCTGGGTTCAATTCTCAGCACCACATAAAATAAATAAATAAATGAATGTCCATGACAAAAAAAAAAGTATGTGTATATATATATATATATGCAAAGCACTTCTCAAAGCCATTAAGTGAACTTTTATGTCTACTAGAAAGGCACTACTACTTGATTTTCAGTTACTTTGTTTTATTTTGGAGATCTTCATCAACCCCTGAGTCATTGTCTTTAACTGTGAAAAAAGCTTAATTTCATGGTTTCAAAACATTCTGAGGAAAATGATAGATGAACCAATACAACTCCACTCTGGACATGGACATTATTCCCTTAATTACCTACCAATTATGTAGAAGCAAATTTACAACACAGAGACATGCACTGTGGCAGAATAGACCATAATGAATTAAGCAGGCTGGGGAGATAGCTCAGTCGGTAGAGTGCTTGCCTTGCATGCACAAGGCCCTGGGTTCGATCCCCAGCACGGCAAAAAAATAAATAAATAAATAAATAAATTAAGCAGATTTACATGAGGCTTTTTTCTTTGTATTTATTTGAGTTATAGCTGATAAACTAGGATTGCAGTGTTAAAAGAATAAGAACTTTTGACAAAATGTGGGCAAATCATACCCAAAAAACATAAGTCAATTTCTGCTATTGTTCTCTGAAGTCTTGCTAACATGTTTTTTTTAACTGAAATTTGTTTTGCTAATTTGGTTAAGAAAAAGGTACCTGCATTTTAATTTACATTTTTTCAGAAATTAAGTATTTTCTTTTCATTATTTGTTTCAATTTATATTTCTGCTTATATGAATTATCTTACCTTCTTACTGAGATGTTGGTACTTTTAAAAATTCACTATATATTTAAACAGAAACACTCTTTTTCACATCTGTTGTCAGAATTGCAATGTAGTTCCACACACACTATCATTCCTTGGGTAGAACTGACTCTTTAAATCATTTCTTGTAGCAAAGAATAGTTGGCTTGTGTTAATACTGCCAGTTTCTTTTTCTTTTTATCCTCTCTTGAGGTCCTGGAAGTGCTCTTTTTCCCCTTCAATATCTCCCACTGAGATTTACCAACCAATAACTTCATTGTACAGTCATTTTGGCTCCCCACTAGCTCCAATGCAACAGAGACCAGCAGGTGCCAAATGCACAGTTTACAAATACAAATGACTGTCAGGTAGCTGTATTGACAGACTGCCTTTGAAAGGTTCTCTGGTGTTGAAGTAATTGCACATGCACCAGAGATAAACAATGAGAGAAGATCAATTTAAATTTAATCTGACATCATATACTGTCACCCATAGCAAAATGCTGAAATAATATCTCTAGAAACGCAAATGGTCTATAATGTTTAAGACAGAGGTCCTGCTAGTTTGGTTTCATAAGGTCCAAAGACTATCACAACTAATACAGTGTGAATTGGATTTGCTAGTCAAGAAATAATTTATGAATGATTCAATCTTAAATGTGACAAATTCATAGAGAACATTCAAGACAGATTTTCCCTAACTTGATTTTTCCCCTCTTGTCAACAGACTAAAGAATTGTGAGCAAAAGGCAAAGACAGGGAGATAGGACGAATCTGAAGTGATGGGCAGAAAAAGAGATTACACAAGGGCTCTTAAACAGCACCTGGCCACAAACTATCCATCATTATTAAGGAGTAACAATCAGTGAACAATAAATGGTCAAGAAAAGAGACAAAGTGGTAATCTGCTGAAAGATCCTTACCATAATCAGCAAAATTATATTTTTGCAAATAATTTTCCTAACCAGGACATCTAAGTGTTCTCTTCCATCCTCCACTTTTCCTTTGTTTACAATTCTTTATTTTTAGATGAGGCAAAACACAGTGAAACACACAAATGTTAAATGTATGAACAAGCTTTGACAAATGCATACAGGAGTTATTTTTATTATTTAAAAAAATTTACATATAGTAGATAATTTACTTTTTTTGAGAACAATTTTCTTATTCACTGATAGTCCATCTTTAGATGTTTCTTTTCTATGTACATATCATTTGTTTTATTACAGAGCAAAGCCGTAGGGCTGGGGTTGTGGCTCCAGTGGTGGAACACTTGCCTAGCATGTGTTAGGCACTGAGTTCAGTTCTCAGCAACCACATATAAGTAAATAAAATAAAGGTCCATCAACAACTAAAAAAAAAAAAAAAAAAAAAAAAAGCAAAGCCCTAAAAAGGGAGACTAGTTAGTCCTCAGACTTAGATCCACCTTCATCCTGACTAATCTGGAAATAACAAAATTTGTCTCTTTGTCAGACAAAACCACACAAAGCCAATCACGAAGATTATTCTTCTTAAGGTATTTCTTGGTAAGATATTTCAAATACCTCTTAGAGGACTGTTTCTCAGAAACAACTGTGATCTTATTCTTGAAGCGTTCAATGTGAACAACATTCTGTTTTCCCACTGACTTTAACCTTCTCCCTCAGAAACTGTTAATATTTTAAAATAGAGAAAATGCAACACTAGGGAAGAAAACCCTAGATATTCACTAGGGAGGGTACCAAAATTTTCAGAATCAAAATTCCCTTCTTCTATGAGACGAGTAAGGTCCAAATTAAACTTCCAGGTTGTTCTCTTAGGCTTTCTGTCTTTCTGTGGTGCCATCTTGACAGTTGGCCATGTGACCAGAGAACAATAATTCACTTTTTTTCAAAGTTCTATAAGCTTTAACATATACCAAGAATTTTGTTACCACTTCCACAAAACCAGGTAAGGACAATTCAACACCTTTTGTAAACTCAGACCTTTCCTTTTCCACTAACTCTTGGCAACTACTAATCTGTCCTCTCTGTTCCTTCAGTGTTATATACATGCAATCATACATATGTGATCATGAGAAGGGCTCTTACCCTTAGCACACCTCTTTAAAGGACATTCATTCATTCTACTGCTGAACAGTATTTCATGGATGTATATACAATAATTAGTTTGTCCATTTACCCACTTAAGGGCATTTTGGTTGTTTCCAGATTTTGGTGATCATGAATAATGCCACTACAAACACTTGTGCACACATTTTTTTGTGAATTTTATTCCTTTAAAATAAATACTAGGTCAAATGGTAAGTATATGTTTAACTTGTTAAAGAAACTGCCAAACTTTTTCTAGAGTGGCTGGATCATATGCAATCTCACCAGCAAGGACTGAGAATTCCAGTGGATCCACATCCTAGTAAACATTTGGTATTGTTATTATTTTAATTAAGGCATTCTAAAGAAATACAATAGCATCTCACTGCAGTTCTAACTTGCAATTCTGTAAGGACCAATGATGTTGGGCTTCTTATGTGTTTATTTGCTATCTGTATATCTTTTTTACATTCTAATGATTTTCAATGATAATGAAGACCAATTTATTAATTTTCTTTTATGAATAGTGCTTTTGATATTCTAGGAACTCTGTTTAATGTCAAGCCATGACAGTTCTCCTATATTTAGTCCTAAGAGTTTTCTAGCTCAATCTTCTACACTTACGTCTATGATCAACATTTTTTAGGGGGTGGATACCGGGTTTGAACTCAGGGGCACTCAACCACTTAGCCACATCCCCAGCCCTATGTGTATTTTATTTAGAGACAGGGTCTCACTGATTTGCTTAGTGCCTTGCCACTGCTGAGGCTGGCTTTGAATTCACAATCCTCATGCCTCAGCCTCCTGAGCCCCTGGGGTTACAGTCTATGATCAATTTTAAGTTGATTATTCCTGAGAGGAAATTCTTTGGTATGAGGAAGTTCAATTGGTGCAGCATCCTTTGTTAAAAAGATTATCTCCTCTGAATTGCCTCTGAATCACTAAAAAAATAAAAAACATACTGCGTCTATATTTCTAGACTACTATGTCCCATACAATGTACCTATTCTTTCATCAATATTCACACTTTAATTTCTTTTGTCTGGCTAATTGGTCTGGCTAGAGTTTCAAGGACAATGTTGAATAGAAGTGGTGAAAGAGGACACCCCTGCCTTGTTCCAGTGTTTAGGGAGAATGCTTTCAGTTTCTCTCCATTTAGAATGATGTTCTCCATGGGCTTATAATAGATAGCCTTTACAATGTTGAGGTATGTTCCTACTATCCCTATTTTTTCTAGTGTTTTCAGCATAAAGGAGTGCTGTATTTTATCAAATACTTTTTCTGCATTTATTGAAATAATCATGTGATTCTTAACTTTAAGCCTGTTGATGTGGATGTTGATATCTGGATGTTGAACCAACCTTGCATCCCTGAAATGAAACCCACTTGATCATGGTACACTATCTTTGTAATATGTTTTTCTATGTCATTTGCTAAAATTTTGTTAAGAATTTTTGCATCTATGTTCATTAGGGATATTGGTCTGAAGTTTTCTTTCCTCAGTGTGTCTGTCTGGTTTTGGTATCAGGGTAATATTAGCTTCATAGAATGAGTTTGGAAGGGCTCCCTCCTCTTCTATTTCATGGAATACTTTGAGGAATATTGGAATGAACTCCTCTTTGAAGGTCTTGTAGAGCTCAGCTGAGAATCCAACTGGTCCCAGACTTTTCTTTGTTGGTAGGCTTTTGATGACTTCTTCTATTTCATTGCTTGAAACTGATCTATTTAAATTGTGTATGTCCTCCTGATTCAGTTTGGGTGAAGAACTCAAACTATCCCTATTTGCCAATGATATGATTCCATATTTACAGGAACTGAAAAATTCCACCAGAAAATTTCTAGAACTCATAAATGAATCAGTAAAGTGGCAGGTTATAAAATCAATGCTCATAAATCTAATGCATTTTTATTCATAAGTGATGAATCCTGTGAAAGAGAAATAAGGAAAACTACCCCATTCACAATAGCCTCAAAAAAAAAAAAAATACTTGGGAATCAATCTAACAAAAGAGGTGAAAGACCTCTACAATGAGAACAACAGAACACTAAAGAAAGAAATTAAAGAAAACCTTAGAAGATGGAAAGATCTCCCATGTTCTTGGATAGGCAGAATTAATATTGTCAAAATGGCCATACTACCAAAAGTGCTATACAAATTCAAGGTAATTCCAATTAAAACCCCAATACATACCACATAGAAAAAGAGCAAGCAATCATGGAATTCATTTGGAAGAATAAGAGACCCAGAATAGCTAAAGCAATCCTTAGCAGGAAGAGTGAAGCAGGGGGTGTATCACAATACCAGACCTTCAACTATACTATAGAGCAATAGTAACAGAAACAGCATGGGATTGGCATCAAAACAGACAAGTAAATCAATGGTACAGAATAGCAGACACAGAGACAAACCCACATAAATACAGTTTTCTCATACTAAACAAAGGTGCCAAAAACATACAATGGAGAAAAGATAGCCTCTTCAACAAATGGTGCTGGGAAAACTGGAAATCTATATGCAGCAAAATGAAACTCAACTCAAAATGGATCAAGGACCTCGGAATCACACCAGAGACCCTGCACCTTAGAGAAGAAGAGGTAAGTCCAAATCTTCATCATGTTGGCTTAGGACCAGACTTCCTTAACATGACTCCCGAAGCACAAGAAATAAAAGCAGGAATCAATAATTGGGTAGATTCAAACTAAAAAGTTTTTTCTCAGCATAGGAAACTATCAACAATGTGAAGGGACACCCTACAGAGTGGAGAAAATCTTTGCCACACATACCTCAGATATACCACTAATCTTCAGAATCTATAAAGAACTCAAAAAACTCTACACCAAGAATAGAAATAACCCAATCAATAAATGAGCTAAGAAAATGAGCAGACATTTCACAGAAGAAGACCTACAAGCAAACAACAGATAAATGAAAAAATGTACAACATCTCTAGTAATAAGAGAAATGCAAATCAAAACTACCCTAAGATTCCATCTCACCCCAGTTAAAATGGCTATATCAAGAATACAAGCAATAGGTGTTGGCAAGGATGTGGGGGAAAAGGTACAATCATACATTGCTGGTTGGGTTGCAAATTAGTGCAGCCACTATGGAAAGTGGTGTGGAGATTCCTTAGAAAACTTGGAATGGAACCACTATTTGACCCAGCTATCCCACTCGTTGGCCTATACCCAACGGACCTAAAATCAACATACTACAGTGATGCAGTTTCAATGTTCATAGCTGCTCAATTCACAATAGCTAGATTTGTGGAACCAACCTAGATGCCCTTCAATTGATGAATGGATAAAGAAACTGTGGTATATATATATGCAATGGATATTAGCCATAAAGAAGAATAAAATTATGGCATTTGCAGGTAAATGGATGCAGTTGGAGAATATCATGCTAAGTGAGATAAGCCAATCTCTCTCTGATAAGCAGATGATGATACATAACAGGGGGTGGTAACAGGGGGAGGCAAGAATGGACGAAGAATGGATTGTATAGAGGAAAAAGAGGGGTGGGGAGGGAGTGGGGGGAAGGAAAAATAATGACACAAACATCATTACCCTGTGTACAAGTATGATTACACAAATGGTACCACTCTACTTCGTGTACTACCAGAGAAACAACAGTTGTACTCCATTTGTGTATAGTGATTCAAAATAAACAAATAAAAAAGAAAAAAAGAAAAGAAAAAATTTTACATACTTAATTACTTTAGTGTCTTAAAATCAAAGTGCACGAACTTTGTTTCTTTTCCAAAACTGTTTTGGCTTTTGTAGTGTTGTCTTTCCACATAAATTTTAGAATCATCCTGTCTAAATCTACAATGAATCTAGCTGAAATTTTGACTGGGTTTATATTAGGTCTATATAGGTCAACCTGGGGACAACAGATAACTGTACTGTGATCCATGAACACAATGTATCACCTCATTTGTTTTGGTCTTGGATTCCTTTCCTAAGTATTTTATAGTTTCTATCTAGCATACAGATCCTACACATATTTTATCAGATTTATAGTAGGTAGGTTTTTTTTCCCTCTTTTGGAACTAATAAATGGAACTTTATTATAATAAATATTTATTTATAATAAATGGAACTTTTAAAACTTTTGCTTTCCAATTGTACAGTTAATTAAGAAAAAACATATATTTTTTAAAATTTACTTTTATTGTAAACAAATGTTATTGTAAACATGTTATTTCTGTTTGTACATGGAGTAACAGCATACCATTTGCATATTCATACATTTACATAGAGTAATGATGTTTGATTCATTCCGTTATTTTTTTCCTCCCCCTCCACCCCTCCCACCTCTCTTTCCCCTCTATGCAGTCCCTCCTTCCTCCATTCTTATCCCACTCCCACCCCCCATTAAGTGTCATCATCCGCTTATCAGTGAGATCATTCCTCTTTTGGATTTTTGAGATTGACATGATATTAACATGATATTCTCCAATTTCATCCATTTGCCTGCAAATGCCATAATTTTATTATTCTTTATAGCTGAGTAATATTCCATTGTATATATATACCACAGTTTCTTTATCCATTCATCAATTGAAGGGCATCTAGGTTGGTTCCATAGTCTGGCTATTGTGAATTGAGCAGCTATGAACATTGATGTGGCTGCATCTCTGTAGTATGCTGATTTAAAGTCCTTTGGGTATAGGCCGAGGAATGGGATAGCTGGGTCAAATGGTAGCTCCATTCCAAGTTTTCTAAGGAATCTTCACACTGCTTTCCAGAGTGGCTGCACTAATTTGCAGTCCCACCAGCAATGTATGAGTGTAGCTTTTCCCCCACATCCTCTTCAACACCTATTGTTGCTTGTATTCTTGATAATCGCCATTCTAATTGGGGTGAGATGGAATCTTAGTGTAGTTTTGATTTGCATTTCTCTTATTGCTAAAGATGGTGAAGATTTTTTCATATATCTGTTGATTGCTTGTACATCTTCTGTGAAGCGTCTGTTCATTTCCTTAGCCCATTTGTTGATTGGGATATTTGTATTCTTGGTGTAGAGTTTTTTGAGTTCTTTATAGATTCTGGAAATTAGTGCTCTATCTGAAGTATGAGTGGCAAAGATATTCTCCCACTCTGTAGGCTCTCTCTTCGCATTGCTGATAGTTTCCTTTGCTGAGAGAAAGATATTTAGTTTGAATCTATCCCAGTTATTGATTCTTGCTTTTATTTCTTGTGCTATGGGAGTCCTGTTAAGGAAGTCTGATCCTAAGCCAACAAGGTGAAGATTTGGACCTACTTTTTCTTCTATAAGATGCAGGGTCTCTGGTCTGATTTCAAGGTCCTTGATCCATTGAGTTGAGTTTTGTGCAGGGTGAGAGACAGGGGTTTAGTTTCATTCTGTTGCATATGGATTTCCAGTTTTCCCAGCACCATTTGTTGAAGAGGCTATCTTTTCTCCATTGCATATCTTTGGCACCTTTGTCTAATATTAGAAAATTGTATTTATTTGGGTTTGTGTCCATGTCCTCTATTCTGTACCATTGATCTACCTGTCTATTTTGGTGCCAATACCATGCTGTTTTTGTTACTATTGCTTTGTAGTAGAGTTGAAGTTCTGGTATTGTGATACCCCCTGTTTCATTCTTCCTGCTAAGGATTGCTTTAGCTATTCTGGGTTTCTTATTCTTCCAGATGAATTTCATGATTGCTTGCTCTATTTCTGTGAGGAAATTGGGATTTTAATTGGACTTGCATTGAATCTGTATAGTACTTTTGGTAGTATGGCCATTTTGACAATATTAATTCTGCCTATCCAAGAACATGGGAGATCTTTCTACCTTCTAAGGTCTTCCTTAATTTCTTTCTTCAGTGTTTTGTAGTTTTCAATGTAGAGCTCTTTTATCTCTTTGGTTAGATTGATGCCCAAGTATTTTATTTTTTTTTTGAGGCTATTGCAAATGGAGTTGTGTTCCTCATTTCCCTTTCAGCTGTTTCGTCGCTTGCGTATAAAAATGCTGTGGATTTATGTGTGTTGATTTTATAGCCTGCTATTTGGCTGAATTCATTGATAAGGTCTAGAAGTTTTCTGGAGGAGGTTTTTAGATCTTCTAAATATAGAATCATGTCATCCGCAAAGAGTGACAGCTTAAGTTCCTCTTTTCCTATTCTTATCCCTTTAATTTCTTTAGTCTGACTAATTGCTCTGGCTAGAGTTTCAAGGACAATGTTGAATAGAAGTGGTGAAAGAGGACATCCCTGTCTTGTTCCCATTTTTAAAGGGAATGGTTTCAGTTTTTCTCCATTAAGAATGATGTTGGCCATGGGCTTAGCATAAATAGCCTTTACAATGTTCAGGTATGTTCCTACTATCCCTATTTTTTCTAGTGTTTTGAGCATGAAGGGGTGTTGTATTTTGTCAAATGCTTTTTCTGCGTCAATTGAAATAACCATATGATTCTTATCCTTAAGTCTATTGACATGATGGATTACATTTATTGATTTACGAATGTTGAACCATCCTTGCATTCTAGGAATGAACCCAGTTGATTGTGGTGCACAATTTTCTTAATATGTTTTTGGATATGGTTTGCCAATATTTTGTTAAGGATCTTTGCATGTATATTCATCAAGGATATTGGTCTAAAATTTTCTTTCCTTGATGTGTCTTTTCCTGGTTTGGGTATGAGGGTGATATTAGCTTCATAGAATGAGTTCGGTAGGGTACCCTCCTTTTCTATTTCCTGGAATACTTTGAGAAGTATTGGAATGAGTTCTTCTTTGAAGGTCTTGTAGAACTCAGCTGAGAATCCATCTGGTCCTGGGCTTTTCTTGGATGGTAGATTTTTAATGGCTTCTTCTATTTCATTGCTTGATATTGATCTGTTTAAATCATGTATGTCCTCCTGGTTCAGTTTGGGAGGAGCATATATCTCTAGAAATTTGTCAATGTCTTTGGTAGTTTCTATTTTGTTGCACTACAGATTTTCAAAGTAGCTTCTCATTATGTTCTGTATCTCAGTGGTGTCTGTCGTGATATTTCCTTTTGCATCATGTATTTTAGTAATTTGAGTCTTCTCTCTCCTTCTCTTTGTTAGTGTGGCTAAGGGTTTGTCTATTTTGTTTACTTTCTCAAAGAACCAACTTTTTGTTATGTCAATTTTTTGAATAGTTTCTTTTGTTTCAATTTCATTGATTTCAGCTCTGATTTTAATGATTTCCTGTCTTCTACTACTTTTGCTGTTCTTCTGTTCTTCTTTTTCTAGGGCTTTGAGCTGTAATGTTAGGTCATTTAATTGTTGACTTTTCATTCTTTTCTGGAATGCGCTCCATGCAATGAATTTTCCTCTTAGTACCACTTTCATAGTGTCCCAGAGATTTTGATATGTTGTATCATCATTCTCATTGACCTCTAAGAATTTTTTAATCTCCTCCCTGATGTTTTTTGTTATCCATGTTTCATTCAATAGCATATTATTTAGTCTCCAAGTGTTGGAGTAATTTCCTTTTTTTATTTTGTCATTGATTTCTACTCTCAGTCCATTATGATCTGCTAGAACACAAGGCAGTATCTCTATTTTTTTGCATTTCCTAAAGGGCTGCTTTGTGGCATAACACATGGTCTATTTTTGAGAAGGTTTCATGTGCTGCTGAGAAGAAAGCATATCCACTCCTTGATGGATGGAATATTCTATATATGTCTATTAAGTCTAGGTTATTGATTGTGTTACTGAGTTCTATGGTTTCTTTGGTTGGATTTTGTTTGGAAGATCTATCTAGTGGTCACAGCAGTGCATTAAAGTAGCCCAGAATTATTGTGTTGTGGTCTATGTGATTCTTGAAATTGAGAAGATTTGTTTGATGTACAGGGATGCAGCATTGTTTGGGGCATAAATATTTACTATCGTTACATCTTCCTGATTTATGGTTCCCTTAAGCAGTATGAAATGTCCTTCTTTATCCCTTCTGACTAACTTTGGCTTGAAGTCCACTTTATCTGATATAAGGATGGAAACGAAAAATATATTTTTTTAAACTTAACTTTGTATCCTACTAAAATAAAATCACTTCTGAGTTCTAGTTTTTTAATAGACTCAGTGGTAATTTCCACATAGACCATCATGTTATCCACAAAGAAAGTGAGTTTTATTTTTTTCTCGTTTGAATGCCTTTTATTGATTTTTCTTTTATTTTTAAGTGTACTTGCTAGGACTTCTGGCATAATACTGAATAGAAATGGCAGTTTTCAACTTTAAGCATTCAGTCTTTCACTATTAAATATTAGGTACAGGTTGTTTATAGCTGCCCTTTGTAAGATAGAGGAAGTATTTTTTTTTTTTTGAGGATATTTCATGCTATTTCCCATAATGGCTATACTAATTTATATTACCACCATTAGTGTACAAGTTTCCCTTTTCTCCATACTAGCACTCGTTGTCTTTGTGATGAAACCTTTTCTAACAGGTGTGAGGTCAATGTCTCATTGTAGTTTTAATTTCCATTTTCTTAATGCTTTGTATTGAACATCTTTTTTCATATCTTTTGGCTACTTTTATGTTATCTTTTGACAATGTTCAGATCCTTTGTTCATTTGTTTTCTAACTATTGAGTTCCTCATATTTTGGATATTAATCAATTATCAGGCATGTGATTTGCAAATATTATCTCCTATTTCATAAGCTGTCTCTTCATTTTGTGTTTTTTGCTGTGCAAGAAGCTCTTTAGTTTGATGAAATCCCAATTGTCTCTGCTTTTGCTGCCTGTGCTTTTGGGGTTGTATCCACAAAATTGCTGCCTGGATCAATGTAATGGAGCTCCCCCTACATTTCCTCTAGTAGTTTTACAGCTCAGGTTTTAAGTCTTCAATCCATTTCGAGTTGATGTTTGTGTATGGTGTGATATAAGGGTCTACGTTACTCCTTCTTCGTGTGGATATCCAGTCTCCTTCCACTTTTCCCAGCACTATTTACTGACAGACTGCCCTTGCCACCACTGCTGTTAGCACCTACAAAAAAAATTAACTGAACACAGATGAATGGATTTCTTTCTGAGCTCTCTATTCTGTTTCATTTTTCTATGTCTGTTTTCATGCTAGTGCCATGCTATTTTGATTATTATAGCTTTAGAAAATATTTTAAAATTAGGTAATGTGATACCTTTGGTTTTTTTCTTTTGTTTTGTTTTGTACTCAAGATTGCTTTGGCTAGTCAAGGTCTTTTGTTATTCCAGACAAATTTAGGTTTGTTTTCTGTATTTCTGGCGGGGAGAAAATCACTGGTAGGAAGTTCAAAGAATCTATACATCGTTTGGGGTATATTTTTCATTTTAACATTAGTAATTCTTCTAATTCACGATCAAAGATATCCTCCCATTTCACTGTGTCACCTTTGATTTCTTTCAGCAATATTTTATAGTTTTAGTGTACTAGTCTATCACCACCTTTTCTTTTTAATCTTTTCACTTTTTTGTTTTGTTTTTGTTTTGCAGAATAGGAACAAAACTAGAAGTGCTCTACCACCACTGAGCTACAACTCAATCCCTTTGATTATTAATATGTGTGTGTGTGTGTGTATATATATATATATTTTTTTTTTTTTTTTGAGACAGAGTTTTGCTAAATTTAGCAGGCTGGCCTGGATTTATGATCCTTCTGCTTCAGTCTCTGGAGCTGCTGGGATTACAGGTGTGTGCCACCACACCTGGCTCTTTTCTTTCTCTTACCTATTGTGCTGGTTAGGACTTCCAGTACTACATGGGACTGAGTGGTAAGAAGAAGCATCCTTGTCTTTCAACTTTTCCCCACTGCGTATAATCTTTACTATGGGCTGGTTGTACATGAGCTTTATTATTTATTACACTGAGGTACATTCTTTGTATACCTAATTTGGTGAGAGTTTTTATCGAGAGAATATTGAATTTTGTTGAATGGTTTTCTGCATCTATTAAGATGATCTTCTGGTTCTCATCTTTCACCGTGTTAATGTAGTATTATCATAATTACTAATTTATTTTGTTGAACTATCTATCCTTGCAACCCAGGGATCAATCCTACTAGATCATGGCAAGTCAACCTTTTAATGCCCTACTGAATTTAGTTTGCTAGGACTCTGTGAAGGATTTTGTATTTGTTCACCAAGGACACTGGTCTATAATTTTCTTTTCTTGCAGTGTCCTTGTGTAGCTTTGATGCCACGGTACTGCTGGTGTCACAAAAATAGTTTGGAAGCTTCACTCTTCAATTTTGGGAAAGAGTTTCAGAAGGCTGACATTAAATCTTCTTTAAAAGTTTGGTAGAATTCAGCAGTGAAGCCACTGGGTTTTGTTGTTGTTTTTAAATGGGAGACATTTTATTACTGATTCAATCTCCTTACTTCTTATTAGCCTGTTGAGATATTCTATTTGTTCATATTTTAGTCTTGGTAGGTTGTATAGATCTAGGTTGTATGGAGTCTGTTTCTTCTGGTTATCCAAAGGAAGTTTCCTTATATTCCTAGTTTGCTGGGCATGTTTTAAAAATCAGAAATAAATATGGGATTTTGTTAAAATTTTTTTCTCCATCTACCGTATTATCATGGGGTTTTTCCTGTTTATTCATGAATAAGCTGAATTATGACAATTGAATTATGAATGTTAAATCTGCTTTGCATGCTTTGGAGAAAGTCTAGTTGGTGGTGACATATATTATCTTTTTCATATAGTGCTGGATTTAGTTTACTAATATTACTTGCTACTTTTTAATTCAACTTATAAACAGCACAATACAAACTTATTTAGAATACTTAAGCTCTGAGTTTTGGATTTCTGGTTCATAAAATAAGAACTGACAGCTTTATTCAACTTCATTGCATTTTTTTTAATAGTCTGACAGACGGGTTTGAATATGTACACATTATTGCATTTAATCATAAAGACTAGCTTTATAATAGCACTTACCTTTTATTAGACACTATTCTTATATATATATGTGTATATATATATATGCATTCACCTGATGCTCACAATTCTATCCTATTGGCTATGCTTTCTATGGAGTTTTTAACTTGGTTTATTGTTTCCTTCATTTCAAGGATTTCTGTTTGGTTTTTTTTCAGTATCTCTAACTCTTTATTGAAATGTTCTTTTGCTTCCCTTATTTGCTCTTTTAACTGTTGATTGGTGCGTTCATTTAATGCCTGCATTTGTTCTTTCATCTCCTCGTCTGCTTCCCTGATTGTTTTAATTATGTACATTCTGAACTCCCTTTCAGACATTTCTTCTGCTGTGCTGTCATTGGGTTTTATTGATATAGTATCTAAGTTTGTTTCGGACATTTTCTTCCCTTGTTTTCTCATATTGGTCAGATGTCAGTGGGACTCAGTAGATTTCCTCTATTGGCTTATAGTGTCCCTGTAGATTTCCAGTGTATCACCTACCAGCCTTCAGTAGCCAGAAGTCTTGGATTAACTTGATAATGTAGTGCTTCCGAAGAACGCTGCCCCTAGCCCGCTACTGGTTCCAGGGAGAGAGACCTGGAGAGGTCTCTTGCTGCCCAGCCCTGGTCCCAGAGGCTGGTTGCAGTTTGGAGGTCTCCACTGGCTTGGGGACTTGTGGCTGGCTCTGTGTAGACAGGCTCTCACTGGGCGGTTTGCCCCAAGAAGCTAGCCTAGAGAGGCGCTTCCTGCCAAAGGGGGCTGGGCTGCTTGGAGAAGTCCCTGGCGCCCTGTGCTGGTCACTGAAGCAACCTGCGGGCAGGCTGGAGCTGGCAGCGGGGTGGGCCGGAGCTGGCCGCGCTGCTTCTGTGCAGAAAGGCTCTCACTGGGGGGGCCTGCACCGCGAGGCTGGAGATTCTGTCCCTGTGGGAGTAGCTCACCGACAGAGTGCACAGAGCTGCCTGGGGGAGACTCTATCTGCCCTGTCCTACTCTAATAAGCCGCTCGAATCCGGGCCTGCCGCCCAGCTGAGCTTCGCTGGGTGGGGGAGACTCACCCCGTGGTTCTATTTTAGTCTGAGTCTCTCAATGCCTCCCCTTCTTGAATCCTGGGTTCTGGAGTGACTGGAGATGCAGTCACCCTCTAGGCCGCCATCTTGGATCGCCCCGTGGAAAAAGCCTGCAGCTGGAGGGGGACAAGGCTGCCTGGAGAGGTCTCTGGCTGCCCAGCCCTGGTCCCAGAAGCTGCTTGCGTGTCGGAGGTCTCCGCTGGCTTGGGGACTTGTGGCTGGCTCTGCGTCAAGAGGCTCTCACTGGGCGGTCTGCCCCGGGAAGCTAGCCTAGAGAGGCGCTTCCCGCTGGAGGGGGCTGGGCTGCTTGGGCTCACAATTCTATAAAGTAGATACCATGATAATTTCCAAGGCACAGAGGTGCTAAATAAATTGCCCAGGGTGATAGAGTTAGTAGGTAACAGAATGGAATTCAAACTTAAGCAGTCTGTGCTCACAGTTTAAGTTCTTTACCATTATGCTATATTGCTTCTTTACTCACTTCAATAAAAGTTACTAAATCTCTCAGAGTTTAATTTGTTTGAGGTGGAAATATTACCTAATGCATACAGTGTATAAAGTAAGGCCAGTAAATTGGCTGGCTATTAGCACTTGATGTCCACTTTACTGTCAGAACCAAATAGAGTAAAAAAAAAAAAAAAAAAATCGATCATCCTTAATCTGAAAATCCAAAATCTGAAATGCTCTAAACTCGGGAACATTTTGAGTGTCATGTCAGCATTCAGAAAGTTTGGATTTTGGAGCATTTTAGATTTTTTGAATAAGGAATGCCCAACCTGTATAAGATCATATCAACTGCAAACAGGAACAATTTTAACTTCTTCCTTTCAGATTTGAAATGACTTATAAAATATAAATTACTAATAAGCAGATAATAAGTGTCAGTTGTATAATAAGTATAAGAGAATAAGAATAAGAATGGTATTTAGGGATCTGCACTGGTCCTTGGCAATTTTGAGCCCTTTTTTTTTTTTTTTTTTTTTTTTTGCGGTGCTGGGAATTGAACCCAGGGCCTTGTGGTTGCAAGGCAAGCACTCTACCGAGCTATATCCCCAGCTGGTATTTAGGGATCTGGACTGCTGTATTCTCCAGTGGCTGATAAGAGAGGCATATTCAGAAAATCGAAATGAATAGGAAAGGCAGCAGTGGTAGGACAAATGAGTAACTGATAAATACTACTACATGTTCCAGATGTGAAGATACAAGGTGTTAAAAGTACTTGAACTCTTAGTATTGTAGTAAGCAACTAAAGGCAAATTAATCAAAATATTTACGGAATGCCTACATATAATAATAAAAATATAAGAAAAACAAAATGTGCCTTTTAAGAAATTCTATCAGTGCAATTTTTTTTTTTTTTTTCCCACTTAAGAAAATTCTCAGAAAGGGGATCAGCAGTCGGGGTGTTTGGGGGAGGATCTACTGAATGATGAACAAAAACTAGATTCTCAAGAGTTAAAACAGATCTTCATATTACCAAAAGCAATATGAAGATTCAATGCAATCTGCACCAAAATACCAATGACATTCTTCCCAGAACAAGAAAAAAAGAGTTCTAAAGTTCATTTGTAAGAAAAAAAGACCTAGAAAAGCCAAAGCAATCCTAAGCCAAAATAGGCAAAGTTGGAGGCATCATAATACCTGACTTCAAATTATATTACAGAGCTACAGTAACAAAACCTGCATGGTATAAGCATAAAAACAGATACACAGATCAATGGTACAGAATAGAAGACAGAGAGACAAACCCATAAAGATACAACCATTTTGGCGGTGCCAAAAACATACATTAGAGAAAAGATAGCCTTTGGTCCTGGGAAAACTGATTATCCATATGTAGAAAAATGGGACTAGACTCTCACACTGCACAAAAGTCAACTCAAAATGAATCAAAGGCCTAGGAATTAGACCAGAAACTATGCAACCCCTAGAAAAAAATGAGCCAACACTATAGGTGTTGGCAATCACTTTCTCAATAGGGCTCCTAAAGCTCAGGAAATAATATAAAAAATTAATAAATAAGATGCATTAAATTACTTCAGCACAGCAAAGGAAACAAGAATGTGAAGATAGAACCTATAGAATTGGAGAAAAATCTTTGCTAGCTACTCCTCTGACAAATGATTAATATCCAGAATATATACAGATCTCAACACCAAAAAAAACAAATTACCCCATTAATAAATAGGCAAATGAACTAAAGATACTTCTCAAAAGAAGAAATACAAATGGCCAACAAATATTTAAAAAAAAAAAATTCAACATCAGTAGCAATTAGGGAAAAGCAAACCAAAACTACTTTTCATCTGTCTCCAGTTAGCGTGCCAGCCATCAAGAAGAATACAGAAAATAAATGCTGGAGAAGATGTGGAGAAAAAGAAATACTTCTACACTGTTGGTGGGAATTATAAATTAGTAATAATCACTACAGAAATCAGTATGGAGGTTTCTCAAAAGACCAGGAATGGATACCACATGACCCACCCATACATCTCCTCAGTATTGTCCAAAATAATTAAAGTCAGCATACTATAGCAATACGGGCATACCCATGTTTATAGAAGCCCTATTCATAATAGCCTAAACTGTGGAACTAGCCTAGGTGTTCATCAATGGATGAAAGAACAAAGAAAATGTGGGTTTTGTATATATATATACACCATGGAGTTTTTTTTTTCAGCTATAAAGAATGAAATTATGCCATTTGCAAGAAAATGGATAGAATTTGAGAACATTATGTTAAGCAAAATAAGCCATAATACTCAGAAACTCAAGGGTTGTAAGTCTTCTTTCATATGTGGAAGCTAGAAAGGAAGAAGGAAAAGAAAGGTGGGTGGGGAGACCTCAAGAAAATCAAAGGGAGCTCCATAGATGAAAGGAACCAGGAGGAGGGAGGAGGAGAGGAAAAGGGAAATTATTGGGGAATGATACTGTCCAAAATATTTTGTTATATTGTTTGCATGTACAAATATGTAACAACAAATTCCATTACTATGTACAATTATAATGCACCAATAAAAATATAGGAAAAAAGTTAAAACAGGTTTTAATGATGAATTGATTTGAATTTTTCTTCTACCTATCCTGAGTTCTTTGTAACTCCAATTCCTGGCTTGCCCCTTCAGAGGTCAGGGAAGCAGGCTAATCTGTCACAGTGAATAACCAAACTGCTGTATTAGTAAGCATTATGGTTTGGATGTGAGGTGTCCCCCAAAAGTTCACATGTGAGACAATGCAGGAAGGTTCAGAGAAGAAATGACTGGGTTGTAAGAGTCTTAACCCAATCAGTGGTAGGGTGTGGCAGGAGAAGGTGTGAATTGGGTCATGGCTTTGAGGTATATATTTTTTATCTGGAGAGTGGAGACTCTCTCTCTCTGCTTCCTGATGATGCAAGCTGCTTCCCTCTGCCACACTCTTCTGCCATTATGTTCTGCCTAACCTGGAGCCCTTAGGAATGGAGCCGGCCTTCTATGGACTAACACCTCTGAAACCATGAGTCCTCAAATTTTTCCTCCTCTATAATTGTGCTGGTTAGATCATTTAGTAACAGCAGTGAAAAAGTTGACTAAAACAGTAGGATACTTGTCTCCTACCACCTCATTTTAATTTTGCTGCCCTCTACCAATGTGCTCACCACAAACCCTTGCTACCATTAATACAGCCAAAAAGCTGCAGCAAACTTCCCAGACTGATTAGTTTGAAGAATTATAAGAATAATTTTCAGTGATTCAGTAATTTGGGAGAAAAGACCTGCAGCCCAGAGGTAGGGAAATCATTATCATTAGAGTAACCTATTACATTTTGGGATGGATCTGACAGTAACAAAAATCTTCCCAGAAATGACTTGGATCTGTCCTACTGCTGCTTTTGTTCCCATCACTTAGATTCCAAAAAGAGTTAAGAACTTTAGCTGTCTGGCCATAATTTTTAAGATGGTTATTTGAAGTTCTTCCATAGTCTCATACCATGTCCCATCATTTATTCTTCTCTGAGGGCTATAGAACATACCTAGTCCAGTCCATAGGTTCAGAAATTATCCCCTATCTTTTCCTATCCCATATATAACCTATTCATTTATATTTGGCAGGAAACCAATCTGTTCAAACAATACAAAAAAATAAATAAATAAAACAAAAAAATCCCAACAACAACAAAAACAAGGATTCATAAATCTGGGATCTAGTTCCAGATACAAGTAAGCAATGGCTTTTCAAATTTCTTTCACATTCATACTGCCACTGCCTTTTACAGGTGCTGAAAATGTCACTATTTTCATACAGAGTTACAGGTTTGGGACTTTGGGATTCACTATACTCTGTGAATCCTTGCTTTGTTACTAATTAGTTGTGAGGCCTTACGAATTGCTTTACTTCACTGAGCCTAATTTGTCTGAAATAAGGAAGAGGTAAACAGAACAATGGTAACCTCTACCTCCCAGTGCTCACCACTGTCAAGGGAGGAGACTATGCCCCATAATTCATTCAGTTTTCCTCTTTTACCATAGTCATATTTCCTCTAGATGACCCCAGATATTCTGAATTACTAAGTAAAAGTAATAGTAATTACAATAATTGATGCAAACTGCTTATCATTTAAGCCTTAATTACCATGCAGCACAATAACTATTATAAAAGCCATTAAATGTGTCAGCCTCAATTTACTACATGTTTTATTTGATTTTAACAACAATTAACGTAGGTTTAGTTTGTAGCTCACACAGCATGTACCTCCTCACAATTTAAAACAATGTTCGAGGGAACAGTGCCTAGAAAGGGAAATCAGTTACCTAAGGGAGAAATTAAAGAAGAAATTTATTTAAAAAAAAAATCTTCAAATATATACCAGGTGGATGGCACATGCCTATAATCCCAGTGACTCAGGAGGCTGAAGCAGGAGGAGTCTACGTTCAAGACCAAACTTAGGAACTTAGCAAGGTCCTAAGCACTTAGTGAGACCCTGGCTTAAAACATTTAAAAAAGAGCTGGGGATGTGACTCAGTGGTTAATCAACCCTGGGTTCAATTCCTGGTGAAAATAAAATTAAATTAAATTAAAATAACATAAATTCAGACCCTTTGCTCATTTTCAATTAAGCTATTCCTTTAGTGTGAAAATTTTTTAGTTTAATATAATTCAATTTGTTTCTTTTTACTTTTGCTTTCTGTGCTTCTGGGGTCATATCCACAAAATCATTTCTTCAAGTGGTTTTACAGTTTCCGGCTTTACATTCATCTTTAATCCATTTTGATTTGATGTCTGTGTATTGTACAAAATGAGGGTCTAATTTCATTCTTCTGCAACATGGATATCCAGTTTTTCCCAAAGTTTCCCAGCACCATTATTGAATGGACAGTCCTTTCCTCACTGTTGTGTTCTTAGCACCTTTGTTGAAAATTAATTGACCATAAATGAGTGAATTTATTACTGGTCTCTCTCGTTTGTTCCTATCTGGTTGAGGATTTTGTATCTATATTCACTAAGAATATTACCTTATAATTTTTTTCTAGTGTCCATGTCTGATACTGGTTATCAGGGTAATGCTAACCTTGTAAATGAGATGTGAAGTATCTCCCTTCTTCAGTTTTTGGGTAGAGTTTGGGGAGGGCTAGTATTAGTTCTCTAAATATCTGTAGCACTCATTGGCAAATTCATCAGGTTCAGGGTTTTTCTTTGATGGGAGACTTTTTATTACTGATTCCATCTCCTTACTCATTATTGATATGTTAAGATTTTCTTTACATTCAGCCTTGGTAGGTTGTATGTATATAGAAATTTGTCAGTTTCTTCTAAATTACCAATTTGTTGGCACAAAATTGCTCCCAGTAGTCTTTTCTCCTTTGTATTTCTATAGCATCATTTTTATTATCTCCTCTTTCCATCTTTAATTTCATTTATTTGAATCTTCACTCTTTTTTAGTTTAGCTAAAGGCTTTTCAATTTTATCTTTTCAAAAATCCAAGTCTTGCTTTCATTAATCTTTTCTAATATTTTTCTAGTCTCTATTTCATTTATTTCTGCTCTGATCTTTACTATTTTCTCCTTCTAACACTTTGGGCTTAGGTTTTTCTTCTTTATGTAGTTCCTTGAGGTGCAACATTAGGGTGTATTTGAGTTCTTTCTTTTTTATGTGTGTTCTTCAGCTCCAGAATTTCTGCCTACCTCCTTCTCTTACTTTCTTTTTTTTTCTTTCTTTCTTACCAGGGATTCAACCCAGGAGCACTTAACCACTAAGCCACATCCCCAGGCTTTCTTATTTATTTATTTAGTTAGTTGGTTGGTTAGTTTTAGAGACAAAGTCTCACTAAGTTGCTCAGGGCCTTACTTCCTCACTAAGGCTGGCTTTGAACTTGCGATCCTCCTGTCTCAAGCTTCCTGAGTCTCTGGGGTTACAGGTGTATGCCAGTACACCTGGCTAACTTTTTCTTAACATATGTAATTTTAATCTCTGTTAATTTTCTCATTTTGATCTCTTACTGTTTTCTGAATTTCACGGAATTGTTTCTCTGTTATTTTCCTGAAGTTCATTGAGTCTCCTTAAAGCAATTCTTTGTCAGGGAGTTCATATATCTCTCTTTGGGCTTAATAACTGGGAGATTATTGTGTTCTTTAGCTGATTTCCCATACTTCTTGTTGACTTGCTTCTTCACATTTCCTGTTGCATTATGCTGATGTCTGCTCATGTGAAGAAGTAAGGCCTTATTTATCCCTGGAGATTGACACTACAGGTATTCTCAGCACACCCAGCCAGCCCTGAGGAACCAGGCTCCAGGTATGTCTCTGAGCCTGTGAAAGGTGACCCCCAAGCAGCTTCAGGTTCTGGAAAGGCCCCAGCACTGGCTGGCCCCCACATCCAGACTTGTCCCATTAGATTTCAGTGCTGGACCATCCCCCATGGATCTGAGCTCCAGACTGCCTCTGAAGACCCAGGTTTCAGGCCATTCTCCAGGACTTGGGCCATCCTTTTTGGTCTAACCTGTAGGCGAGCATCAGCTGAGCGAGGCTACAAGTCAGCCCCAGTGGTTCCTGGCACCAGGCCAGCATCCACTATCCTAGGCTGCAGAACAGTCCTGACAGATGAAGGTTCCTCACTAGCCCTAGAACTAGGCCAGCTCCAGGTTTCAGCAGACCCAGTCTTAGTAAACTTTAAATCCTTGGTTCCTAGCATAATGGCTGTCATACAGAAGACCTAGATAAATATTTAGTGAATTAATAGGCTAAACTTATCCTTTTGAATGTAGGTTAAAAAGTCAATTAAGATACGATACTGGTTTCTAACAACCATTCTCTCTCTAGTATAGGTAAAGCAAGTGCAACTAAGATTTCTCATGACTTCAAATACAACCACTGCCTCTCATTAATTTTCAAAAACAATCTCACCAGGGAGGTGGTACCATCAACCATAGTTTGTGTACAAAGAAACCAGAACAGAGAAGTTTAGTGACTTGCCCAAGTCAGGACTCAATTGTTGGCCTCCTATGCAGTATTAGGACTGAAAATTTTCCATCTAATAATCACATCTCTATTGAAATGTCAGAAGTATATGAGGTGAGATTCATTCTGAGAAAGGACTTAAAAATCCTCTTTGTGCAATTTAGACTTTTGAGATTTAAAAAAAAGAGGGGGCATTTAAATTGAATTTTAAAAGACAAAGTCTACATTGTTGCTTAAATTTTTTTATATCTTAAGAAATTCTTCTGGGCTAGGGCTGCAGCTCAGTGGCAGAGCACTTGCCTAGTACATGTGAGGCACTGGCTTTAATCCTTAGCACCACATAAAAATAAATAAAATAATGGCTTTCTGTCCACCTACAACCACAAAAGAATTTTTTAAATAAAAATAAATTAAAAGAAGAAACCTTTCCACTTTTAATCACTATATTTAACGTCTCTGAAAGGTGATAAAAATTCAGTATATATACCAATTAAAAGGTTTACACATTTACTAATACTATGAGGATCTGAGAACAGAACCAGAAAGTTTACCTATTCTTGGAAAGGTTCATAGCTGTGTGCCATTAGAATTGTCTAGTGATAGCAAAATTGTGATACACACACACACCCTAAAAGTTCTTGCTAGGTAGAGTCACAAGTGAATAGCAATATTACCAATTTCCTTTAACCTGACCTAGGATTATAACCTGTTTTCCTTGGTGTATGTCAAACTCAATGCAAAGCTAATTTCTCATAGAATGCACCTTTTCTTTCAGAAATTAGTTCCAAAGAATTAATCACCAATCACCCAAATGTTAATTACAAATCCCAATAATCTAATATTGGTACTTCTATAAGGATCTATCATAATTCTCATAGTTAATTATGCCAAGCTATATATCACTCACTTCAATTTCTTCCATCCAACTAACAAAATATTACTGTTAGAACATGAGATTATTTGAAATATTGAAAAATTGTTTTAAATTCAATTTTGAGACACATATCAATAATTTTTAAAAAGCAAAATGTGAATACTTACAATACATCCTGAAAGTCTCCAAAAACATACATGTGCCTAAAGCTGTCAATAGCTATTACAGGACAATCTGCAGGAGTTTTCTGTATATGCAGAAGAGGATGTCTAAATTTGTCACAATCTGCATGTAAAAAGTTTATTGTACCTTTGAAAGAAATAAAATTTTAATAGATTAGAATTTTTCATTGTATTCTCTCATGATTAAAAACTCACAAAAACTGACATAACAAAAAACAATATTCTTCTGAGTAACATAGATCAGAAAAACTAAAATCTAAATACTAGAATATCTTAAAAAAAGGTAGGATTTTAATTCTAATTCTCAGGTAAAGAGTATAATTTCCTTAGAAATAATTTTAAAAACTCAAATTCAAATATTATAGTGAACTTTTTATTTTTGTAAGTGGGCAATTATCAGCTCTGAAGGTTACTCAGTTCTGGGCAGGGAGTTCCTAAAAAGATATATGAGCTGTTCCCAAGAGATCCTCTTCATTCCAGCTCCTCACAGCTCCTATTGGCAGATTTTTAATTTAATTCAACCTCAAAATATTTACTAAGTGACTAAAATGGGTACCTCCATATAATGCTGTTAGTTTATTTTACTTGACTTTCTTCCCTAACCACAGAAGGGAAACTGTTGATGCTTCAAATTCTGTTTAGATACTTTAGAGAAATCCAGACAATTATTCAACTTTCTTCCACTGAGAAATTAATGTGAATCAGCAATATCTCTGGGATTGTCTGTTAGAAAAGGTGTCAAATAAGCATCTAGCCACAGGGAAAAAGTAAAGTAATATTGTTAGCCCATGACCCTACTTTTCAAGTTCTTTGATTTTTCTGAAATAGACATGCTGCAGGAAACATAAACAAGAGCAACATCATGCCCAACACTTGTTAAGCTTTTAACCTAAATGTTTATGGTGAAATTAATGTAACCGGAGAGGTGGGGAGAAAGAGAAAAAAGAGAAAGAAAAGATGAAAATAAACACCTTAATCTGTCTACCTTTTTCACTTATTAATTGCCGGGCTACTTCATTCTGGAATATTTCTAAACTTTCTGTATCCTCTTTCATGTGGAAGAGTATGAGAAAAGGCAGTCCTTCTTCTGTCAATTCCTATAGAGAGAAGCATTAGATAAGAATTATGAGGCCACTCCATTCAGTTCCAGCTATTTTCTTGGTGGGAACAAGTCCTTCAACCCATGTAACAAAATAGTTGCAACATTCCAGGGGGGAAAAGTCTAAAGGTCTAAAAAAACACAAGCCTTAAAGGAAGAATGAACTCACACCCTCTCCACCCCAGGTACCCACACACTCAGGACCCACTTGCCCTGCTCTGTTGCAGAAACTGATCCATCTCCCTGGGCTGATCCATTAGCTAGTACTGCATATGAAGTATTAGGGAGCACCCAACTGAGGTCGTAGCATTTGGAGTTGACCAAAAAAGAACTATGCTGGTTCTTTATCATGGTGTTAATTTAGGAGTAAACATGGTATATTTTTCCATTCTTCACAGGCAAAACTGAAAAACTGAGTATATAAGCAATAAGTAAGCAAACTTATTCTAAGGTTTATTACAAAAAAGACATTCCACTTACATGAGAACTACCCAAAATCAAAGAGTGTTTTATTTAGAGTAAAAAAACAACCCATAATACAGTAAGTTTTCAACCAATACACAACTTATCAACATTATTAACAAATACCTACCCCTACATATGTGTATTTTTTACAAACCTCCCTCTCTCTATACACACACACAAACACACACATACACACACACACACACACACACACACGAGTACAAATTTTTATTATTAGTGGAGAATACAAATAAGATGGGCAAAAAGGATTTTAATCATTTATTCTTTCTAACAAATGCTAAGTTCTGACTCATGAAGTTCAAAAAGAAATTCATAACACAATTATTTCCATTAGCTATCCTTTTGAGAAACTCTCTAATTTAGGAACTGCTTTGGCATAAAGCAAAAATGCTCTTAATCCTAAAAGACAAACTAGGACCTATCTTTTAAGACAAATGTTTTCTTCTGGTTCCTATCCCCATGTTTAAACCTGTTTCACTTATACACAGGGCATAAATTATTAAGTTTCTTGTCACCTTTATCTTTTATATGAATCAAGATATGATTGACATATGATAAAATTCACCATTTTTAAGTGTACAGTTTGGTAGTTATTATATTTACAAGGCTGTGCAAACAGCACCACTAATTCCAGACCATTTTTATCGCTTCAAAAATAAAAAACCTGTACCTGTTAGCAGTCACTCCCCATTTTCCTGTCCCCTAGGCCGTGGCATCACATTCATCTTTTGGTAAGGTGATTTAAAATGTCTCTTTTTCAATTTTTATCTCTTGGGATCACTTTTTTTTTTTTTTCTCCTACCATTAACTGATGCTACTCCCCATGGTTTCTGTCTTTAGACATCTCTGCCGTGGCCTAAGCAACCTCACTTAGTTCAACAATTTCAACTACCAGCTCTAACTGGTCCCTTAGCTATATAAAAGCCCAGCTCCAACCGAGAATCCAAGCCTCGGTTTCCAACTACATGCTTAATATCTCCATATCAGTCTAACCAGCACCTTAAACACATTAAGACACAGTTCCTTCTTCTTCAATCCCTCCTCCTAATCTTCCATTTCCTTCAGCACTTCATTTCAGGGCTGAAATGCCTCTTTATGAAAGTACTCCTGGATTCTGCCCCATCTCTAAAGGTAGAAATGAATGCTCTCCTCTAAACTCCAAAAACATTTTCTCAGTGATAGTCACATGGCACGGGGCACATATTTGGTAAAGTTATCTGTAAGCACAGAATATTGGGTTGAAAGCCCCCTGAAGACAATCTTATTTAGCTTTTTTTTTTTGCTCACAGATTTTTGTACACAATAATATGCAATTAACATATGATAAAAAATAGAAAAACTAATGTTACTACATAAATTTGGAAAGAAGACTCAGAAGTTACTTCTGAGGAAATTTTAAGAGCCAGGAAATTAAAAATAAAAGCATACCTAACATTTTATTAGACTCAAGGAAAGTATGGATGAACAATAGATTAGTAGTTGGAAAATACATCAATTAATTTGCTAAAGTCAAATTTTACATAGTAGCTGATAATTTACACTTCTTTAGCTTCCTAATTTACCTGTGCCCACATCAGCGTTTTCTTTACCACACAAATATTATAAGATTCAAGATATTAAAACAACCAGTTTAATGAAGCAGATCTTTAAGTGATTTATAGATGGTTGGTTACAAAATTCAATAAATCTCAAAAATTATTAAATGTGCCAACTACCACATGAGGAAAGGGGAGACACTGTTCAAGACTTTCCAGGTCTAAATCTTTAAATTCTGTGTTTGAAACAACTCCTATAAGAACTGAAGAAGAAAAAAAAAAGAATAGTATAAAAATTTTTGAGCCTCTGATGACTACCTGAGTTAGTATAATAAAAAAAATATAAGTAATTCAGCTAAATACATATAAGGACTACAGAACTGAGAAAAGAATCAGGCACATTCATTCATTTGAAAAACTATATGCTAAAAAAAATTAAAGAGTCTAATCTACCCTCTTTCAAAATCAAGGATAAGATCAAAATGTAAAAGATGAAGAATAACAATTCAATTGTTTCTATCTTTTTAGACAGACAGGAACCAGAAAATACCTTTTAATGGTAAAGGATTATTCACTATAACTCAAATCCATAAAGTATTGCTTCTAAAGCAAGACTTTAACAAGGACTCTCAATTGGGTGGGTATCAGAGCCATCCAAGTATTTCCAAGCCCATTTTCAAGGCTACAATTACTGGAAATACAACAGAGGGTTTCTGGGATAGCGAAGGTGAAGAATCACTGACATATAGTATAGAAATAGCTACAATTCAGTTGAATTCACTGTGTGATTTTTTCTTTTTCAGGCACTGGGGGTGAGGGGTACCGGGGATTGAACTTAAGGGCATTAGACCACTGAGCCACATCCTCAGTCCTATTTAGTATTTTATTTAGAGACAGTGTTTCACTAATTTGCTTAGCACGTCACCATTGCTGAGACTGACTTTGAACTCACGATCCTCCTGCCTCAGCCTCCCGAGCTGCTGGCAGTGATGATTTTTACAACAGGAAACTGTGTTAAAATAGCACATGGGTAGAGAAAGTTTGTTCTTTCACACATATGAAACACACACATACACACAAAAGCCCATACCTCTCCATTTTCAAATGTTATCTCTCGGACAAGAGGAACACATTTATCTTGAATCCAATTGTAA
Organism: Sciurus vulgaris; assembly: GCF_902686455.1. Lineage (NCBI taxonomy): Eukaryota > Metazoa > Chordata > Mammalia > Rodentia > Sciuridae > Sciurus > Sciurus vulgaris. The sequence continues at coordinate 58,024,549 of NC_136476.1, forward strand.
GTAAGGTCAAAATGTGTCATAGATCCCAAGTACACCATATCTGGAGCAGAATGCTGTTACAAAAAAAGAGGGAAAAAATTAAACAAATCAAATAAGTCTAACCTGTAACAAAAAACACATTTTAAAATCCACATATGAACACAGAAATCTACAGGAGAGATGAAAGAAATATGAAACATAGAACTTCTGAGAATGAAGGTCATAGATGGTTGAAAACGGTAATTTTGTGATTATCAGGAACTTGATAATACAACCTATGACATATAAACCTTCTGCTTTCCCTTGGATTTAAGTTATTTAACTATGAATATCTTCACCAAAGGTAGGCAGGCATTCTGAAAAGAAAAATTATGATATGAACAAATTAAGCTATTCCGTAAAGTTAAAAGTGTTAGAAGAAAATTTGGACAGTTAAAAAGCCTTGAAAAAGAAAACATGCTACACAGATCTAAGGCATGGATATCTCTAACATTAATTACCTACAGATTTGTTTCCACATTCACTCAAAATCTATCTTTATGAAGTGTCTAAAATTATGATAAAAATAATTACCAACATTAGCTGAGTAATATTACTATGTCAAGCACTATGTTAGGCATTTAAAATATGCTGATTCATTTAAATCCTCCACACAGCCCTATATGGCAAGTATTATCATCCCCTAATAACTAAAAACAAACTGAAGCACAGAGAAGCTAAGAAACTTTTCCAGACGAATACACCTGGAAGGTGGTAGATTTGATAATCGAACCCAGATAGTCTAATACCAGACAGAACCTTTGCTCTTAAGGACCATGTTACACTGGAAGATATTGTACTGGTTTTTGATAATTTGATGATCATACTACGTAAACTATTATTAAAGAAATCATGCTAAAAATCCAGGCAAATACCCATCTGCCATGGTTGGAATATGGTTTGAATATGTCCCAAGAGTTTTGAGTGCTAGAACTTTGGTCCTGTGCTTCAATATGAGAGGTGGTAGAACCTTTCAACAGGTGGAGTAGTAGAAGGTAATTAGGTCATTGGGGGACATTGCCCTAAGAAGAAATTAATGTAGTTATTTCAGGACTCTGTTTAGATTTTATGAGAGAAGTTGTTATAGAAAGAGAAAGCAGTCTCTGGTTTTTAGTCTCACCATAAAACCCCCTTAGCAGATAGCTATTCCCCTTTCTGCTCCTTTACCACACTGTGACAAAGTCAAAGGATCCTCTCCAAAGGTCAAACTGATGAGGCCACCTATCTTGGACCTCCACCCTCTACTAAACAAACTTCTTTTCTTTAAAAAAGTATCTAGCCTCAGCCTTTTTGTTATATCAACAGAAAATAGACTAAAACACTAATTCCTGTCCTGCATTCAGAACAGGAAATAAGTTTTCTAAGCCAGAAATAATAAAAAAACTGTCTAAATAAATAAAAACTTTAAATTTCAATGTCAAAATACTGCAAACAACATTGAAATGAAAACTACAAAATGAAAAAATGGCCAAAGATTTCTATTTGTATGTATATTTAAAAAACTGCAATGACAGACCTTTAGGTCAATATGAAATAACACAAACTATAATTCTTTCCCTTTAGTTGTGGCTACCATCACTTTGCCTAAGCAGCTACTTCATTTTTTTGTTTTTTTTAATTTTATTTTGGACACATCTTTTCTTTTATTTTTTTGTATTATTAATTTTTTTATTGTAAACAGTTGGGATACATGTTGTTTCTCTGTTTGTACATGGAGTCAAGGCATACCATTTGTGTAACCATAAATTTACATAGGGTAATGTTATTTGATTCATTCTGTTATTTTTTGTCCTTCCCCCCCACCCCTCCCACCCCTCTTTTCCCTCTATACAGTCCTTCCTTCCTCCTTAACCCCAACCCTAAACCTAACCCTAACCCTAATGCTAACCCACCCTCTCTCCATTATATGTCATCATCTGCTTATCAGCAAGATCATTCGTCCTTTAGTTTTTTGAGATTGGCTTATCTCACTTAGCATGATATTCTCCAATTTCATCCATTTGCCTGCAAATGCCATAATTTTATCATTCTTTATGGCTGAGTAATATTCCATTGTATATATATATACCACAGTTTATCTATTCATCAATTGAAGGGCATCTAGGTTGGTTCCACAATCTGGCTATTGTGAATTGATCAGCAATGAACATTGATGTGGCTGTATCTCTGTAGTATGCTCATTTTAAGTCCTTTGGGTATAGGCCAAGGAATGGGATAGCTAGGTCAAATGGTGGTTCCATTCCAAGCTTTCTGAGGAATCTCCATACTGCTTTCCAGAGTGGCTGCACTAATTTGCATCCCCACCAGCAATGTATGAGTGTAACTTTTTCCCCACATCCTCGCCAACACCTATTGTTGCTTGTGTTCTTGATAATCGCCATTCTAATTGGGGTGAGATGGAATCTTAGGGTAGTTTTGATTTGCATTTCTCTTACTACTAGAGATGTTGAACATTTTTTCATTTATCTGTTGATTGCTTGTACATCTTCTTCTGTGAAGTGTCTGTTCATTTCCTTAGCCCATTTGTCGATTGGATTATTTGTATTCTTGGTGTAGAGTTTTTTGAGTTCTTTATATATTCTGGAAATTAGCGCTCTATCGGAAGTATGATTGGCAAAGATATTTTCCCACTCTGTAGGCTCTCTCTTCACATTGCTGATAGTTTCCTTTGCTGAGAGAAAGCTTTTCAGTTTGAATTTATCCCAATTGTTGATTCTTGCTTTTATTTCTTGTGCTATGGGAGTCCTGTTAAGAAAGTCTGATCCTAAGCCAACAAGTTGAAGATTTGGACCTACTTTTTCCTCTATAAAATGAAGGGTCTCTGGTCTGATTCTGAGGTCCTTGATCCATTTTGAGTTGATTTTTGTGCAGGGTGAGAGATAGGGGTTTAATTTCATTCTGTTGCATATGGATTTCCAGTTTTCCCAGCACCATTTGTTGAAGAGGCTATCTTTTCTCCATTGCATATTTTTGGCCCCTTTGTCTAGTGTGAGAGAATTGTATTTATTTGGGTTTGTGTCCATGTCCTCTATTCTGTACCATTGATTTACCTGTCTATTTTGGTACCAATGCCATGCTGTTTATGTTACTATTGCTTTGTAGTAGAGTTGAAGATCTGGTATTGCAATACCCCCCTAAGCAGCTACTTCTACATTTAGACAAATTAAAACTTCTTAGCCAAGGGTTAGAACAATCTAGTTGTTCCTTATTATCTAGCCAGATTAATTCAAACCCTAGAATATCTGCTAACATGGTCAGTATAATACAGCTAAGAATGACAATCATGGACCAATGAAGCATATTTTTAATTTGGCTCTAAGAACAAATACAAAACAGAGGAAAGGAAAAGGTCTAAGAGTCAGGGGCTCTCTAATTCCAGTTCTGTCAATAAATGCCTGTGCGACTTTAGGCTTCTGTGGTTCTGTCTTCATTTTGAAACATTTGGATTGGCAAAAGATGATGCTTCAAAGTTCCTTTCTATTCTGAAGTTCTGTGATTCTAGGAACATTCAAACATCTAAAACTTTAAGTTATACTACAGATGCATTTACACACTAAGAAATAGAAACTTACCCCTGGTGGTTTGTAGATTATGTTGTCTCCACTATATCTTTCTGGTTTTGAAACATCCCTAACAGGAAGGAAGAAACAGTAGTAACATTTTTTAAAGAAACATATTAGCAGTAAGATACCTGAATAAAGTAGAATAAGCTGGTTATTTTGCAATGCATGAACTATAAAGACTTGAACTATATACCTGTCCACCATCTTTCCTATTTATAAGGCTATGCAATACCAAGAAAAGTATACATTTAAAGAAAAAATTTAACCTGAGGCAGACTTTTTAAAGGAAAATTTTAGTTAACTGTTTTTATGGCTAGCAGTTTATAAATTTGGATTGGTAGTTTTAGCACTAAAGTTGTTCCGACACAGGACTGTTTATTTTTTTTTAATATTTCTAGTTGTTGATAGACTTTTATTCATTCATTTATATGTGGTGCTGAGAATCAAACCCAGTGCCTCACACATGCTAGACAATCGCTCCACACTGAGCTGTAGCCCCAGCTCTACCAGACTGTTTTTTTAAACTATGAATCAAGGATATTAATTTGGTCACACAGACTAATGAAACAAATATATATTATCTGCTTACAAGTTAGACTCAACCACAAATTTTCTACTTCTTACTTTAAGAAATAGGTCTAAAACAGATGAATTAGAGTACTCTGGAGCTAGGGTTATAGCTCAGTTGGTAGAGTGCTCGTGAAGCACTGGGTTTGATCCTCAGCACCACATAAAAGTAAATAAATAAAATAAAGTCATTGTGTCCATCTACAAATAAAAAAATAAATTTAAAAAATAATCTTGAAAATAAAGTTTCATAATAAAGCAATTTTTAAAAATTTGTACACTGTTGTTTCCTGTGCCTTGTATATAGTACCTGGCACACACAGGTATGTAGTAAATATTTGATGAGAGAATTCTACCGTAAATACTAAGTCAAATGGTGACACTTAATTTCTAAATTATTTTAAGATTAAACAATAATTTACCTCTAGTTTCTGACTAATATAGTCTAGGAGATAGGGGGAAAGGGTGTTAACCTACACCTAACGATAGTAGAACAGAAAGAACAGTTCATTCATTTGTTCCATAATTATTTACTATGTGCTTCCTTTGTACAATGTACAATACTGGCACTGAATAGACAGCCATGAATAAAACTTACAAAACCCTCACTGTCACAGAGTTTACATTTTGGTGAGGAAAGACGTTCTTAATGAGTCGACATATTTATCTTGGATGGTTAAAAAAGAGGGCTATGAAGAAAAATGAAGTGGACTAAGTAGGTAAAGGATGACAAGTTGACTAGGCGTGGAGGCACATGCCTGTAATCCCAGCAACACAGGAGCCTGAAGCAGTAGAATCATGAGTTCAAATCCAGTCTCGGCAACTTAGTGAGACCCTGTCTCAAAATAGAAAATAACAAGGACTGGGAATGTGGCTTAGTGGTTAAGTGCACCTGAAATCCCTGGCACCAAAAAAAAAAAAAAAAAAAAAAAGACAAGTTGGATAATAATCATGCTACTCTTATCTAAGGTTATCAGCACTTCCAGATACAGAAGCAGCAAGGGCAAAGGCTCTGTGGTAGAAGTGAGCCTACGGAGTCTGAGAAATAGCAAGGAGGCCTGTGCTGCTGGAGAGTAGTGATGTAAAAAGCACTGGGGTACAGAGGGTTCCCCTCTGTACATTCTGTACAGTGAAGACCACTGTTTTTTTTTTTTTTTTTTTTTTTTTGGTTGTTGCTGGGCATTGAACCCAGGGCCTTATGCATGCTAGGCAAGCACTCTACCAAGTGAGCTACATCCCCAGCCCCTGAAGATCACTCTTACATAGATCTTTAAAAAAACATGAAACAAGGATAGTGTTTACAATAAAACATACACACAAACAGAATCACAAAAGCATTAAAGCAAGGACAAAAATAAAAGTCATAAAATGGAGAAGATATACTAAGCTAGAATCTGGACCGTATTCAAAATAACTATTGTAATTAAGTCTAACAATTATGGGCCAACAATAAAAAAAAAAACTATATGAAAGTCAAAGGATGGTTGAGATAACCACCAATAAGAAAGGATCAATGAAAAGAGAGAACCATGATTTCATCTGGAGAGAAAAAGAACAAAAAGGAAAGTAAGTTGGAAATATCAGAAAGGTACAGAGCAAACCAGAGGGATTTAATGTAAAGTGCTGACATAGCAGAAAAAGAAAAGGGTGAGTGTCATATCCTTCAGAGAACTTGAAAGGATTAAGAATAAAAAAAATTTTTGGTGATTAAGGAGTCATTTTGTGACTGAGCAGAGACAAGTTTCATGGAGAGATGGAGGTAAAAGTCAGCTTTCAAGAGGTCTAAGTTTTTTTTTTTTTTTTCCTCCAGCATAAACTAATCTGAAAAATGTGGGAATGAAAAAAAGAGAGATGAGATCATAGTTCAAGAGATAAAAGTAGTGGGTCAGGAGAGAGAAAGAAGCATGTTTTCAAAATAGGAAAGCAGTTCACCAAAAGGGTCAGGGTGAAAACACAACAAAGCAGGGACAACTGATGATCAAAGCCCAAGAGGGATAGTTACAAGGACACCAGTGAAGAAGTTAGCCTTAGAAAGGAGAATGGCTGGACTGGGGGTGTAGTTCAGCACTAGAGCATGTGCTTAGCATATAATGGCCCTGACTATGACCACCAGCATAAAATATTAAAAAATAAGAGAAAAAAAGTTAGACTTGTTCCTCTAAGACAAGAAAATAAAAGAAAAGGTAGTAGACAGACAGATGAACAAAGACAATGAACCCTATGCTTGTCAACAAGGAGAGCTGTCCCTTTAGTCTGTTATCACATGTTGCCATTTTGCCATAGGGTAAGTGCAGTAAATAAGCTGAATAAAAGCAGGAATGATTTCACTGTTACCTGGTCCATTCTTTTCCTTTTACCCACAATGTGAAAAGATCTTACAAAAGAAGAATAAAGAGACTTTTAAATCCTTAAAAGAATTCAGAGACAGGTATATAGGTTTAAAGACTGTTAGTGACTTTAAGAGGACCAAGACAATTTTTGGAGATGTCATCTTCAGAAAGTGACCAAACACACCAAGAACTTAACATGGCAGCCAAGCTGACCCACTAATACACTCTCAATTAAAATACTTACCCAAATGCAGAAAGGAAGGCACAATCATCATGCAAAATACTTGCTACTCTTTCAAAAATTCTGTAGTTGTCTGAATCCTTTTGTTCAAAATATCCAATGATATTTCTTTTGCTGCGCTGTAAAATAAGGTATCTAATTATTTTGAAAAAAAAATATAGTTCTTTAAACATGCTATTTCATTTAGCCATTATTCTGATACCCAAACAGTTTCAGTTCAGTGGTCTCAACTGAAGTATAACCATAAATGCATATTTAGCTTTTACCACCTAATCCAAAACTTTTAAAAATTACATTGGATTGTAAACAATCTTAACTACAATAAAATGTAGCTATAAACATTTCTGTCTAGCATTTTATCTTTTGTTTATTATTTTAGTGGTAATGGGGACTGAACCCAATCTACTAATGAGTTACATCCCCAAGCCTTTTTTACTTTTTATTTTGAGAAAGGTCTTGCTCAGTTGCCAAGATTGAAACCTATGATCCTCCTGCCCAGCCTCCCGAATTACTGGGCTTACAGGAATAAGCCATCATGCCCAGCAGCATTTTATTTTAAATATTTAAGAAATATAACTATTTAATCAGTGACAGTCTTTTCCTAAACAAATTGACTAATTCTAAAATCTGTTAAAACAGCACATCAACCCATAACTTGTGACTGTTGATAGAAACTCCTCCGCAGGTCTTTCACACTCCTAAACATCTTACTATATATGCCACAATTAAAGATCCTAACCACTCTATACCCAGGCCACTTCCCAGGGCTATGCTGCAGGAAGCAACACTGAGAATGAGGTAATGTCTTCATCCAGGACAAAAAGCAGAGTTTCAAAAAGCTTGCTCTGAAATGGGGAGTTTCCCCCATCTTGTAATGTGCAGCTGTCCATCTGGGCCTTTTGTGCTACCTCCATAGGATTTGGGGGAAAGGAAACAAATACAAACATGCTCACACTGTTTACTTTGATGTGAATAAAGTCCTTTGTCTCTGACCCAGGAGTCTTCAGTCTTCTGACAGCATCCATGAAATGGTAATTAATTTATTACTTCATAGGTAGAATAAAATCAAATTTCAAAGTTGGTAGTGAAAATCAGTGACTGTGATAAAGTCCAAACTCAGTAGTTTTTCTTCTGTTTGTTGTACACTATTTTTTAAAACACTACTTAGTGTACAAAGAAAGGGTTTTGCTAAGTTTATGAAGAGGGGGCTATTCCAGAGGATGCTAAAACTTACAGAAAGAGCTGACAAAGGAGTAATTAAAGCAGATAACCTGAAGGTCTCCACTAAGAAAAATAAGGCAACTTTGGTTATGTATGTTTGATTTTAACTTCTATCCCATTGCCCGTAATTTAATTCAAATTAGAGCAACTTTACTGTATGCTATATATTTTATCCATAAGTTCAGTAAACCATTAGCATTTTTCTTGAGAATTAACTCAAGAAAAATTCAACCCACTAAGTATGTATATGTCAAATCCATCGCAATGAACTATAAGAGAATGTTCAGATCCTTTGTTGCGTTAGAATTTGTTTACATCAATTAAATGTTCATTTGATCTAGCAAAAGTTAACTTACATCAAGAGTGGTGATTTCTGCTAAGTCCTGAATTTCTTGAATGGGGTCACTTTTTTGTTGCCTGATGTAATCTGCAAGGGCTTTCACTGATCGTTGACCCCTGTATTCTCTCTTCATCATCATCCCATTACGAAACAATTTGAGGGTTGGGTATTTGCTTATCCTATATCTCTGGGCTATATCAGCTAGAAGAACAACAATAACAAAAATTAACATTACCTCTTACTTGGTCAGGGTGAGCCCATTAGTTCAACAGTCAAATATCTTAAAATTACTTAAACAAGATCTTTTTGGTTCATGTCATTCTGAGAAAGGGAAAAAAATAATAATCATGACTTTTGTTTATACTGTTTAAGAGGTCAGGTTCTGGACTCATATTGCCTGGGTTTAAATCTAACTTACTGGCTGTGAGAACTTAAATTTCATAAGCTCTCTATGCCCTAGTTTTTAAGATATAAGCATAATAAGACTGTTTCAAGAATTAAATGAGATAATACAAGTAAATGGCACAGTAAGTACAGCATATGACACTGAACTATAAAAAACAGCAATTGTGTCTTGTGGCATTTGACATAAACATGACAATGACAACAGCAGCACATATGCTAAAGAGGAGAGGTAAACAGGAGGCAAATTACTCCAAATACTCCAATGTCTCCGCAATGCCCGGGAAGAGTAAAATACTTACAATATTTTGCTATATCAAGGCTGCATTAAATCCTCTCCAGGATAAGCAATGAGATAATACTAACGGTATGTGAGAGGTGTGGATGAGTACGGATTCTCAGAAGAGGGGTTGAAGAAAAGACTATGTAATTAAGATTCCATAACGCTCTTGAAATACCACTAAAGATTTACGAAGGGGAAATCATTACTAAAATTCTTTAAACAAAAAAAAATTTGAGTAAACAGAGGGAACCACTGGTTATATGCAATTTGGGAGAATGCTTTATTCACCAAATCATGGAAATCTGAAATATTTACACATCTTAATTATCACACACTTAACATAGACAATAACTATCTAGTTCAGGAGTTAATAATTCCTTAAGCAGATGACTATTAGATCAGTTAGCTGAAAACTTGACAAATTATAATGAGAATGTCTTTGAGGTGTTATAAAGATGAAGAATCCCTTTACCTGAGCAACAAATTAATGAGACTAAATTGAACTACACATTGAGGGCTGAAAATGATACCATTAGAAATAGAGGTCTTTTAAGTTACATAAATGCACTTATATAAGGCAAAGGCCACAAGATTCGAGCTTACTTTACTAAAACCATCTGGAGAAATCATTGTAAAATAATTTAATAATAATTTATTTTCCCAATTAAAAACTATATTCAGTTCCCAGCACACTACACACTGACACCATATTACAAAATAAGCTTTTGCAGTGACGTATAAATAAAAAAGTGTGAAATAAAAATGCTGTTAAAATTATGTTAAGTAGTTGTACTGGTCAATGCAACAAAGCTACGGTCTACAGAATAGAAAATATCTTTTTAAAAAGCCAGACTGTGGAACCAACCTAGATGTCCTTCAATTGATGAATGGATAAAGAAACTGTGGTATATATATACAATGGAATATTACTGAGCTATAAATAATAAAATTATGACATTTGCAGGCAAATGGATGAGATTGGAGAATATCATGCTAAGTGAGATAAGCCAATCTCAAAAAAACCAAAGGACGAATGATCTCGCTGATAAGCGGATGATGACACATAATAAGGGGGTGGAGGGGGGCAAGAATGGAGGAAGGAGGAACTGTATAGAGGGAAAAGAGGGGTGGGAGGGGTGGGGGGAAGGAAAAAATAACAGAATGAATCAAACATCATTACCCTGTGTAAATGTATGATTATGGAAATGGTATGCTGTTACTCCATGTACAAACAGAAACAACATGTATCCCATTTGTTTACAATAAAAATAAATTAAAATTTTAAAAAATTTTAAAAAAAAAGAAAGTATCTTTTTAAAAGTTACTATTTCCTCAAATCTCTATCAACAGGATAGGAAACTGGTTAAATAAAGTATGGTGTACCTTAACAATGATGTACTAGGCTGTTAAAAAAAGGAACAAAAAAGATCCCTGTATGTTGCCAAATGCAATATTCAAGATACACTATTAAGTAAAAAAGCCAGGTACAGAAGAGTTCGTAAAGAAAAGATATCTTAAGTAAGAAATATGGAAAAGAAAGTAGAAGAAATATAAACACACACACATATACATGGAGATTATATATATACATACATACACATACATGATATACATACATACACATATACATACTTGGTTATATTTGTCCCCCCAACCTCCAAAAAAAAAAAAAAAGAAAGAAAATGGAAAGAAATTTATATTTTCCTGCTGTACTTTGGTTTTATAGTTTTGACTTTGGAATCATGGATATGTTTAACATTAAGACAAACTTAATTTTTTAAAAATTTAATACTGACATGGTTTATTTTGAAACTTAACATACACACATATGTTACAGATAAAGCAAATAAACACTTTCAGTATAAGGGAAAAATACAAAACTGAGGAAATGCTCTATGGTATTGATTTGGGCAAGGATTTGTTGAATAAAATTTTAAAAGCACAGACAACAGAAGCAAAAATAGACAAAACAGATTACCTCAAACTAAAAAGCTACCACACATTCAAACTAAAAAGCTTTCTCTCAGCAAAGGAAACTATCAGTAATGTGAAGAAAGAGCCTACAGAGTGGGAGAATATCTTTGCCAATCATACTTCAGATAGAGCGCTAATCTCCAGAATCTATAAAGAACTCAAAAAACTCTACACCAAGAATACAAATAATCCAATCGACAAATGGGCTAAGGAAATGAATAGACACTTCACAGAAGAAGATCTACAAGCAATCAATAAACATATGAAAAAATGTTCAACATCTCTAGTAATAAGAGAAATGCAAATCAAAACCACCCTAAGATTCCATCTCACCCCAATTAGAACGGCAATTATCAAAAATACAAGCAACAGGTGTTGGTGAGGATGTGGGGAGAAAGGTACACTCATACATTGCTGGTGGGGCTGCAAATTAGTGCAGCCACTCTGGAAAGCAGTGTGGAGATTCCTTAGAAAACTTGGAATGGACCCTCCATTTGACCCAGCTATCCCACTCCTTGGCCTATACCCAAAGGATCTAAAATCAGCATACTACAGAGACACAGCCACATCAATGTTCATAGCTGCTCAATTCACAATAGCCAGACTATGGAACCAACCTAGATGCCCTTCAATTGACGAGTGGATAAAGAAACTGTGGTATATATACACAATGGAATATTACTCAGCCATAAAGAATGACAAAATTATGGCATTTGCAGGCAAATGGATGAAATTGGAGAATATCATGCTAAGTGAGATAAGCCAATCTCAAAAAGACAAGGGACGAATGATATCGCTAATAAGTGGAGGATGACACATAATGGGGGGGAGGGAAGAGTTAGTGTTAGGGTTAGAGTTAGGGTTAGGGAGGGGGGCAAGTATGGAGGAAGAAAGTACTGTATAGAGGGTAAAGAGGGGTGGGAGGGGTGGGGGGAAGGGGAAAAAATAACAGAATGAATCAAACAACATTATTGTATGTGGATTTATGATTACACAAATGGTATGCCTTTGCACCATGTACAAACAGAGAGGCAACATGTATCCCATTTGTTTACAATAAAATTAAAAAAAAAAAAAAAAAAAAAAAAAAGCTACCACACAATAAAGGAAATAATCTACAGCAACAACCTACAGAATGGGAGAAAACATTTGCAAATTATAAACCAACAGGGGCCAATATCCACAGTGTACAAGGACTTTAAACAACTACATAGCAACAATACAAATGACTTAATTTAAAAACAGACAAAAACCCTGAATAGACATTTCTCAAAAGAATATATACAAATGGCCAACAGGGTATATATGTAAGGGATACAAAATCAGTATGATGTCAAAGAGAGATCCATACTCCAATGTTTATGGCAGCACTGTTCACAATAGTCAAGATAAAGAATCACATGATTATTTCGATAGAGGCAGAAAAAGCATTCAATAAAATACAGCATCCTTTTATGCTCAAAACACTAGAAAAAATAGGGATAGTGGGAACATTCCTTAACATTGAAAAGGCCATCTATGCTAAGCCCACGGCTAATATCATTCTAAATGGTGAAAACTGAAAGCATTCCCCCTAAAAACTGGAACAAGGCAGGGATGCCCTCTTTCACCACTTCTATTCAACACTGTCCTTGAAACTAGCCAGAGCAATTAGACAGACCAAAGAAATTAAAGGGATATGAACAGGAAAAAAAGAACTCAAACTATCCCTATTTGCTGATGACATGATTATATATTTAGAGGAACCGGGAAATTCCACCAGTAAACTTTTAGAACTCATAAGTGAATTCAGTAAAGTAGCAGGTTACAAGATCAATGCTCATAAATCTAATGCATTTTTATACATAAGAGATGAATCTTCAAAAAGAGAAGTTAGGAAAACTACCCCATTCATAATATCCTTGAAAAAAATAAAATACTTGGGAATCAATCTAACAAAAGAGGTGAAAGACCTCTACAATGAGAACAACAGAACACTAAAGAAAGAAATTAAAGAAAACCTTAGAAGATGGAAAGATCTCCCATGTTCTTGGATAGGCAGAATTAATATTGTCAAAATGGCCATACTACCAAAAGTGCTATACAGATTCAATGCAAGTCCAATTAAAATCCCAATGATGTACCTTACAGAAATAGAGCAAACAATTATGAAATTCATCTGGAAGAATAAGAAACCCAGAATAGCTAAAGCAATCCTCAGTAGAAAGAGCGAAACAGGGGGTATCGCAATACCAGATCTTCAACTCTATTACAAAGCAATAGTAACAAAAACGGCATGGTATTGGTACCAAAATAGACAGGTAGATCAATGGTACAGAAAAGAGGACATGGACACAAACCCAAATAAATACAATTTTCTCACACTAGACAAAGAAAAAGTAGGTCCAAATCTTCACCTTATTGGCTTAGGATCAGACTTCCTTAACAGGACTCCCATAGCACAAGAAATAAAGCAAGAATCAACAACTGGGATAGATTCAAACTAAAAAGCTTTCTCTCAGCAAAGGAAACTATCAGTAATGCGAAGAGAGAGCCTACAGAGTGGGAGAAAATCTATGCCACTCATACTTCAGATAGAGCACTAATTTCCAGAATCTATAAAGAACTCAAAAAACTCTACACCAAGAATACAAACAATCCAATCAACAAATGGGCTAAGGAAATGAACAGACACTTCACAGAAGAAGATCTACAAGCAATCAACAGATAAATGAAAAAATGTTCAACATCTCTAGTAGTAAGAGAAATGCAAATCAAAACTACCCTAAGATTCTCTCTCACCCCAATTAGAATGGCGATTATCAAGAACACAAGCAACCATAGGTGTTGGCGAGGATGTGGGGAAAAAGGTACACTCATACATTGCTGGTGGGGATGCAAATTAGTGCAGCCACTCTGGAAAGCAGTATGGAGATTCCTCAGAAAGTTTGGAATGGAACCACCATTTGACCTAGCTATCCCATTCCTTGGCCTATACCCAAAGGACTTAAAATCAGCATACTACAGTGATGCAGTCACATCAATGTTCATAGCTGCTCAATTCACAATAGCCAGATTGTGGAACCAACCTAGATGTCCTTCAATTGATGAATGGATAAAGAAACTGTGGTATATATATATACAATGGAATTTACTCAGCCGTAAAGAATGATAAAATTACGGCATTTGCAAGCAAATGGATGAAATTGGAGAATATCATGCTAAGTGAGATAAGCCAATTTCAAAAAATCGAAGGACAAATGATCTCGCTGATAAGCGGATGATGACACATAATGGGGGGTGAGAGGGGGGCAAGAATGGAGAAAGGAGGGACTGTATAGAGGGAAAAGAGAGGTGGGAGGGGTGGGGGGAAGGGAAAAAAATAACAGAATGAATCAAACAACATTACCCTATGTAAATTTATGGTTACACAAATGGTATGCCTTTACTCCATGTACAAACAGAGAAACAACATGTATCCCATTTGTTCACGATAAAAAAAAATGCATGATGAAAATAAATGCATCTGATTTGGACATTAAACTTTTCTAAGAAATTTAAAATCATGTAACGTTCTTATAGTCAAGAAAAACTTAGAAAAATTTTCCCTTTTTTCCATTAAAAATGTTTTCCAAATTAAAAAAAAAAAAGAGATAAGGAATCAGTCTAAGAGCCCATCATTAGATAAATGGAAAAAGAAAATGTGGTATACATATACAACTGAATACTATTCAACTACTGAAAGAAAAATGAAATCCTGACATCTATCACAACATGAATAAACCTGGAGGGCATTATGTGGAATAAACCAGGCACAGAAAGAGAAATACTGTATTATTTCATTCATGTGGTATCTAAAAAGTTGCTCTCATAGAAATAGAGAGTATATGGTGATCACCAGACATGGTAGTTAGGGGGAATGAAGAATGGGGAGCTATTAGTCAAAGGATACACAATTACGGTTAGGAGGAACAAACTTCAGAAGATTTAGATACAGTAAGGTGACTATAGTTAATGATACATACTGAATTCTTGAAAAATGTATAGAGAGTGGGGTGGTATTATGTGTTCTTAACACAAAATTGATAATTATCGGAGGCACTACATTTGTTAATTAATTCAATTTAACCATTCAACAATGTACAGACTTCAAAATATCATGCTATACACAATAAAAACATACAATGTTATCTGTTAAATTTTTAAATAAATAAAAATAAGGTGATTAAATAGCCTATCTATAATATTTAATCTTTATTGAAAGTAACACATGATTTTAAAAATTCTATTATTTATTTAAGAGGTAATGGGACTAGAACCCAGGGCTCTGTACATGCTAGGCAAGTGCTCTAAGCTACATCTTGCTAAACTCTCTTTTTTTTCCCCCCTTTTGGTACTGGGATTGAACCCAGCTACATCCCTAGCCCTTTTTATTTTGAGACAGTCTCAATAAGTTGCTTAGGGCCTCACTAAGTTACTGAGGCTAGCCTCAAACTTGTGATACTTCTTCTGCCTTAGCCTCTTGAGTTGCTGGGATTACTGACATATGCCACCAGGCCCAGCCTAGCATAAACTCTTAATGTATTTTTCTCTTTCAAAAATACACTTTCTAAGCTTTTCCCCTTGATAGTTATTATCAACAACTTAATGGCAACAAGTTTAAAAATGTAAATGGAAAATTTTCCATGGAAATACAACTTACCAAAACTGACACTATAAGAAATTGAAAATATAAATGGTCCTAAAATTATTAAAGAAACAACTTGTAATTCAAACCTCCCACAAAACTCTATTGCTAAACATCTACTAACTAGCAGATTCTGCTAAACATGTAAGAAGCCAAAAATGCCAAGTTTACACAATTATTCCAGAAAAGATACCAAGAAGGAATACTTCCCAATTAGTTTTTTGAGGTCAACACAGTGATAGATAGCACACAGACATGACCAGTGGGAACATGAAGTTAAGGAATAATTCTATAAACTGGACCACTTGCTTTTCTTAAAAACAAAACAAAACAACAACGACAACAAACAATTTCCCTAAGGCCATTCTGACCTTGCTCTGGCTTAAGAAAATAGGATGTTACATTTCTTGACAACCTGTTATCCTTAGGACTACTCTCTCAAGACTGAAGAATGTAGTCCAAAGACTTCTTTTCCCCAGTAAGAAAAACAGAAATTACCTTGAAAGGGACTTTTGTAACCTTTACACAGACCAAAGATTCTAAGACTCAGGAAGAAAGGAGCATAAAAATCTGTAAAAACAAGTCCTAATTAGAACAGGTCAGCACGGACCAAAGTGAGCAGGAGTTACCTTTAGATCTTTAGCATGTTATTTTACGAATTATAACAGCAACCTCCCTGTCTGTTTTGCCTGGGTATCTGTGGGCAAAATCATGGGCAATAGGGACTTAGAAATCTGATGCAATCCTACTGTCAGTCAAAAGTTAAGAGGTGGTACCTGGGTGGAACTCTCGAGAAACATCCTTAAGACAGCAATAAAAATAGAAAATAAAAAGGTATAACTCACTCTCCCCTTTGAGACAACCCACCCTCTCCCAAAAAGGATAAGTGGAATGAATATATGTTTTAATTTTTGAAACATAAGTGGCCAATAAACACAAAAACATGCTCAGCTGCAATCAGGAAGTTACAAATTAAACTACCAAATGACATTTGCCTTTCATATTGGCAATAATAATAATAATTTTAGAACCTAAATTTAATAACATGAAGACCTATGAACGTAAAATAAGCCTACTATGTCCAATTTAGGTCCATATTCAGTGTTAATAAGGTTAAACTAGCTGAGCTGGTTAATTTGCCTAACTGGCCAGTAAGAAGCCAAGAATATTTTTAATCCCCAAAAGATTTGCCAGAAAGGACTCACAAGCTCTCCCATATGTGGATGCTAACTCAAAATAAAGGGAGGGAGGAAGAATAGAAGTTCACTGGATTAGACAAAGGGGAATGAAGGGAAAAGAGGGGGATGAGAATAAGAAAGACAGTAGAATGAACTGGATATTAACTTTCCTACGTTCGTATATGAACAGACAATCAATGTATCTCCACATCATGTACAACCACAAGAATGGGAAGCTATACTCCATGTGTGTATAACTGTACTGTCATGTATTTCTAAAAAGAACAAACTAAAAAGAAAGAGAAGAGAAGAAAAGAAAAGAACGAACAAACGAACAGACTCAGAAGGAAAGTAACTAGTCCAATAGGAAATATCTTTTTTTCATTTATGGTCTAAGGATCAGTGTGAAAATGGATAGCAAGAGACACTGCCAGAGACAATATAATACTTTAACTTTCTAAATTTGGTGAATAAGTGGACATAATGAGAAAGTAGCATGCTAAAAACAAATATGCATAAATCAGTAGAATAAATAAGAATAAAGATAATCAAATCTGAATTTTATCCTGTTTGTGATATGCAGCAATAAATGTATGGTGTTGGGCTTTCTAACAGAGAACAAGGAGTCTAGTAAGGAAACTACCACAATGGTCCTGGAAGAAATAACAAGAGTCTGTTAATAAACTGAAACATTTACAACATTTAGGTTGCCTTAATATTAAGGTTATGGAGCAAAAAAGATTACAGAATATTTGAAGACCACTAGTGGATTAGATAGTAGTGGTTTCATTCTCAAACCATATCATGGCAGCAAGTATACTGCATAATGTGGTGGTTTTTAATTCTTTAGAAGCAAAAACCTTAAAATTACATCGATCGATAATCAGACATAAAAGTGACTTTTTACAGGCTTTGGACAAGAGTGATTCTAAGATAATTACAATGCAACACTTTGACAATATAACAAAAAATTACTTAAGGGGTATAATAAATAGAGTTTTTAATAAACTGGATAGATCAAATGTTAAAATGGATATCAGAAGAATCATAAATTTCAGAGGGTTAACAGTTCCCTGATTGGAAAATTAGCATGTACTTTTGCTTCAATGACTTACTTTTCTTTGATGGGTGCTTCCTGCCTGCCTCACTAATGCCCAGTAGGGTTCCAAATGTAGAAACTGCTTCAAGCTCTTCATCTGCTACGATTATCCATGGCAGTCAGTACAAAGAGGCAGATGGTTTCAACAGGAAGGTCTTACTGTTCTGATTCTAGGACAAGGATCACTGCTGCCTATGGACCTTTTCCTATTCCAAACCATACACCTCTAAAACAAACAAAAACCCACACAAAAACAAAAACACAATGACAAAAATATAACCCTAAATATAAAAATTAAAAGCAAACTTAGAAGCTTACTCAGAATTCAGGCTTAACTTTATCATCCAAATTCTGTTCTATGTTCTGTTCACTTTATATTTTGTCTTCATGTAGTATTTATGGGCAGTTTTTATAAGAGCTTCTCCATTTCCAAAAAGGAAGGCTTAAGATGCATTGGAAGACAGACAAGTAAGAATAACTCAGTATATGGATTCAAAGACAATTACAAAGATCTTTCTTAAAAATCCTAGTGGGAGTCTGAAAGTCTGGCACTAACCAAAAAAGCAACATAAGAACCTTTTGCTTAGTGCCATGCAGCCTCTAGCCACTGGAGGTCAGCAGAGAACCTGGCCCCACCAGGGGCAGACTGAAGGGATCTTCTGGATCCAAGGCAGCATTACCATCAGTGATGAACTCTACTTCTAAACTTTCCCAAAGGAGATTATAGAAGATGAAATATGACCAGGTTCCACAGTTGAAGCAAGGGCATGTTTTAAGTATGTATATGTGTGTGAAAAAATTGTGGAAAACAGGCAATTATAAGGAAAACAAGAATCATTTGTAATCCAACCACCACTGAGAAAAACCACTGTTCACATTTTGGTTTGCATCTTGCTGACTTGGTTAAAAGGTACCTAACTCAGTGATGTTTCAACTGATAAAAATGAATGAATTCTTAGCATCAATCCTTACAAAATAGGTTTCAGCAGCTTGGAAAAAAACTATTAAGAATGGCGTAAGACTCTATAATCAAGAGTACTGCCAACACTCTTAATGGTACAGAGTCAACATTGTGTGGACAAACAAAAACTGACTCAGTTGGAAAATGATGCACAAGAATAAGACTCTGGATGTCAAGTTGTTTCACACAAATTTATTTTCCTTTTAAGGTACACACATTAATGATACAATTTTTAAAACTACATCTAAATGAATCTAAAATAGTTCTAATGATAGGCATAAAATTTTTTAAACAAAAAGAAAGCACTATGATGTAGTTCAGTTTTCCTCCCATTTCTGCAGCTGGAAATAAATTTGTTCCTTGTGGTCAATGATGAATTTGATTTGGCAAAATACAGAATAAAATATTTTATTGCATTGTTGGAAGGTAATGAGATGATCTACTTAAATCACTTAATGCTATATCTACAAAAGTAACAGTTCCAGACCTGGGGCTGTAGCTCAGTGGTAAAGCGCTTGCCTAGCATGTGTGAGGCACTGGGTTCAATCCTTAGCACCACATAAAAAAATAAAACAAATAAAAGTAACAGTTCATACATTCTAGTTACCATATGTTATTCATCTACCCATCCATCTTTTCAACAATTATAACTAAACACATACTCAGGGCTAGGGATAGGCGAGTAAAAAGATAAGGTCCCTACTCTTATAAAACTTACATTTTATCATTATTATCATTATTAAATTACTACTGCTACTTCAAATTGTTTCCACAGGATAGAACCTTAAATGAGATTTGGAAAACTCTTAATATACAATACACATACCAAAAATATGTACCAGTTGGAGTCCCTCAGTGCAATAAGAAAAGCTCAGATAATTTCTTGTGACCCTATATAAAGTTCAACCATAAAACAGATCTTCACCAGACATGTAGTTTCCGTTAACGGGCCCTCCACATGGAGATACTAAGGGAGAGCAACTGTCAGCACTATGATAAAATGAGTGCTAGCATTCCACTCTGCAAAACAAGTGGGGATACTTGCTGCTATGGTTTGGATGTGAGGTGTCTCCCAAAAGTTCACATGTGAGACAATGCAGAAAGGTTCAGAGGAGAAATGATTGAGTTGTAGGAGTCTTAACCCAATCAGTAAATTAATCCCTGATGGGATTAATTGAAGTGGTATGGTGTAGGCTGGAGATTGGAATTGGGCCGTGGCTTTGGGGTATATATTTTGTATCTGGAGAGTGGAGACTCTCTCTCTGCTTCCTGATGATGTGAGCTACTTCCCTCTGCCATGCTCACATGCTCATCTACCATGATGTTCTGCCTCACCTCGAGCCCTGAGGAATGGAGCCGGTCTTGTATGAACTAAGACCTCTGAAACCATGAACCCTCAAATAAACCTTTCCTCCTCTATAATTGCGCTGGTCTCATCATTTAGTCACAGCAGCAAAAAAGCTGATTAAAGCACCTGCTCTGCTGCCAGCATGAGGATAAGACACAGCTCCTGGGCATGGGAAAGTTCTGTCTCTTTTCCAGTTGCCCTGACCTTTTTTCTTCCATTTTTTATTCCTGTTCTCCTCATACCTTGTCTATTCACTACATTAAATACAGCAAATGAAGAATTAGGGGGTCTTAAGAAGTGAACTACAAACTCTACACCAGAATTTTTAAAAATACATTTCAGCTCAGATAGTCACAAGCTTCCTGATAACTATCAAGCCTTGGAAGAAGATCAACATTATCTACTACAGTTCCCAACTCCATTATTTCGGGATGAAGGGGAGATAACCAAGGTTGTTAAATCCAGTTCTTACACAGAAACAGAAGAGGCAATAGGGTGGAATTACTCTCTAATATCCACTCTTGCTTTCTTTTCGTTCTCCAGTTCTGAAGTTCTCATCCCACTGAGCTGAACCTTTCAAATAAGAAATCTTAAGAAAGTTCTAGAAAGATATATACATATCTATCTATGAGGTAAAGGCAGGGCCGAGAGTTTCACAGGATGCTGGTAACTGAAAGAGAAGTATTCCCTCCCAAAGGGACTACTTTGAAAATACTCACTTGAAATGCTTTCTGAAAATTAGTGTCATTACATTTTTATATTGTCCTATAAATAATTCTACAGTCTGTTTCTTTGTGGTCTTCACCTCATCATCAATTCTTAAAGTGGATTGACAAAGAAAAAAAAAATTGTAACATAACATATACAATAGTTTCCCAAAACAGGACAATATAAAGGCTTCTGGCTCAGACAGATTTCAGAACTAAATTTAAACAGGTCACATCTCAATTTAATCTTGCAACACATTAAGGAAGCAATAAACAGCCACAAGAGGTTAAAAGATCATATGCGAACAAAGCTAGATTCACATTAATTGCAATATTAATTTAAGAAAATGCACTTTGTCAAGTCCTTTGGTATCTACTGATAGCGTAAGCTAGTTTTCCTTATTTTACATATTGATGGATCTATTGTGTTTCCTAATATTAAACCATATTGATAATGGGAGAATTATCCATTTTGATAATGGGAGAATATTCACAAAATGCATGTCTGCATTTCCCAACATCTGTAGGAAAGAAGAGAGGGAAATGGCACTTATGAAAGAAGGCAGCTTCATGACCAATGAAATGGTCTCCTCAAATACTATACACGCTCATGACTGCACATGCTCATGACAGGTTTTCAATGAAAAACTTGGGACAGTCACACATAGCTGTGGGGAAGTTTCCAAAAGCCATTATGTGCACTAAACATTCCCCAACAAGCCCGTAAAAATATCTATTCATAAAAACTCCTTTTAAATTCAATGACTATGTTGAAAGTCATTTATCATAGTGAAAATAAACAAATTACAATTAACAGTAATCACAATATACCTGTACAGTGCAGATGTCCAAATATTTCCTCAAAAACTAAAAGCAATATGGCACTCCTACCTGATTTTTAATTAGTAAATGACAAACCACAGGTTCAGTGATTTTTTTATACCAACTTTTTTAATCTAAAAGTTTGAAAAACTTCATAGTTACCAAAAAGATGAAAAATTAATATAATGAACACCTGCATATATCCTTACCTGGATTTAATACTTAATCACACATATTTACTTTTCTCTTTCAGTACATATACACACATATATACTTTTTATGAATAACGCTAAATCAAATTCAGTGATTTTTTTTTGAAGTGGCTTGTCCAACTGTATATGGCTTAGAGAGTAAGTGTCTTCTGGTTCTAGAACAAATGATTCTACCTTAGCAGAAGGTTGGGTCACATAGTATAGAAGGAATAATGCCACATACAAGTCACTATATTTTTTTAACATAATGACCCCTTAGAGCTTATTTAAACAGAAAATTCTTTAATTCTACAAAAAAATTCTAGTCATTTTAATATAAAAATGGGTGAATTCTCAGTTTCTATGAGAAATTTAATTAAAATCACTTTATTTTGACCTTCAAAAAAGTATACTTAGCTGGTAAAAGCTATAAACTCCTGGGTTATAATCTGGCTCCCTCCACTTACTACAATCTTGGTAAATCAGCCTGTATTTGTTTATATCTTCATCTGTAAAATAATATACTTAAGCTTCCTTAAAAACCTAATGTTCAAGGCTGTGGCTGTGGCTGTGGCTCAGTGGCACAGCGCCTGCCTAGCATGTGTGAGACACCGGGTTCGATCCTTAGCACCACATAAAAATGAAATAAAATAAAGTCATGCTGTCCATCTACAACTACGAAAATAAAAATTTAAAAAAATGTTCAGAAACTTCACAACTGTTGTTCTGTCTGAAACATTCTTCTTCCCCTACATCCCTTGAAAATTCCTACTCTTAAGGTTTTGTATTATTTCCTCAAGAGAACTTCCCTCCCCCAATCCCCAAACTAAGTTAGACTTAAATGATCTCATAGCAGTCTATACCTTCCCTTCAGAAAGACAATAAGCAACTGTGTGTTTCTCTCACCTATTAGTGCACTCTTAGTACCTACCATATGGCATTACACAGAGTAGGCATACAATTTGTTGCTGTTGTTGTTGAATGGATGAATAATATTATCTAACTCAAGGGACTGTGTGGTAAAGGTAACTGAAGTAATACATGTAAGAGCATGTGTAAACCCCACAGGCATTCAGAAACCAGGTTTTTCCCAGGTAATCTGATTAATAACTTTTCACAGGAACTTCTCTAAGAAATAATACTGTGACTTTGGATAAGAGGTCTAAGTGAAGCAGTGAGTCAAGCAGCAAGGTAGACAGAACTCAAGTATTAGAAAGCAGGTCAGAGTAGGATGCCACAGCACCAGACAATAATGAAACAGATGTGGGTAGGATATTTTGATTCTGAGGCCATCTCCTGCCCTTACTAAAAAAATTCTTATAAATCTAACCAACAAAAACTAATCCTAAAGCAACACTTGACAGGCAAGACTACTCTAAGGAAGTATAGACTATAAGAAACACATCTGTTTTTATTTGCATTAAATGTAACTAAGTAAAAAATCCTATGTACTCTACATCAAACTTATTGAAACTAATAAATTCCAGTATTGCACGAGCAATATGCTAAACAAAATTCAACTTATTTCTATGTACTAGAAATAAAAAACTAGAAACTAAAATTTAAAAATATCAATGCCATTTATAATAGCATAAAAAATAAGAAATATTTACAAATACATTTCACAAGAGATGTGCAATGCCTAAAAAAAGATACCTGACAACCCTAAAATAAGGGACCTTCTACAAATTATTTGACCAATACTCCTCAAAACTGTCAAGGTTGTGAAAAATTTAAAAAGATCAAGAAATAGTTTGATATGACTAAGAAGATCTGAGGACTAAATACAATATCCTGGGAACAAGAAAAAAAAAAAAAAGACATCAGTGGAACAGCTGATAAAAATCTGAATAAAGTATGCAGTTTAATTAACAATAATGTATCAATATCAATTTCTTTGTTTTAACAATGTACCATAGTAAAGCCATATGTTGATGGTAAGGTAAAAGGAGTAAAGGAGTACAGTATAAGGGCACTCTTTATATTATTTGTGCTACTTTTTTATATGTATATAATCATTCCAAAAATAGTTTATTTTTAAAAATGTTTTACCTTTGGTATTAAAAACGACAGATGAATCTGACAAAGGTGTGTAATGCATTGTAAACTGAAAATCACAAAATATTGCACAGAGAAACCAAAATTACCTAAATATATGAGAAAATATACAATGTTCATGGATCATAAAGTACTGTAAAAAAATAAAACAATTTCTCCACAGATTGGTCTAAGAATTCTAAGTAATCCTAACTAAAATCCCAGTCCTTGTTATAAAATAACAAGTTGATTCTAAAAGTCATATGAGAATCCAAAGCAACAAAAATATCCAAATCACTTTGGAAAAAAAAAAAAAAAAGTACAAAGTTGAAAGAGTTAAGCTACCTGACTTCAAAACCTCTTAGGAGCCATAGTAATCTAGAAAGTGTGGTACTGAAATAAACACAGACAAATAAATCAACAGTACAAAAAAAAGAAAACATAAATAGACCCATAAATATAGGGTCATTTAATTTCAACAAAGATGCAAAGGCTGTTAGTGAAAACAAAGGTAGTCTTTCCAACAAATGACAGAGATGCTTGCTAACTATACGCAAAAAAGTACTCTGATTCATATCCTGTGCCATGTGGAAAAATGTAAGGTTTATTTAAAAAAAAAAAAAAAAGACAAAATCTCTGTGATCCACAGAGGTAGAGATTTCTTACACATAACAAAAGTCTAATCTATTAAAAGTTAATAAAGAGGACTTCATCAAAATTATGAACAGATGCTCTTCAAAAGACACTCCTAAAGCTGGAGGTCTCAAACTGGAAGATTTCAAAACTATTACAAAGTTACAGTAATCAAAAGAATGGGAGATTGGTGTAAAGACAGATATATGAACCATGACGCAAACCAGAAAGCCCAGAAATAAACTCTTACAAATATAATCAAATGAATTTGACAAGGATGCCAAGAACATTCAATGGAGAAAAAATAGTCTCTTCAACAAATGGTGTAGGACAATCTGGATATCTATATAAAAGGAAGTTGAACCTTTTCTTTACTCCATATGCAAAAATAAACTCAAAATGGACCAGACATAAATCTAAGTCCTAAAACTATGAAACTGTTAGATAAAAACACAAGAGAAAAGCATTATAACATTGGCTTTCCAATGACTTCTTGAAGCGTAACACCTAAAAGCATGGACAACAAATGTGAAAACAGATAAACTGGACTACATCTAGATTTCAAAACCTTATGCATCAAAGAATTCAACAAAGTAAAAAGGCAACCTGAGACAGCAGAAAGTATTTGCAAATCATATATGTAGTAAGAATCCACAAATAACTCAACAAGAAATCAAACTCGGCAACAAAAATGAAACAAAAAACCTAATTTAAAAATAAGCAAAGGATGTGAATAAACATCTCTCCAAGGAAGATATACAAATGACCAACAAGCATAGGAAAAGATACCCAATATCACTAATCAGAGAAATGCAAAACAAAACCACAATTGCCTCATACCCATTAAAATAGTTTCTATCAAAAAAATAAAAAGCGTTAGCAAAGATGTGGAGAAATCAGAACAAAAGAAAAGTAAATGGTTTACATTTGAAACACTATCACTATTACCATGAGATATGGTACATAAGTTCTTCAAAATTTTAAAACTAGAATTACCATATGATTCAGCAATACCATGCTTGGGTATATATCCAAAAGAACTGAAAGCAAGTTCTCAAAAAAATATTTGTACACCCATGTTCTTAGCAGCATTATTTACAACAGCCAGGAAATGAAAGTAACCCATGTCCATCAATAGATGACAAACAAAATGTGATTTATAGTAGTTCCCCCTTATTCACTGTTTCACATTCTGCATTTTCAGTCACCCACATCAACTATAGCCCAAAAATATTAAGTGAAAAATTCCATAAATATACATTTCATAAATTTTAAATTTCACACTATTCTGCGTGACATGATGAAAGTTCACAATGTCCTGCTCCATCTGGCCTGGACATGGATTATTCCTTAGTCCAGCATATTCACACTGTATATGCTACCTACCTTTTAGTCACTTAGTAGCTGTATTGGTTATCGGATGGATTGAGGTGGTACAAAGGCCATTTGTGCTTAAGTAACCATTAGTTATCTTAATGACCCCATGTTAAGTAGTGATTCTGGCAACTTCGACATGTGAAAAACTGTCATAAAATGTTTCCTTTAGTACACGCATACGCTGCTGGTGAGACTGAAAACTGGTGCAACCACTCTGGAAAGTAGTATGGAGATTCCTCAGAAAACTTGGAATGGAACCACTATTTGACCAAGAAATCCACTCCTCAGTCTATACTCAAAGGACTTAAAATCAGTATTCTATAGTGACACCACCACATCAATGTTCATAGCAACTCAATTCACAATAGCTAAGCTAGGAAAACAACCTAGGTGTCCTTCAACAGATGAATGGATAAAGAAAATGGAATAATACTCAGACATAAAAAACAATTTAATTACAGCATTTGCTGGTAAATGAATGAACTGGAGGCTATCATGCTAAGTGAAATAAGACAATCCCAAAAAAACAAAGGTCGAATGTTTTCTCTGATATGTGGATGTTGACTTACATTGGGGTCAGGGGTGGGAATGGAGGTTCATCAGATTGGGGGGGCGTGGAATGGAGTATAGGGAGGGGGATGGGAATGGGAAAGACAGTAGAATGAATTGGACATAATTTCCCTAAATTTATATATGAAAACACAACCAGTATTTAACTCTGCATCATATGCAACCACAAGAATGGGAAATTATACGCCATGTATGTACAATAATGTCAAAATACATTCTACTGTCCTGTATAACAAAAAAGAACAAATTTTAAAAATTAATTAAAAAAATGTTTCCTTTAGGTGAAAAGATGAAAGTACAAGAAGATATTTTGAGAGGGAGACCATACTCACAAAACTTTTATTACAGTATGCTGTTAAAATTCACTATTTTTGTTAATCTCTTACTGTGCCTAATTTATAAAGTAAACTTTATCATAATCATGCATGCATAAGAAAAATATAGCATACACTGGGTTCAGCATGATCTGCAGTTTCAGGTTTCTACTGAGGGTCTTAGGACATATCCTCTGTAGATAAGAGGGGACTACTCTGTAAGAGAGAGAGAGAGAGAGAGTTGTGTGTGTGTGTGTGTGTGTGTGTGTGTGTGTGTACACAATAAAATATTACTTAGCTTTAAAAAGGAAGGAAATTATAAGATATGCTACAATACAGATGAACCTTTTGGACATTATACTAAATGAAATACGCTAGTCACAAACATAAATACTGCATGATTCCACTTATGTGGGGGCATCTAGAGAAGTCAAATTCATAAAAACAGAAAACAGAATGGTGGTTTCCAAGGGACATGGGGGAGAAATGAGAAGACACTTTAATGGGCACAGAGTTCTGCAAGATGGAAAAAGGTCTGAAGACTGGTTATAGAACAATATAAATATCCTTAATATTACAGAACCTGTATAAAAATGGTCAAGATTGTAAATTTTATGTAATACGTATTTCATCAAAATTTTTAAAAAGACATTCTCAAGAGAGTAGAATGAGAGAAAATTTTGTCAATTACACATTTAAAAAGGACTAATAATATATAAAGAGCTCTCAAAGTCAATAAGAAAATAAATAATTTGATAAAAAATATGCAAGTTTTAAATTATACTTCACCATGTAGTTCAGTGGTAAAGCACCTCTGGATTCAATCCCAGTACCACAAAAAATAAAAATAAATAAGTATAAAATTATATCATTTAAACATGCAGATTTATATGCCGATTATATCTCAATAAATCTCTTTTTAAAAAAAACCCTATCAAAGAATGATTTGAGGTCTGGGATATAGCTCAGTGGCAAAGCATCTGCCTTGCATTTGCAAAGCCCTGGGTTTGAACCCCAGTTCCAAAATAAAAAGAACAATTTGACTAATAGGCTTGTCTCTTTAAACCACAGAATTCCTAAAGTTCTTGCAGTTCAAAACCTCTAAATCAAATGACATATAAAGGTTTAACAAAAGTGTATAGTCTGTCTTACAAACTTTATAGACAAAGTAGAAAATGTGAATAAATCACCAATAAGCATTTTCTATTATCATTTTTTAAAGCAAAAAGTAAAAATATTTAGAGAGAGTACATGATACTTCAAATGCAATGTTCCTTAGTAACTACTTTCTGGTGAATTGAAAAGCATACGAACAATGACTATTTTCTCCAATTAAAAAAAAAATTATAACAATGGCATTAGATTTATTTCAAAAGTCAACTTTCTTCCCAATGACTATAAGCTTAAGAGCATAAGTTCAGATATTTCAGTTAATATTCAGCAAAAGTAGGAATTCTTGCTTGCACTTACTGTCTAATTAAATACATAAAGAATAGAAATATTTGGAGAGCCCACATCAAATATACCATGTTCTCTGTCAATGAAAGAGAGGAGGAAAGATTCTGAAAGCGTGTGATAATAACAATTTTTTATGGCTCCCTTCATTCCATCTAGTCGTGAATGTTAGCAAACAAAAATATGGCTATGATTTGTAAGACTTTGAAATGACTTGCTGTTAGAAAGAAAAACGCTTTTCTGCCTAGCACAGTGCTATACCAATAAATCCTCAAAATGCTTATTGAATTGAACAGAAAAAAAGCAAACTGGTATGTGACAGTATTTGATCAGGAGACCAGAATTCTAATTCCAATTTGAATAACTTCATGCTATGTAACAATGGTTAGTCACTTTATTTCCATTTCCGCATAAGTAAAATGAAAAGTTAGCGTGTGTGTGGGGGTGTGTGTGTGTGTACACATACATATACCTCCACAGACACTAATTCTAATCAGTAGGTGAAGTGTAAAGGATAAAAAAAGTTGTAGAATAAGAAACAGCTCTGTATTCTAGCCAACTTGTCAATAACTCAATACAAAAAAAGTTTTAATGAGCAGTTTCTAACACCCAGAAACTCAAATGCTTTAGAAACAGAGATTAGTAAGTAGTTTAGTCTCCACTTAAAAGGAAGATTAAAAAGAAAAAAAAAAAGTCCTGCCTTGAAGAAATATTAAGTGCAGATGATGAGACAACTAAGACACAATAAACCAGAACTATCAAATTCAATAAATTTGGTACTAGGAGAAAGCAAAGTTCAAATGTAATGGAAGCACTCAGGAAGAAACAATACTGCTAGCTCACCAGCTCAAGGAAGAGAAATATGTCATGTATATATAAATCTACGAAGATTGTACACAAGTACTCACAGACAAGCAAAATATAAGAAATTGAAATTTTAATAAAGTCTAACCAAGTTCTTAACACTCTCAATAACATTATCATCAGAAAAACAATTACACCTCAAAGATATTCTTAAGTCAATCTCAGCAGAATCTTTAAAATAATAAAAATGCAAAAAATCATAAATGACAATGGTATTTTTGCATGATTCTTAAGAGTAACAAAAATCCATATTTTCTTTTAAAAATATAATTCAATTTTACTTATTGATTTTAGTATTTGCTTTGGTAGAAAATATTGATAGTTATAATTTACTATCTATATGCCTGACCTACTAGATTTTAAAGAAAAAAGTAACATCAAGAAAAACCTTTCACCCAGGCAAAATGGAAAATAGTGTTATATGTAGATTAAATATTAGCAATTTAGCCAAGGTTACTAGAATCATTTTGTTTTTTTCCCCACTTAAAGCATGGTATTTTAAAAGAGAAGAAAAAAAAAGTATGCATGCAAGAGAGGAAGGAACAGAATTGTTTTTCCCAGACTTCCTCAAGAGTTACTTACAATGCTGATCACAATCAACTCTGGCAAACACTACTTGATTTTTATGTGGATATTCTTCCTTAATGACATCAGAAGCTTCCTCAAAAATTGGATGCAACATCTGGCTGAAACGACACCTATATACAGATAAGCATACCAATTAGAAGTGAAAAGCAGAAGTAATGAAATCTTACTTTGGTTATCACCTACTTATATTTAGTATATGTAAAATAAATAACTTTGTTAGACAATCATATTTAATTTAATCACAGGTTCTGATATCATTCAGTAGAAATGAGGCAATTTTGAATTAAAAAACTATACTCCAAACACTGTCTCATTAATTAGAAGATTTTTTTTTTCACCTTAAGACAATTGCCAGTATTAGGGAGCACACAGTTAACGATCTCAGAATCTCTCACAGAGGCCATGAGATAAGTCTGCAATATTTTCTCGAATAAATATTTCTAGAATTTATAACAACTGAGGTTTGTGCATTTACAAAAGAAATTGTTTTCTTTAAATAACAAACATATTTTTAGACTACTGTACAAACTCTTACAAGTTTATTGCAAATATTATTCTAATCCACCTGGCTATCACACCAAATTTCAGCAACAAGTTAGTATATTAAATAAATAAGTTGTATTAGAGAATATATAGCATCTGATGAATCATTTCCCCTCAAGATTTATCCCTTATTATGAATTTAGTTTTTCTGTAAAAATTCTAAATATATCAAGTCCCAAAGCAAATATTTTAAATTCTCAAAGACTTCCTGTCTATATTTCCTATTCTTTCTTTTTATTACTTTAAAAATGAGGGCAAAGCAAAATTCCAAACTTTTTACTTCTAATTCTGATTATTCCTTAATCAGGCCAACCAATTTCACAAACACATGTTGTAGGTCATTAAAGGGACTGAGAAGAAAGAGAAGAATCAACATACACATACATTCAATCACTGGGTTGGAATGGACATTCTCATATGGAATTGAGGCTATGTTAACAAATTATAATGGCTACCACTGCTTCCAGAGCCCTTGTACATCAAAAAATTTACTTAAATGAAGCCTGTGAACTCTTTAATATGTGTGATTATGTCATATATATTAGCCATAAGCCACCCTAAATATTGTAAAGATTATGAAATGATGCAAATATTACACCTCCTCCCTATTTCTTCTTGTATGCATTTCTTCTAGCCTACTCACCTGACTTCCTAAGGAGATGTCCTAGAATATATCAAGGATCTGTATCTTCAATCTCTTGCTTTCAAGTGGTTCCTTCCTCTTTTAGCATTCTTAAATCTCTCCCATCTGGGATAGGTGGATAGGGTCTGTGGACATCATGGACCGGGTCTTACGTGACTACATAGTCTAATAAGCATTCAATAGATGTCTGTTAAATGAATAAGCTGATATAATGGAGGAACCAGAGAGACTAGGACTCCAGGTTTGTGGGTTTTTACAACTGGCTGAAAATAGGATAGGTGGAGGAAAATGGGAGGCAAACACCAAAGACTGATTTAGTTTTTTGAAGAATTTGGATATGGCCTAGTAAAGAAATAGTGGACAGGCTTCTGGCTTAAGGGCAAAGTAAAGACTCACGTCAAGGGCTCCTTCTCTGTGGACTGTCCAGTTTCTGCCCAGCAAGTATTTAAGCACAGGTTCATGTTTAAAATTGCATCAGTTTTAATATTAACAGGCTAAAGGGGAAGGTGAAATAAAAGTTCATTTCCAATATTACTGTACCTTCATATACATCTACCCATACACATGGAAATGTTACATTTATGAAAGTAACATCAAAAAAGCAATGAATCTACTGGAAGAGCCATAAGATCATGTGATTCCAATCTCCTATCTAGTGTTTAAATTAATCCTTAATAAATCAACCAAACAGGTAAAAGTCTGCAGAGACACTTAGGGGTCACTTACTAATATGATCTACTGGATGGGGGCAGGGATAAGCTTTGGAGTTAGACATACCTGAGTTAAATCCCAGTTCCACCACTTACTAAGCCGTATGACCTTTCTGAGCCTCAACTTCCTCAACCTAAAATGGAAATTATAATACCTACCTGCAGGGCAATTCTGAGCATTAAAAACAATACAGATGAATCTGGTACATAACAGCATTATTAAGCACCTACTACGGTTTATTACTCTCTGAGGCATAGCAGTATTTTTAGGCAGTTCTATGAGAGAACTGCTTCCAGAGAGAATCCAGAGTCTAATTTTTGAGACCACAGAGAATACATCCATGTCCTACAGTCTATTACCCAACTTTTCTCAGTTGAATACAAGAATTCTAAGTCATTAACAGCTCAGGCATTCCTTAGGTAGTATGTTTTCCTAAGTAACTGAAATTAGTCCACATCTTCAATTCAGTTTTTGCAAGAAGGTCAGTAGCATGTTCTATTTTTCTTTCTTAATGCAAACAAAATTGCTCAGCCAAGAGAACTGTGTTCTAGTTTTTCCTCTGCTGCAATCTAATCAGGTAACCTTGGGAAAATACTTTACTCCTCTGAATCTCATTTTTCTTATTTTTAAAGTGGACTTGCTTAGATAATCTTCTACCAATTTTTTTGACAAATATTACATCTGGAATCCTAATTTACCTTGAATTTTTTTTCTTTTTTGTACTGGGAATTGAACCAAGGGGCACTTTACTACTGAGCTACAACTCCAGTCCTTTTCATTTTTGGTTTTCATACAGGCCTCATTAAGTGGCTGAGGGTCTATACCCAAGTTGCTGAGACTAGCCTCAAACTTGCAATCCTCCTACCTCAGCCTCTCAAGTTGCTAGGTTTAGAGGTGCATACCACTGCACGCAGAAGTAAATGTTATCTTTGTCATACATTTATAAAGGATATTTTCTCTGTATATCTTCAACTTTTTACTAAAGTTCTTTAAATACCCATATCACACATACATTCACATTCAGTAGATATTTATGTGTACTTAGCCATGTATTATGCAAAGTGCTTAGCAAATAATGTTGAAAAAATAATAGCTGTGGTAACTATTTCCTCAAAGCAAAAATAGTGAATTACCAACTAGAGCATAGCATAAAAGTGCTACCACTGGGTAAGATTGGGGTGTTATAGGAATTACAGATGTTCTTAAATTTACAATGGGGTTGAATCCCAATAAACCTATTGTAAACTAAAATTATCCTAGGTTGAAAAGCACTTAATGTGTCTAATTAAGCACTTAATATGTCTAAACATCATAGTTCAGCAACAAAGAGAAGGCACTGCAGAATATCAGCTGACTGGGAGCTGCAGTTTTTCACCACTGCCCACCATCAAGAGAGTACAGTACCACATACCCAGCCCAGGAAAAGATCAAAATTCAAAGTATGATGTCTACTGAAAGTGTATCACTTTTGCATCATAGTAAAGTAAAAAAATCCTAAGTTGAGTCCTTGTAAAATGGGGAAAATTATATAAGAAAGGTTCCTAGTCTGACTTGAGAGTAAGAGTAGGCATATTGATATAATGGGCTGAAGAAAATGGCATTTAAATCACTGAAAGATGATTAGCTTAACTAATTAAAGTAGTGGGTGAGAACAAAGAGTGATCTATCCAGGCAGAGGAAAAATCATGAGTTCAGTGATGAAAGAAGACAGAATTTCACAAGAATTGAAGGTTCTGTATAACAAGCAGAATGTGGGAGTAGAGAGAGGCAAGAGATACTGCTGTGGAGATAGGAAGTAGCCAAATTATGAGGGGCCTTTTAGGCCAAAATAAGGGCTTAAACTTAATCCAAAGGTAATAGAAAACCACTTAACTTTAAGATGGAGTGTAAATTAATCTAATTTGCATTGTAGGAAAGAACTCTGGCTTGTATTATAGAAAACAGAATGGAAATACATAGACATAAGTGAGGAATGAGTGAGGAAACTGCTGCAAAAATCTAGGTAAACTGCTGGACTGTAGCTAGCCTGAAGCAGCTACTAGGCAGCTACTAGGAAGTAAGCTCTTAACAGTCAAATTACACCAGTGTTTCAAACCTCTCCAGCGAAATCTTCCTGCTTCCTATCTTCACAACACAGTCTTTTAAATACTATATATCATGTCTTTGTTATAGAATCTGGGAATACAAGTAAGACATAATCTCTGCCATGGAAGTCTGTTTGCAAGGGTACAAAGAGAAAATAAGACTAAACCTCATAAATGTTAAGCATCCCTAATTTGAAATTTCAAAATCGGAAATAATGCTCAAATAGTTTCAGATTTTGGAGTATTCAGACTTTGGACCTTCAGATAAGAGACATTCAACTGGGAAAGTCTATGCAAATAGTCCAAAATTTTAAAAAATCCAAAACACTTCTGGTCACAAACATTTTGGATCAGGGATATTCAGTCTCTAGTAAGAAAAAGGAAGTGGTCAGTGGTCTGTAGGCTACCACATAAACACAGAAGACAGATTCAATTCAGATTAAATAAAGGCTTCCTGTAAGGGGTGGCAGGTTGCATAAGTTGAAAAATATCAATAGTATTTTTTCTTCTAAACTTACCACACCTAAATTCTGACCTCCAAACTCTGCCCTCTTTCCAGAGTCAGACAGAGCACTGCAATACTGTTTTTTAATTTTTGTTATATTTGAGTTTTTATGTTGCCTCTTTTTAAGATTTGGCATAACGGAATCAGTTATATTTCTCTCTTAAAACAGAAATTCTTGTCAAATTAAGATATTAATATGTGAATGAGCCTTAATTGATTTTATATATGGAATATTATCTTGAAAAAAATCAGAAATTTTCCTATTCATTACTTTCTACCACAGGAATAGTCACCTTCAGCAAGTTGAAAATAAAACAAAAAAATAAAAACAAGATTACTTACCAGTCTGCATAAAAATTTACTAAAGCAACATCAGCATTGTCTGAAATTGAGAAACAAAATCAAAGTTATTTGTGTCTACACAATTCTGACATAAAGACATGATTTTCATCATGATCTTTCCCCTTTATAAAGGCCAAATAAAAATCTATGCTAACAGTTAAGTTCTCTCTCACCCAGAAACTCATGCACATAGATGGCTTAGATATAATTTGCCCCCTTTCTCTATATCCTCTACCCTCCACCTTCACTGCATCTTAAATGCCTATAAAGCAAAGAGGAAAACAAATCTAGACCAATCAAGTTAGCCTACTCTCCTAAAGTGGAATGATCTGGATTCTAATGATCCATTTGTTGATAATTCAACAAATTCATGAATCCCTGAGAACTAGTTCTGTAAGTAAAATCCTATTTCACAAAAGAGACCTGTATTACTAAGCTATTTCTAAATCTCAGATGTCCCTTTAGTAGCAATAAGTGACCCATAACTAACAATGTTGCACAAGATGCACTTTTTTTCTGGTTCCTATCCATTGAACAGTTACTCACTATTGCAAAAATAACCTACTACCATTTGCATATCAGAATGTGAAGACATAAGAAAGATGAAGCACAGTTTCTTTTGTCTAAACCTAATTCAGAGAAACAAATTCCTTAAGCAGTAATAAAATTAAAATTCCAAAGATATTCCAGAATTTGGAAGATGAAAAGCGTGAGAATGACATGTGAGTTTCAATTTCCTTCCCTTTTTACCTTACAGTACTTTTATCCACTTGCCTATTCAATCTAAAGCTGTGGTTCACAAACTGTAATTCCTGGATCAGAAGCACCATCACTACCTAGCAACTTACAGAAATGCAGGATGGGTCTAGCAGTTTCTACCAGAAACGGGTCATTATAGCAGTATAGATGTTAATAAACCCTCCAGGTGATTCTGAATCCTGATAAGTTTACAGAACTACTGCTCTTTAGATCCCATAAGATAGACTTTTTATCATTTAAAGTTCCAGAAACACAAAACAATGTATGATGCTCAATGAATGTTTTAATCCCTTTTACCATTAATACATTTGGTTCTGTTATGTGCAAACCAATGGATGATGTTTAAAAACAAAAAAGATTTGGTTTTAGAACTTTTTACACTTTTAAAAATTATTGGGGATCTTAAAGAGCTTTTATGTGGGTTATGACTATTGATGTTTACCATGGTAGAAACAAAAAGCAAGAAGACTTTAAAATACAAGAAAACACAAGCAAAAAAAAAAAAAAAAAAAAAGAAAGAAAGAAATCATTGCACATTTTCTTAAAGCTCCTAACTTTTGATCTTCTATTAATCATATCTTCACCTTCCCTTTATTATTCTTAAAAATCAGCAAGTTCCTCCCAACTGAATTTTATCCATAATCACAATGTCAATAAACAATGCATTCAATAAAACATTTATTGAATTTAACCAATGATGCTGTTAAAGAGATCAGAATAGGTAACTTAAAGAAGAAAAAAAATCTAGGCTGTGTTCTAAAGACATAAACGATTAGTATTGCACAGTGAGAATTATAAGCCTTTAAGTAGACTTCAGCAAAATATTTTGTTAAGCATGGTATCTATATCAAGGCAAAGAAATAAAAAAGACTAAAAGCATTACTTGTAACACAAGAAAGAAAGACTTACACATTTGAAGAAATGTTACTAAAACTAAAAACCAAAAGTACTTTTTTAAAAAAATTCAATAAGCCATGGAATTAATTAGAATGGAGATCTTCAACTATTCTAGGTAACAGATTTTGCTGTTTTTGTATATAAACTCTTCACAGAGAAAAAAATTATACTTTTAAAATACTGATGTACTTACTTAAAATTTCATCTATATTCTCTGTGTCAAGACTTGTTATTTCAGTTGTTACAGGAGTAAAAACCCAAGTTACCTGAAAATTTAAAAAATGTGAAATTAATAAATGTCTCCAAAAAAGGCAAATAAAGCAATTTTTAAAATTAATGAATATGCCCCACATTGTCCCCTCTCAGCCTGAAGCAGCCAGAGCAGTCATCCTCCATTTCCCCTTACAGCAGTAAGGGTTCCCTTAATCAGAGCGGGGAATGAGAGTGGGGGCAAAAGACAGGTTATTAAAGAAAAGGAAATGGATAGATAACACTCCTCATCACCTGGTTGCTAACAGCTTGAGGAGAGAGAAGAGCCCTGTGGCTCTCTTCCTACCTTTTGGTCACCAGGTAGGCAAGATAAAAGGAGGAAGGGGCATGAGAAGAAAGGAAACCCAAAATCTATAAAAGAGACAAGATAGCCCCATTCCCTCAGGTACCAGCTCTGGGCTCCCTCCTCTCTAGAGGAGTCTCTCTCTGTTACTTAAAATTTACTTTTTGCTCTTGCAAAGAGAGAGAGAGATTGTAAAGATACGGGGAAGATGAGTGGAGCAGAAAAAGGAGATCAAGAAACAGGGAGGAGGGACAGGAAAGGGGAGAGCAAATTAAAATGCAGAGCAAATTTAACAAAATTACACTCTGTGCATGTGTAAATACACCACAGTATATTCCACCTTTATGTATATCTATAAAGCACCAACAAAAAATAAATAAAAATTAATGAATTGTTGGATCCACTTGTTCCTTAGACAATCATCAAATGATTTTAATCTTTATTAACTATTCTAACCATCACTGTATCAATGAAATAGGAGAAATAATAATTTTTCCAGCCTAGAAACTGGTCAAATGATAATTCCTATACTTCCAAACACAGAAAAGACAATTAATTGTTTTTAGACAATTAAGAAAACTGAGAATTTACTCACCCATTTAAATGAATACTTTCAACAACTTTACCTCTACAGCACAAGAAAAAAATTGCCAGGAGATTATGGGTTTTGAAAACATATAAAAGCAAAGCTGTTTTCTAACTCTATCCCATCATGTTTCTGAGAGCAAATTAATGAAGGATCAAGAAAAGACTTGCCAATTGCAAAGCAAAAGTACTTCCTGCATTAGTTTCACTTAGTGATGATAACAATGTATTAAGTGAGAGGCTATTAAAAAAGGGATAAGAATGTTTTTGCTTTCACTTTAGTGTTTCTGAAATTCAAAGTTCGAGAAACTTAGCCAGCCATCTGTAAAACAAAGATAAAATTTAAGCTAAAACAGCAGATTTTTACTTATTTAAAAAGTAATATTTACTCTTATGTTTCATCTTTGGAAACTGTATTTCCTACCCAGAGAGGTTTTTGTTCAAAAAAGAATTTGGTATGGAAACTCATTCACTGAATCACTGTATCACTGTTTTTTATTGAGTGACAACCAATGCCAGGCTCTGATCATACCGAAAAGTATGGCCATCTAGTTCATGGACACTTGCAGTACTCAATAACAGTGACTCAAAATTTTATGAGTCACCAACAATTCAATCTAAATTATATAGAGAGACACCTTTATCCTAGCATGTAAATAAACCCCACTAATTTATATTTCTATACACTCATTCTTTTTTTAGGAGAAAAACTAAGGATAAAACGAAGGCTTATATTCAAATTACCATAACGGTGTAGCAAATAATGGACTACCATGTCTTCCAGCACCCATAAATTATACTTTCTTAAAAAGTTAAGTGAGCTGGGCATGGTGATGCACACTTGCAATCCCAGGAGCTCAGGAGGCTGAGGCCCTAAGTAACTTGGTAAGACCATGTCTTTAAATAAAATATAAAAAAGAGCTGGGGTTGTGGTCCAGTGGTTAAGTGCCCTTGGGTTCAATACAAAAACAACAACAACAACAACAACAACAACAAAAAGTGATTGTAATCTCCAAATAATTTTGCTATTTTTAATGCCTGAAAAATTAACTGGGAAGATACTTACTAGTCTTTATTATTGATAGGGTTCAGGACATTTGACAAACAGCAGAAGCAGAAAGTTCTCTCTGCGTTCTCCCCTCAATCAGGGCATAAAACAATTCTCTGACTTTCTAAAGTAGGTTATAAGACCCTCATGGGAGAAATAACCTCCATAGAGCTAGAGAAAAAAAGTAGGCCTATCTCAGAAGACACAAAGACACCAAGAACAACCTGAACATGACCCATTAGATCACATGCCCTTTTGTCCACATTTCTTTCTGCATGATTTTTATCCATACTTCTTTCTGCATAACTGTTCATTTTTCCTCAAAGCATAAAAATCGGTTTCCCTTGTTTCTTTACGTCATTTTTTCTGAAGGATCTCAAATCACATAAAACTGTATTAAGCCAGGTGCAATGGTGCACACCTATAATCCCAGCTGCTCCACAGGCTAGGTGGGAAGACTGAAAGTTCAAGACAGTCTGAGCAATTTAGCAAGGCCCTATCTCAGAGTAAAAATAATTTTTTTTTAAACTCTGAGGATGTAGCTCAGTGGTAGAGTGCCACTGAGTACTAAGTTCAATTCCCAATACTTGGGAAACAAAAGAAAGAAAAAAACCTTATACTGTATTAAATAAATTTACATGCTTTTCTGTTAATCTGTCTTCTGATACAAGGATCTCAGGCATGAACCTAGAGATGGGTGACGAAAGAAGTCTTTTCTATAATCATTCAACATCTCACCAACAATACTTCCCTTATAAGTTTAGGACTAACTCTCAATAACTATGGAACCTAGTTATATTGACACAGCAAGATTTTATAGTTGTGTGTTGTAAAAAAACTTAAGAAAACAGAAAAATATTATACAGCAATAAAGTTGGTCATTATCAAAGTCAAGTCATTAAGTAACAGTATTTAAGAGAGTCTACTAGGTACTGAGGGCACTGAGGCATGGTATGCTCTGTCTCCAGAAGCTATCAATCTAGTAGCAGTGATAAAGCAAAATGTGGGGAGCAAAATGTGATAAATGCTAGATTACAGATATGGTGATAATTTTCATTTGCATAATCCAAGGGAGCCTGAATCTGAAGTTAGTTATCACCTATTCAAATACAAGTTTACAGGGAATTTATGTTAAAATTCTAAAGTTAATTGCCTTTGACTTTGAAATATTTACATGGCAAGAATATTTTTACATGATAGGTAATGGCATAAATGAGGCAATAATCAATTTGGCTGTATTAAATAGATAACTATTACTTAAAAACACTGCACTAATAAATATGCCACAGATAAGACTGGCATTCAGCGAATAGTTCTGTTTGTAAAAGAGTCCAAAGCAAGAAAACTGTCTCTGACCCAATAATATCTCCTTCCTGGAGGGAGTAAAGGAGCCTTCTCTTATTATCATGAACATTTCTATTAATATGCAGTATGAAAGGAAAGACAAGTTGTTTATTTGAATTCTTAGCAAGCTCCACTAGTCTGACAAATTGCTTCTTTTCATGTCAGCCCTGGGCAGAAATAAGGTTCTAGGGAAACATCTTTATGTGTCAAACACTACAAGGCTTAAGTAAAATAAAGACAAGTAGCTGCAGGTCAGGGAAGGAGGATGGGAATCACTAATGATTTTTTCTTTTTTCTTTTTAACTTAGATTGGAAGGAAACTTACAATTTTTTTTCAATAAACAAAACATAAGAAAAAAATTTTTCAAGAGATTCTTTTTTAAAAAAAATTTTTAGTTGTCAACAGACCTTTATTTATTTAAGTAATTAATTTATGTACAGTGCTGAGGATAGAACCCAGGATCTCACACATGCCAGGCAAGTGCTCTATCACAGAGCCACAACCCCAGCCCCAAGAAAATTCTTAATGATATTTCATCATTAGAGGTTAAATTCTCCATGACTATTAAGATCTTCTATTAAGAATATGATATATGGTAGACAACACATATAAATAAAGACATAGAAAGCATTTACAACTTGGTCATTCTCTTCAGTTCATTAGCTTATTTTCTAGCTATACAGAAAGCAGTGGAGGAAGGCAACTCCAGTCATCTTCCACAATTCATTAGATAATAACTCAAACATGCATTGATTGTATCAACTGTTAAACATTTCAGACTGAGATATCCAGTGATGAGATCCTATATAAAGAAAGTCACACCAGTGAAATGGGTAATATTGTACAAAAATACATTTAAGAAACAGTGACAGACTAGCTTTAAATTGTAAGCACTTTGTCAACAAGTAAAAAATGTTTTCTTCCATTATATTGAAGGTTTTTAAAAATTGAGATACCTATGAGAACTACAAAGCTTTCCTTAAACTTCCCTGTGTCCTCCAAGGCCACCTAATTGGCTGGTTATGCCAGCCTAGGCCCATTTCCACAGCACTTTGAAGTCACCCAGCAGACAGCTTCTCCCAAAAAAATGCCCTACATTTTTTGCTCCCTCTTTCTGCACATATAGTCTGCTCTAACCAGAATATACTCTTCTCCACTACTGCATGATTAGTCCTTCAAGGACTGAGTCATTCTTCCATGAAGCTTTGGTTTTCCTGGTAGAAAATGGCTTTTCTTTCTTATTAGTCCAACCTGCTCCATGGGGTGGGAAGAGAAAAAGGGGGAAAGCAGGCAAGGGGAATGTGAGTAATTATTTTTTTTTTATTTTAAAAAAATTATTTTCATACATGTACATAGGGTAACAATGTCTGTCTCATTCTACTGTCCTTCCATTCCCATCACCCCCTCCTCTCAGAATGTGAGTTATTAATAAATTAAAATTTTTTCTAGATTAGGCATCAAGGTTGAAACAAGATAACAACAATGAAGTCAATTACATGGTAAAGCCAAGTATTTTAGAAATAAATTTCAGCAACATTTTTATTAAGCATTCTCTCAATTGCTACAATATTAACAATGTATCCATGCTATAATACTATTACATACAAATACTCAGCTATTCACTGCTAAGCCCCAGTGCTGTTCCTCTTTCAAAAATATCAACAATTGAACAAGGCAATAATCCAACAGAATTTTTTTCAGAATTACAAATTAACATTAATAATAATACACAACGGAAATTAATTATTAAAGTTTCTCTGTACGCAATTTAAAAAATAAATGTGGGTTGAGGATAGCACTCAGTTGGTAGAGTGCTTGCTTTGCAAGCACAAGGCCCTGGGGTTCAATCCCCAGCACTGCCAAAAAAAAAGCAACAACTTCCTACTACATTAAGACCAATGGTTACCATCCAAATATACTCTTAATGAGAATATCATGATACTCTCTAAATTGATTGTCTCCCTTCAATTTACTCTGCCCAGAGGTCAGATTCATCTTTCTGAGTGCTGCTCCATGTACAACAATTCCTCTGCCAAAAATCTCCAAGGGTTTTCTGTCTATAGAATAAAAGTTTAACTCCTTCACCACCTAGCATTTATGGCCATTCACAAACTAGCATGTACCTGCTTTCCTGAATCACATCCTATAGCTTTCCACCCATTTGTCATGTTTCAACTAAAATGAACAACATTTAGGATAACCATATATTCTAGCTGGTCATATATCCTAGCATACTTGAGAGACCCCTCCCCGCTCATGTCCGTTGCCTGGGAATTTTATTAGTAGTATCATCCACTTCAATCTTCAGGGGTCCCAGTTCAGGCAATAAATTATATGGTCATCCTGTGTTTGGTACACCCTAAGCAACTAAGAGAAATTGTACCATGATCATCACAAACCCTAAATCACTTCAGTTAAATTGTCTTTGCATATAACACATGGTAGAATGAAAAATGAAAATGAAAGTGAACAGAGAAGAATAAAGATGGACTAAGATATGAATGCTAGGCCAACCATTAGCCTCAGTCATTGACTTGAAACACTAGGCTCTCAGCAAGGAAATAAAATCAGTAACTCAGAAAAATTGCTACATGATCCTTTCAAAGGTCACACAAACAGTACAAATCCTGGAAGTTATAAATTTGGAATGCAAGGGGTCTACAGTACCTGCAATTCCTAAAATATGTCTCATTATTCTCCTGCCTCCATGTCTTGTTCATGCAATTTTCTCTTTTAGAACAGCTAGGAAAATCCACCTAATTTTTAGGGCCAAATTCAAAAGCTATCTTTTCTATGAAGCCTTTCCTTGTGGTCCCAGACAACAGCAATCTATTTCTCTCCCCTGTGAACTCATAGAGCACTTTCTGTAGGGCATTAATTTCTTATTCTTTCTTAAGGAAAGAAATATACTAATTTTATCCTCAAACTGGATATTTGTGTTGGGAACTTCCTCCAACAGATTATTAATACTTTTGAAAGTAGAGACGGCACCTTACTCAATTTTTATTCCACAGATTACCTACTACCATACCTTACTGTACACAAAAGCATTCAAATATGTATTAAATGAATACATGGTTGTGGATTATGTTAATACACTCACAATTCAGATATGAGAATTCTTATCTCAATGCTGGAGATGAGAAGTGGGAGGTAAAAGTCCAGAAATCACATAGCCAAGAAATGTTTTTAACATGTTTAGGAAAATAAAGTTACCAAATTAGAATGAAGTCTATACTACAATTTGATTTTAATTAGTTGATGGTAAAAAGTAAAATATCTGGTGAGAATTCACAGACTTACAAGGAATCTCTGAAGTGATCTTACCATCTGTCACAGAAGCCCCTCTAACTCACTATCTAAGAGATGTCATGAGCTTTTTGTAATACCTTCTCTGGTTCCCCACACTGTTCTTTGGCATGATTTATAGGCACTTCAGCACTTACACTATCCACACGTAAGAACAGCTTTAAGATCTATTATGCACAGTGTGGTGACTATAGTTAATAATAATATAACATTCTTGAAAGTTGCTAAGAAGTTATATCTCAAATGTTCTTATCACGAAAAATGATAAGTATGTAAGGTGAGAGATATGATAATCAGCTAGACTTAATCATTTTGCAATG
This sequence comes from Sciurus vulgaris, assembly GCF_902686455.1. Classification (NCBI taxonomy): domain Eukaryota; kingdom Metazoa; phylum Chordata; class Mammalia; order Rodentia; family Sciuridae; genus Sciurus; species Sciurus vulgaris. Next base: position 58,067,942 of record NC_136476.1, read on the forward strand.
TATACATATATGAAAATACCATATTGTACATTGTAAATACATATAATTTTTCTTTGTCAATTATACTTTAATAAAGCTGAGAAGAAATAAAGTGAACCATTGGTAAATTATATTTCTCTTTCTTACACACACACACACACACACACACACACCAGAGCTATGTTACATTAGTGGATAAAAATCCAAACCTTTTGGAACTTGTAGAACCTGAGGCTAATAAAATACCAGGCAGAGGTTATCAAACATTATTTCTCTTAGTAAGACACATTTGCTAGACTTTATTGGAACATCTTAGTACGTGAGTTAGAAAACAATAAGTATTTCCAGTGAATTTGTTTGTTTAAAACTCAATAACTTAAAACCTTAGTATTCAAAGTGTGGTTCCTGAACCAGTAGCATTGGCATCACCTGGGAGCTTGTAAGAAATGCAGAATATCAGGCCTCAGCTCAAATTAATAAATCAGAGCCTTCATTTTAATAAGACACCCAGATGATTCCTATGCACATTAAAGTTTGGGAAGCATTGCTTAAGCATTTTACTTCAGCAGCAAGCATATAAGTTCATGCAAAATTCTGCATGAAGGTTGTGGTCCTCAAACATGCACACAAGAACAGGTATGACTCGTGGCAATTCTCCAATGACACATACATTGCTGTGATTTTAGAAAAATGCAGCATTTATAATCTTATAAGAATTCACAGATATACCTTTTTAAAGGAACTGGGGATACAGCTCAGTTGGTAGAGTGCCTCGCATATACAAGGCCATGGGTTCAAACCCCAGCAAAAAAGTATATTGTTTTCTGCTTAAAAAACATCTTAAGTAGATATTTACATATTAATTAACATAAAACAGAAGCAACAATAAAGGATGTTTCCTTCCCTGTGCCATTACTTTCACCAGGATTTTTTTTTTTTTTTTTTTTTTTTTGGTGCAGTGCTGGGGATTGAACACAGGGCCTTGTGCTTGCAAGGCGAGCAGTCTACCAACTGAGCTATCTCCCCAGCCCCCACCAGGATTCTTGCAGTAATAGTTTAGTGTACTTTTACTAAATCTTTCATTTACTTGTCTTTCTGTTAAGAGAGTCTCAAAGCTCTTTAAAGACTTTCTTTCCTATAACAAAAAATAAGTGATAAACCAGATAACCACTCTTTTACATTTCTAATCCAGACTGACAAGTACTCTTACCACCCAAAGTCCCAATGCCATGGGACCCAGGCTGCTTCTCCTCCCTGGAGGCCACTTCTCTGAGTACAGTGTCAGTCCACTCTCAATCTCAGTTTTGCATTAAGCTGGCAGTCAACAGAAGCATAAAGGTTTGCAATTGGCTGCAAGGAGCTAGGAGATGTTGAAAGGTCCCTGGAGAAAAGATGCTGAAGCTGACAGGAACTAAGGGCCTTAAAGCTGGGTATCAATCAAGGCACATCTCACACTGTTAGTATTCCCAGAAGCATTATAATGAACTAGAAGTTCAAAGAGAAAGTGAAAATAGGACTAAGTGTAGAGTAACACTAAGAAGCTACTTTAACCCTTAAATTGCTTAGTGGTAAAACCATCCTATAGTATCAGTAAGACTTATGTTGGCATATCAGAGGTAATCTGCACTTATAAAGGAACATAAGAACAACAATAAGCATTCTCCATTAACTCATAATATGTACAGACATGTTTTAGAAAACAAATTCCATAACAAAAAATGCAAAATTAAGTAATATAATCCCTAATCTCAAATTCAGCCAACAAAAGCAAACACAAAAAAATAAACAAAAATTATTGTAATTCATATTTTTTGAAGTCATCTGATCGTGTGTGGACTTCCATTAAAAACTGATGCTTCTTTTGGCATTTGTAAGTAAATGGATGGAAGTGGAGACTATCATGCTAACTGAAATAAGACAGTCCCCAAAAGTCAAAAGTTGAATGTTTTCTCTGATATACAAAATCTAATCCAAAAAAAAGAGGGAAGCAGAGTACAGCAACAACAGGTGAAAAAAAGGGAGAGAAAATTTCATCAAAACAGAGGAAAGATCAGTACACTAGACAAAAGAGATTGAGGAGGAGGAAGAAGGGACAAGAAAAGGCAAGAACAATAGAATGAATATGACTAAACTTTTGCAATGAGCATGTATGGATGTGGCGCAGTAGGGCCCCACACTGGGTGTATCCACAGGACGCTAATTAAAAAAAAAAAAAGTAAACTGTAAATGGATTGAAGAGATTGTGGAGTGGGGGAGGGTAGGGGAAAAATGCTGGGGACTAAACTGGAGCAGACTGTGTTCCATGCTTTTGTGATAATGTCAGAGTGTATCCTTGTATTATATATGGTTTAAAAGAATAAATTAAAAAACCAAAAATTAAAAAACTGATCTCTGCACATACAAATATGTAACAAGTAATCCCTCTATTACATATAATTATAATTCACCAATAAAAAAAGCAAAACAAAAAATTGTCATATGTTTTATTTTTCACTCTATCTAAAAATGGTACAAACTAATTTATCTGAAAGAGACAAGGTACTTCTCTGACCTTCAGAGAGGATGTTCTTGTTATAAAAAGTTTCTCAGAGCTGGTGTGAGTTTCTCAATGTGTGGAAAGGATTATTTTCTTAAAATCACCATACTGTGCTCTTCTAGATCCCAAACTCCTAACAATGGCAGTACTAATGAAGCATGGGAATGAAGAGAAAAGATGAGAACTATTCTCTCCTTTTTCTGTACACACCCTGGAGCCTGGGGGTAAGAAGTGGTGGTAGTAAGGAGACAATGTCCTATTTATCATTTTCTCCCAATAGTAGCCAGCATGGTCCTTGTAAGTAACTTTCCAGAACAAACACTTGCAAATGAGAGAAAACTACAATTGCTTCACTTCGAGATGCACTGTACCTACTGCCCAGGATGCCTGATGAAACAAAGTCCCTAAAAGAGAACTGTTATGGTTTGGATCTTAACCCATTAAATCCCATGTTTTCAATTCTATGAATATTTCAATGTAATTGACACAGATGCATTAAAATAGGTTAGAAATCATAATCTAGAATTGATTATATAATTTATTATCAATAATATTAATGGCATGAGTAATATTAATGAATATTATCACTACTTATTCACTATTACTTTTATCAAAAAGCAGAAACTTAAAAACATAAATATTTCAAAGTTACCACAAATAATATATTTGTTGTTCAATTAAGTTTCTATAGGCATTCATTTCATCAATAGGACACTGGAACAAAGAAACAGAATGAGTTAAAATTCCCACAAAGGCCACGCACTTATGCTTGGTTGCCAGCCTGTGGCATTAGTGGTAGGTGGTGGACCCTTTAGAAGGTAAGGCCTACTGAAAGGAATTTAGACCACTGAGGGACCCTAGCCCCTTCTCTTTCCTTCATGGTTACCAAGAGGTGAGCAGCCTCCTCTACCACACACTCCCTACCATGATAAAATGCCTCACCACAGGACCAGAGACAACAGGCCAACTGACCATGGACTGAAACTTCTAAAACCATGAGTCAAAATAAATCTTTTCTCCTTTTCTCAGGCATTTTGTCACAATAACAGAAAGTATATTAACACAGAGCATCTACATGCATGTTGATCCATATATTCTCTTGTTTTATTACTCATTCTACAAGTATTTCACTGAGTCTTCTATTACATGCTAGGTACTGTGGGAATAGTGCAAATATATGGAGTTTACATTACATGAGATCATCAGACATTACTTTCATACTAAAACTGATTTTCTCACTTAAATATTTTAAGAGTCATGCATAGTTCTGGCAAAATCATTATCTATTCTCAAAGGAAAATAACTGCTGGGCACTAGATAATGAGAATCACTTTGTATGTCAGTACTCCCTTTTTGCCATATATTCAATTAGGCTTCAGTTAATTTTAACATGTAGCAACTGTAACACTGTTACTGAACAATCCTAATATCAATTAAAGTGGGAAAACCAGACATGCTTCCTGGTGGATTGTAATAAGAAACACAGTACCATTTGCTAAGCGTTCTTAACAACAAGAAATTAAACTTGACATCAGTCTAACCAAGCCCAACACTGGTGTATAGGAAACACTGGATGTAGAGAAACATGTAAAATGACAGTATGAGGATCAAAGCAGCCTTTCTCAGAACATAGGTGATTTTATAGGAAAAATGACAGCCTATTATATTCATGTGGGCTCAAGCGGACCTTGAGACAAGGAGACAATACCTGGGAGATGAAGGAGAAATGGAGAAGTGTGACAACGAAGGGAAGACAGTCAACACACTACAGTGGGTGAAAAATAGTATACCAATGTTTTGGTATAATCAACATTGGCCACTATTTTCACTGAGCCTTTTTTTTTTTTTTTAAAGTTTCACAGTTTATGCTGAATAGACCCTGATATCTCCTAAATTACAAAACAAATTTAATCTTCTTGTTTACCAGCTTTTGCTGTCAGCATATACAGTCTACACTGTAAAATATGAAGAAAATATCTCCTACACATGTCAAAGAATGCCTTAATTCCACTACTAACCATGTGGCCCTGATTATTTTTTGGTGAGAAAAGAGCCTCAATGAAAAACTTTTTTATATTCAATTAGTTCTAGAATAACTTTCTTATAAAAGAAAATCATTATTTTATAAGCATCTCTGGATTTCAGAATACAGTTGAGCTTTACTTTGTACTTCAATATGAGAAAATTTAAAAATTCAGTTAAACCTATTGTGGTTACTGGTATGGTAGATGTGTCTGGTCTTATTTCTGTCAAATTATTTTTTCAGTTAGTACAGTTTTTAAAAATGTTTTTACTTATTCAAAATAATTTTTGTTTTAAAAGGTAGTTCTTTTAATATGCTGAAAGTTTTATTTTCTTTATAGTGGTAATCATAATTAAATATTTTATTCATCCACATATGTTCTGCTGTTATATTCATCTTTATTAAAATGCTAGACTAGCCAGGCATGGTAAACACACACCTGTAATCCCAGCAGCTCAGGAGGCTGAGGCAGGAGGATCACAAGTTCAAAGCCAGCCTCAGTAATGATGAGGCACTAAGCAACTCAGAGAGACCCTATCTCTAAATAAAATAAATTTTTAAAAAAGGGCTGGGGATGTGGCTCAGTGGTGGAATGCCCCAGAATTCAATACCTGGTACTCCACTATATATATATATATATATTTTTTTTTTTTTTAATTAAAAATAATTTTTTAAAACCCTGGACTATGTTAGTTCCCTACAACCAAATTTCTAAGGCAGCTCACCAGAGGACAAAGTCCATAGCTCTTCATATTCTGGTCCTAACCTAACCAAACTTTATCTTTCAATGATACACAACTTGAATTTCCACAGCCAGGCTTACTCACTTAACTTCATCCATAGAAACTCCTCTGTCCATCCAACCTACACAGTGTTCTCTGACTTTTCTTTGCCCTAATTTTTCTAGCATGCTTTCTAGAAAGGAAGCTTACAGTACTTGTGGCATATGTCTTGTTTGCTTTTTTGCTTCATCATGAAAATCTATAGGTAGACTGTAAACTCTTAAAGGGCAAAATATATCATTAACTTCCTATGGGCCCTACCTGGCTCAGTGCTTCCATCCCCAGGGGTTCTCATCTGAGGATGGCCATGAGCCTGTATAAGAGTGGGTGGATAGGTTCTTGGAGACCTGAAATGGTAGAATTGTGATCAACATGTAGAAGGGAAAGGTTCAGTTCTGTGAGGCAAAACTTTGTAGTGGCAAGACTTTACAACAGATTGGATTTTCCTGTAAGCTCTCTACTGTAGCAAGTTTTCAACTGGAAGACAAATGGCCATTCTGCCAGAGATACTGTCAAGGACAGCCATGCACAAGGCAGAAGGGGAAACTATTCTACAGCTGAAGAAACTATTACCCCTCAAATTTGTAATTGTGAATAACTAGTAATTGTGAATAACTAGTATTTTGACCTAAACAAAGCAGAGACTATAGAGGCTAATGGGGGCTAAAGAATTGACTAGGGAAATGAGATGAGTTAACCAGTAAACAGATAATTTATTGTTGAGTAATCTTTGAAGTTTCTGATTCTGTTTTAATGTTCTCTTAAAATTCCAGGATACAGAAAAAAATTATAAATTACATATTCTTGTAGCCTTCACATTTGATACTGATTTGACTAAGTGATCTATTTAGATGACTACACATTTTATATGAAAACTGTTGTTTGAATTACTAAAAACAAAATGTTCAATAATTGCTGCAATAATTTCACTTACTGATAAACAAGAAAATTATGTTCATCCCTACGACATGTGAGAATTACTTTCACACCTTACACTGAGGAAGGCCTTCCTAATCATTAATTACAATCCAAAAATAAAAGATTAAACACACACACATACAAGCACACTGTAATGTGAGTTATCTGCATAACAAATAAGTTAACAGAATGAACAAAAAAGAGAAAAGAAATTCAGAAAACATATGAAGGGGAATAATTTTCCTGAACTGTAATAGTTCCTATAAATATGTAAGAAAAAACACCTCAGTAGAAAAATTATAGCCTCCAGGAAGAGAAACAGAGGCTCCTCTACTTACAAACTTTCAATTTACAAACTTAAAAGTTTTCGCAGATGGAAAGCCACATAGGTTCTGCCTGTCACCAACAGATGAAATTATTCATCCTTGGTATAATGTGTCATTCCAAATTTATGGCAAATGTTATTAACAAATATAACTTCAGAATCAAAATATAAAGATAAATGCTTCCATTATGTTTTAATGGTTTCCAGTTTAAAAACAAAAAAAAAAAGTTATGCAGTGCACACCTGTAATCTCAGTGGCTTGAGAGGCTGAGGCAAGAGGATCACAAGTTCAAAGCCAGCCTCAGCAACTTAGTAAGGCCCTAAGCAACTTAGCGAGACCCTGTCTCTAAAAAAATATTTTAAAAGGGCTGGGGATGAGGCTCAGTAGTTAAGTGCCCCTGGGCTCAACTCTTAGTACCAAAAAAAAAAAAAAAAAAAAAAAAAAAAACCCACACATACACACACGCTTTCTTTTATTAATTACTTAATATAATTTACTGATATAAACTATCCCAGTCCCTGACAATGAGTTAATAAATTTTGAAAATAAGAATCTTGCTTTCTCTTAAAGGAAAATGTACCCTAAAGACACTCTTATGCCTTTCTTAAACCTTAAAAAAAAAAAAAAAACTTAAACAACCTGAATAAAAGTGCATTTAAACCCACTCGCAAAACATCTTTTATCCAACTTGGAATGGACCTACCATTTGACCCAGCTATCCCACTCCTCAGCCTATACCCAAAGGACTTAAAATCAGCATACCACAGAGATACAGCCACATCAATGTTCATAGCTGCTCAATTCACAATAGCCAGACTATGGAATCAACCTAGATGCCCTTCAATTGATGAATGGATAAAGAAACTGTGGTGTATATATATATATATATATGCACACACAATGGAATATTACTCAGCCATAAAGAATAATAAAATTATGGCATTTGCAGGCAAATGGATGAAATTGGAGAATATCATGCTAAGTGAGATAAGCCAATCTCAAAAATCCAAAAGACGAATGATCTAACTTACTACTTCAAAGTAATATTCCAAAATTAGTTGACAGGCTCTTAGGAAATCATCTCATATGGAAATATAGAAGATTTCTCTGCTAGTTTCCTCAAATACCACAATCCAGTTGCATTAGAAGAGCTAAAGATGACCCAGGAAAGCTAGATACTACTGCACAAATGAGAATTCCCCAAATAAAGTAAGCTAGAAAGACATCAAACACAGCAGCCTTATGTGCAATGAGCAGATCTAATCAGCTGCTTTCTCTTGCCTCATTGTTCGAATGAAGAAGAAAAACGACAAATCTGATTATTTTGCTCCAGGACATTGGATATTTCTCAGAATTAAAAGCTATTTCTTGAGGGTTCATGATATTATGTTTTAAATCACTCTTGTTGAAAATAGTAACCATTGTGTACTAAAGAGATCTTTATAACTGTATTTACTATTGTGGATTGGAAAATACAGTTTGCCCTCTGTTCCAATCAACCCCCTTGATCTTTTCAGTAATGGAAAGTATAAGTATTAATAGGATTAGAAAATTTACCTTAGAAAAGTAAAACCATACAATAAGCTTTTTTTAATCTAAACTGAAATGCCATCATAAAATATCTCATCACCTTCATCATAGTGCCTAAATTTCAAAAGATTTGTTATATCTCAGTTTTTGGTTTTTTTTTTCCAAATCTATATATAGATTTGGCTTAATGGCCAAAACTTAACTAAAAGTAGTAAATATTACACATGCTTTTTGTATAAATAAGTTTACCACCTTCTGGAAGCAATATTTAAGGGCTAACTACTGCATATGTAAGTCAGACTTACTGGAGCAAATGTAACTATAAACCAGAAATTTGAAATCTTCCACACTTACGCAAATAGGAGTTTTATTTTTTCATCTTTACAGTGACCAAAAGTCTGCAGTAATAATCTCTTCCCTTACTAAATTCAACTAGAAAAAGATTATAAGAATCATCATCATTTTCCATATCTAGTCAATTACAAGTCAGAGATATAGTTTTGGAAAGATTTTGAATGTTCAAGGTAATAGAAATGATACTCTTCTAGAAATATGAAACTAATGATACCTTTCAAGAAGCAAGAGCATAAAGCTTATTTCCCCACTTTCACCATACCACTTAAAGGAATTTATTTGCTTTTGTATTAAAAGCAGAAAAGCATATCAAGTTGGATCTTTATTTCTATCAATCATAATTACCTTTGTCACTATTTTGATAAAACCAGTGGAAAGTGACAAGTTGATAAGCACTTTAAGAAACTACTACAGTTTGGAATCAGACTTTTAGAAGTCTCATCCATTTATTCATTTCAGAGGGTCAAAAGACAGAACAGTCACAAAAGGATGGTCAGCACAAGCCCTAGCCTCCTCCATTATACTTTCTCCATTTCACAATGATTCCATTTGTCTGGTAAACTGCCCTTCTCTATCCAATACCTACAAAACAAACATCTCCTATACACCAGACAGGTAATACTTTGTGGACACTGTATCTTAATATTACAGCCTTGCAAATAATTAACCCCACGTTTAATTCAGAAAAAACTGAGGCTCAGAAAGGGAAGGAAAATTGCCTAATATCAGACAGCTAAAAAAGAGGAAACGAAGCAAGTTTTCTAGCTTCAGTCTCTCTGCCCTGTAGTATTGTTAATTATCCTGGAAATCCACGCCCTAGAACTACTTCCATAATGCATCAACTCTCCCTGAGACAAATGTATATTATATACTTAGTCTTCTGGGGGAAAGAATCCAAATAACAAACATGTATTTGAACCATGCACAGAAGTTTTAATCTAATACTTGCTTTTACAAACACATTATTAACATCAGTATTATACCTTTACATCATCATAGAAACTCAAGCTGAAGTAGGAATCATCTATTTTACGAATAAGGAAATCAAAATTTCATAGGATCTAGCACATAGTAAAAGCAAAATATGAATAGGATCCAAATAAGCTAAGTAACTCATCCAAATTAGTGGAAGAAAAGGGTTCAATCTAGGTTCTTTTTTTTTTTTTTTTTTTTAATAGGGGAAAGCTTGAATACAGTCTCCCACTACCACAAATTATGTAGTTGAGTTTCCCACACTTGGGGAAATTGCTGGGGTCAGAACATCCAGAGTGCAAAGGATGAGACTCACCCTGGGAAAATCACTTTTGTGATCACAGTATCTGCCTACCAGGTAAGTATCCAGGCCTTTTTAAATTCTAAAGGCAGTGCACTCTTCAACAAAACACAATTACCTCCATTAAACTAGTTTCATAATTATACAATGAATAAGTACAATACTAATTAAGTACAGTTATAAAACAGAGCTAAGAAGACCATTTATTCACTTATCACATTTTTAAAAAATATTTTTTAGTTGTCAATGGACTCTTTGTTTATATGTGGTGCTTGAGAATTGAACCTAGTGCCTCACACATTAGGCAAGTGCTCTTCCTCTGAGCTACAACCCCAGCCCTACTATACATTTTTAAGCTGCTTCTGTCAGTATTATGACAAGGTTCAGAAGACCACAGGGGATGAAAGCTAGTCTTGTGAGTTCACTACTTCAGTAAACACAATTTTAGTATGACTAGATGGCAATCTGAAGGTTTTCTTTTTAATGGGTACATATCTAATCTTCTACTTATTTGCTGATTCCCCTCATCCTAACATTTACTGACCACATACTATGTGGCAGATACCAGAAGTTTCCTCTAATATACTGTAGACACATTCACAGTCTTCCTTGTTACCCATAACTTTTCTGTATCATTAAAGTATATCCCTTTCAGAAATGTTTTTAAAATGTAAGAAACTCATTTGGTTTAAAATCTTAAGTGATCACAATTGTGTTTTTCACACTTCAAGTGTGACACCTCTCTCCCCAGTCACACACAGAATATTTCAATTTAATATAGTAGAGGTAACACTTCTGATACCTGAGGCAAACGCTTAAAAACATCAACAGGCCATCTTTTTACAGGGAATTTTACTAACTACAATGTAGATATGTTCTTATTCACTAACATTTCTCCCAAAGCATCACTTAAAGATATACCCCTCAAATGGGATTTCACCACAAATAGCAGAGTCCATTAGAGTTGAGAGAAACAGGCTATTCAACCCTACTTAATACTCAGCTAAGACAACAAAGCCTCCATGAGGAAATTGCCTAAATGACCTTGTAAATAATAAGAAGAGCTGGGCATTATGATACACACTTGTAATCACAGCTACGTGGGAGACTGAGGCAGGAGGATCACAAATTCAAGGTCAGCATGGGCAACTTAGTGAGACCCTGTATCGTAACCAACAACAACAAAAAAAAGATCTAGGGATGAACACTTGCCTAGCATACAGGAAGCCCTCAGTTAGATTCCCAGTAAAAGGTGTGGGTAGGAGAGGGGAGGTCTATAGAAAGAATAAACACGAAGACTCAAATTGTTATTTCAAATTTTAACTACTATTCCTGGTGCCTACCTAACCACTAGGCAACTGAAGTCCAAATCTATACTCACTGACAAGATTAATGACATTTTCCAGATTACTGCTGTCCCATGAAATGAACAAGATATATACGAATTCTTCAAAGTTTTGAAACACTACAGGAGTCATTTTCCTCATTTTCTCACTTTATCTTGCTCTAGAACATTATTCACTTCCTGTGGATGGCGCTTTCTGGGATGATGGAAGTATGTTCCATGATCCATAATGTGTACCTTCATAATCTGAACCTGCCAGATTATGTACTCAAAATGTAGCTACTGTGACTGAGGAATGGAACTTTTATTTAATTTTAATAAATTTAAATTTATTGTACAACTCTAGACAAGTATAACTTCAGTCATTATTAGTGCACTTGATCCATTCATGGTTCTAAATAGCCTTTCCCACCAGCTAAACTGAGGAAGACACGTGATAGAGTTTCTTAAAAATAAAAAGGGCTCCAATTCTTCCCAAGGTTAAGTACTCTTCCGATTCTCAAAAACCTTCTAAAATCTGTTAAATTCAATTACAAAGGTCCTTCTATCAGACTGTGACAATCTTAAGGAAGAAGTAGAAAAATCACTGGCACTCTACTATTCAGCGTAGTTTTTTTTTTTTGTTGTTGTTGTTGTTGTTATTGTTTGGGATTTTTTAAAATTTGTAAATGGACACAATAGCTTTATTTTATTTATTTATTCATTCATTTATTTTATGTAGCGCTGAGAACTGAACCCAGTGCCTCAAACATGCTAGGCAAGCACTCTACCACTGAGCTACAACCCTAGTCCCAGCCTAGTTTTCTTTATTTCAAATACTAGAAAGTATTTTTGAGATGGTTTCTTTTTTCTTTTTCAGATTAGTAATGTTAATGCCCACAAACTCAAGCAACTTTTAAAATCAGAATCCAGAACAATGCTCAAGGTTCTATATAATGACATATTCACAAGGCTAGAGAAATCATAGAGATCCTGACCACAGTATCACTGAGGATTTACAAAGCAGTTAAAATATGATTCTACCTGAGGGTCGTGGCATTACAGGCAAGACTGGTGGGAAGTGGCGTTGTTTTCCTCTCCCCTCTTATTGTGAATGCTGATGAGAATCCACTAAAAACCATGATTCTTATTTTTGCTAAATTGATAACTGTTATGGAAGCTGGGCAAAGGGTTTGCCAGCTTCTTTAGGACAGATTCTTACATTTAGCCACATCAGCAAACCAGATAGCAAGACTTCTTAAAAAAAAAAAAGTATTCATGTAAAAGATTTATTAAGTTATTGAAAGGCATAGAGAGCCCTTGTTCTTCATTCAAGACTAAAAATTAACCAATCAATTAACCCTTCAAGTCAATATTCATATTCATATTTTTCCAGTAAGTTGCTCTTCCCTCCACTGAGAACTAATCTGTTTCTTACAAACATCTACAGCAGTACTTCTCAAACTTTTTAAAGTGCATTTGAGTCGCCTGGGTATACTGTTGAAGTACAGGTTCTGATTAGTAGAACTGAGGTAAAGCTATTTGGAAGAAGCATGCCTAGGTTCACAACCCCACCTCTGAGTATCTATAAACCATCTCTACAAATACCTCCAGGTATCACTTTCCTTTTGGTATTCTAATTATGTACATATACATCATCTCTCCAAGTGAATGATAAATCTCTTGAAGGAAAGATTTACATCTCAATTATCTTTTTCTCTTTCATAGCAAATAGTAAACAGGTATTCAAGAGACAGAAGGAAAGAAAAAATTCTAATGAGACAGAGTTCCTATAGCCTGGGCTATATAAATAGTTCCCTTCTATGGGATCAAAAGTAGGCTAAGGATCAATAAATGCTATTAAAAATCAAACTTTTTAATCACCTTTCTGACCAGATGAAACAGCACAGCAGTGATCAATATCAGAAAAGCTGTAACCAAAGCATGCTTTCCTTTACATGTATAACGGTGAGTGACACAGCCCTACAACTTGTGAAAAAGTTAGCAAAAATTTTTAAGGAAGTATCCAAACAAATAATATGTCTATAACTAGGGGGAATTAGAAGAATATCCTTTTTGAAAACAAGCAGAGTACACAAAGAATTACTGAATCATCAAAGTCAACGTGCTTGCCTTATGACTACAAATTTGAGTTTGATAATTTATCTAAGGTTACTATGTGAAGTAAATCGAAGAGTTTGGAACTTGCACATAGATGCCCTAACATTTCTTTGCACAGTGCTGCCTCTTGAATGAACACTAATGAACAAAGGAATAACACTTTCCATTATTCTTTTAAAAATATTTTTAGTTGTCAATGGATTTATTTAATTTACTCATATGCAGTGCTGAGAACCAACTGAACCCAGTCCCCACACATGCAAGGCAAGCACTCTACCACTGAGTTACACCCTAGTCTGCCTTTCATTATTCTTAAAGTTTATCTTCTGACTACATTTATTCTGAGTTAAGGTAGGAAAGAGGAGTAACAGAATTTTGGAAAAGAGGGCAAATAACATTAACAAGTCACACACACACACACACACACACACACACACACACTCTCTCTCTCTCTCTCTCTCTCTCTCAATAAATATGCAAAACCTCAATTCCAGTTATAATAAAAATGTAAATGGAAATTATATATCATTTTTGGTCTACTAAATTGGCACAGATTATACAAGCACTCCCTATTGATTAGAGCATGAGGAAGTGGAATTGTTAGTAGAAATCCACATGGGTACAACTTTCCGGTAGGATAATTTGGTACCATATATCAGAAATTCCACACAAAAAGCATAGCATATGACCCAAGACATATAATTTTAGAAGTATCATGATGATATATTTGGAGATTTGCAGTGAATATAATCACTGTATACATATCTTTTGTACATTTCCTACAACCCTGAAAAGCCTGAAATAACCCACAACCCAAACGTCTTTAACAAAAGATGGTAAATTATATAGAGCATCTGTAGGTTGAAATATTATAAAGCTATTTGAAAACCCACAGGTTACAGTTTAGGAAATGTTTACAGTACTGTGCAATGAGACATCTTTCCAAGGCTTTTATAAATTTTAACTCATCAGATACATTACTTAATTCAGACAGGGTAGTACATTCCAGTGTCTCTCAACACTGAGTACATCATAGATTAAATAACAATAATATAAAGGACAACTTTCTGTGTGTGTACAGCATACAGAAACAGAAGACCAACAATTCCGTAACAGGAACATACTTCACATAAAAAATATGCAAATGACATTTATACATTTTAAAAAAACTCAATCACACTCATATTAAAAAGAAGCAAATTAAAAGACATTAATATAACAATTTCCACCTATCACACACACATCATACCTTGCTGAGGATACAGGAAAACTTATTGTTGGCAAGATCACAAAATGGCACAACCCCTAAACATAGGAATTTCATAATATCAGCAACACCTATGAAGTTACATATACTATACATTTACTTTTTGCTTTGGAAGCAGTAAGTTTTATTATTTTTTCGAGAAATTTAAAGTGTATTTATTATGAAAACAATAATAAACCAACTATAGGTTAACATAAATAGCATCTATTAGGAAAAATAACATTTCCTAAGCAAAATAGATTTGAAGTATGGAATTATTCAAGTTATTGCAAAACTAAGGGCTGGTTTAATAAAAGATGGCAAGATTCTCATATTTGCCTTTGAATTTAATCTGGAAGCAGTAAATTTTACATGATTACAAATTTTAAAAAACTAAAAAATGAGCTGGGTGCGGTGGCCCATGTCTGTAATCCCAGCGGATTGGGAGGCTGAAGCAGGAGGATCTCAAGTTCAAAGCCAGTCTCAGCAAAAGCAAGGTGCTGAGTAATTCAGTAAGACTCTCTATAAATAAAATACAAAATAGGGCTGGAGATGTGGCTCAGTGGTTCAGTGTCCCTGAGTTCAATCCCCAGTACCCCTCAAAAAAACCAACTAAAAAATGAAAAATAAACGAAACAAATGAACTTAACCATGTATATTAGCTAGTGGTTAAAATCACATGAATTGAATTACAAATTTATAGCAAACATGAGGAACAGAAAAACATAAAACCAAACCACAAGGTTTTCAGTAATAACCATGTAAGAAATTCTACAGGACTGTTTCCTAAAGAAATTATAAGGAAACATCTCCAGGTGAGATGGAGAGTGACCTATAAATTTACAACTATGGCCTGGAGCTTGGTACAGTACGTGTTTAGCATGTGAGGCCCATGGTTCAATTTCCAGCACAGAAAAAAAGTTTCATGGAGATATGAATCAACTGGAATGTATACAACTTACATAGCCCCTGCTCTGATCAGTTTGGTTTTTTGAAATGGACATAATCAAGAAAATCTAAACACTAACTAGATATTTGTTAATTTTTCTAAATGTGGTAATATTACAGGAAATTTTCTTTAAACAACTGAAATCAATCCACAGATATAATTGATCTGTATAGGGCCCTGATATTTTTGGTTCTATTTTTCAGTGCTGGAGACTGAACACATTCTACCACTGAGCTCCACCCTAATATCACTTTATTAAAATTGTCCCAGGTGATCCTAATGAGTAGCCAGGTATTACAAGCCACTGATGTGGACAAAGTTATATCAGCAAGATAAGTAAGTCACTTAGTTATGACTGAACTACATACCCCCAAAAGTACTTTTTTTCAAGACTGGAATCTATATTATTGGCATTAATGGTTAAAAATGACACCTTTGAATTCTTCTGTACTTACTTTTAAGATACTTATAGAATTTTAATTAAATGTTTATTTAGCTCTCTAATTCACTCAACTTCCTAAACTAAACAAACTTCTCCCAGCTCCCTATGCACAATGAACAAACCAGGAGCAACAATGGTAAGTCTTAAGCATTCAGGCACGGGCAATTAGGGCTAGTTACGACTTATGATATATACACATAGTTATCAAGAAATTAATGAGAAAACATCTTCAGTAAAAGAACTGGAGTAGAGTGCTAAAAATCTCTGAACAATAGAAGAGGTCACTTAGGATGTATGATCGAACTTCATTCCAATATAGCCTTATTTTCAAAACTCTTGTACACAATCAATGCAGAAAGAATAATACTAAGAAAAAAGCCAAAAATGATCAATTTAAATCCTGAATAAACCTATCTCAGAAACAAAAATAAGTAGAAAAGGTTGAATGAGTATCATATATTTTAACATACACCAAAGCACAGAAAATAGTTATCACACTGAACTTTTGTTTTTAGTTATCCATCCAGGGAGGATTTTCAGGCATAAAGTTAGGTATGTTCTAAAATGTTTTTGAGATCAGCAAAAAGATAGCTCCATGCCTCCAAAAGCTTTGGAGTGTGCTTCAGTTGTTATCATACAAATGCCACTAATTTAAGTAGATCTAGTTTTTTAGGGTTGATGTACAAAAGGCCTGAAAAAAACTTACTGTAGAAAGACAATACATAGCTATTTAGAGCATTCCATTTAAGGAAAAAAGGATGACCAAAGCTGAGTGAGAACCTGGGTTTTCTACGTCTAGATGTAGTAAGGAATAAATTTGAAGTCTGAGGGGAAGTTGGAGAGAGTTTGAAAAAAGTACATTGGAGAAGATGAGGAATATATTTAATTAAACAGGTGGAATACTGACTAAGCAGGTTCCATCATTTGACAGAATCATCAGCTAATCAGAGTTGTGATTACATAGATGTTTTATAAACATTTGTTAACTAGTATGAAATTATTAAAGAAGGTAAACACTGTGTTCAAACTGAATCTAGTTTGACTTGTAATTCTGGTTTATTAAGCCTTTTCTGGGGCTTTATTTTCCAGCCCATTAATCTTTATAAGTATTCTCTAAAATGT
The DNA here is from genome assembly GCF_902686455.1 of Sciurus vulgaris. Lineage (NCBI taxonomy): Eukaryota > Metazoa > Chordata > Mammalia > Rodentia > Sciuridae > Sciurus > Sciurus vulgaris. The sequence continues at coordinate 58,084,867 of NC_136476.1, forward strand.
CTTCTACATTTGCTTAAGAAGATATACAAAATGCTAACTAAATTTTGGTTAAAGTTAGATTTTATTTGGAAAAAAATGTTCCCTTATATACTTAACAGGGTTGGTAGGTGTCCTAGGAAAAGCATGAATCATTTCTAAACAAATTCTCTTTTTCATTAAACTTAGCTCTACAACCAAAGAATATTATTTGAGCAAAGTGTATCTGATGTAGGTTTCCTATTCAATGTTTCAACTTTTCTTTCCAATGTCTTAAGATTTTTGCCCTTTGTACTTTTCAGTAACTTTAAAATAATTTATAACACACAATTTTAAGTCATTTTATAGATAAGAGAAACATTAGTATCTAGTGTCCTTAAGGAGAGATTGGTCTTTAATAATAGTATTACTGCAACATTTCTAGAAGGAAAAAAGAATCACAGTGTATAACAAAATCACCAAATAATAATAAAGCACTATATAGAATATTCTCCTCTCTACAGAAGTCATTCATTGTTGTGTACTTATGAAAAGTAGCAATAAGATATACTATAATTTAATATTACCATGTAAATATACAACTTTGATTTCTCAGAAGTATTTTGCCAGGGCTGGGGTTGTAACTCAGTGGTAGAGTGCTTGCCTAGTATGTGTGAGACACTGGGTTCGATCTTCAGCTCTGCATATAAATAAATAAATAAAATAAAGGTCCATCAATTAAAAAAATACATTTTAAAAAAGTATTTTGCCATTTCATGTAGTTATTTATAGTGCTTTATTTGAAAAGGACCAAGTATCTATATATGGCTTTTAAACATGGCTTACAAGTCACAAAGAAGAAAACTATTTCAAATACAGATATTAAATCTTTAATGTGATATGGTGGAATAAGCACTTCAAGTTAAGAAACCTGTTTCTCAGGCTATGGATGTACTTCCCTAGCATGTGGTAAAGCACTTGCCTAGCGTGCCAAGCCCTGGGTTCAATGCTCAGTACTTATCAGTTACTTGACTGTGTTCTTTAAATTGTAAAGAATGTGGTTTTTACTCAATGATTTTCACCTAAATTTAGCTTTCTAAAAACTACAATTATTTTAAATATTGTATTATAATAATGGCCCAATTAAACACTCGTCATTTTGCCATATGGAGTTGGCCCTTCACTTTTGTCTCAATTTTACCTAAATCCTAGGTCACTTAGATTACACAATCAAGATGTACTTTGGAATTAGAGGAATTAGGGAAAGATTCCTTTATAGGATGGGATGACATTGAGCAGGTTAGGAAGTTAATGAGTGCATGTGTATACAGAAGAGCTGGTCATTCTCAAGGTAAGATAAAAAAAAAAAAAAAAAAAAAAAAGAAATATGCTTCAGTGGGGGAGGTAGGTTGCAAAGAGATTTGAGGGAGGCCTTGAGTTGGGCCTGTTAGATAATCACACTCTCCACCCTTTCAAACCTTTATTCCCCAGTAGACACAAACCAGTCTCCAGTTCCGGGTTCCCAACCAATCCTATGAAGCCACAACAGAGGGTTCTGCCAACCTGGGCACCGTTTCAGAGCTCTAGAGTGAGATCTGCACGACCCCAGCACCTGTCGGCTTCACAGCCTTCCCAACTGGAGAGTGGGGAAAAATAACTACACTACGTGCCACCCTCCGCCTTTCGCACTGAGGGTACCACCAGTGCACACGCCCTCAAAACTGAAATAAACCCGGTAGCCCGGCGGAGGCTCACTGTGACCCTCACACGTACCACTCCTCCAAGACTAATTCTCCTGTTTACAGGTCCCAACCCCGACCACCGTTTCTCAGGCCTCTAGGACCCCGGGCCTAGGGAGCCGACAGACAAATGGAGAAAGTGAAGGCAGCGGGGGAGGGTGCACTCCTCGTCATCGGAGGAAGACAGAAAAGCAGGGGCAGTTGTGGTGCCCCTTAGTGAGGGCGGGAGGCGTCCGAGAGTCTGCTGAAAGGTCTGTCATTCCCCCACTCACTCACCAGGAGCAGCAGGGAGCATCTGACGTCGGATAAAGATAGGAAGACGGCAGGATTCATGGTAACGCGGAGGTCCGCAGCAGGGACAGGCGTTGGCGGCTGGGACTGGAATGGGCTGGGCTGGGCTGGGCCGGGCTGGACTAGGAAAGGGCTGGGCTCCGGGAGCCGGAGGCAGTAGAGGATTCTCCCGGCAGCTGCACCTCGTCCTCTCGACCCGGAGCTCCAGCAGCGAACACCCGGGACAACTTCCAGAGAGGCCTTGCACGCCCTCACTTCCGGGTCCTGCCCACCCCGGGGCACCTCGGGAAATGTAGTCCTGCGCTCCCCTCGCCGAGCTTGTCACCAGGCATCCGGAACTCCCTTTCCCAGTAGGCCCTCGGCCCAGTCCCCCCGAGCCCTCTGCGCGTGGGGCCCTATGGGATTGAAAGGGCGGAGGGCGGTGCACCTCGGAACTACAGCTCCCAGAAGGCTGTGCGACTGAGCGCCTCAGGCGGCCTTCTGAGGGGCTTGCCCGCGTCAGCGCCCTGGGGTCTGACCCTGTCGTGTAGTGTCCTGGCCTGGCGGGAGGGGCGGCCCCGTGGGGGTCGTGCCTCCTGGAGCCGCCCCCCAGACGTCAGTCCTGGAGGAGGCGAGGGTGAGTAGGAAGGGGCCTGGCTGGGGAAGGTCGGATCGATCGGTGTGCACCACCGCCCTGGCCGCTGCTGCAGACCCTTGGCCCTCCTGTGTTGTGTGGCCTTCAGCCTCCATCACTGGTCTCCTCGTCTGCTTCCTTTTCTTTCTGCACTAAATCCTACGTTATAAAATAGGAGTCAGTGACTTATCCGTTATTGTTTCTGAGGGCTCATGTGAGGAATCGATCTGGTAAGGGACAGGAAAGCACGTTGTAAACTGTAAGACTCAGTGACAGAGTGATTGCTTCTAACACACGGATGAGTCGTACAGAATAATTACGAAATTCCTTAACCAAGCAGTCAAGAATGTTAACCTGGCCCCCGGTACAACTCCAGCACCTGCTGTAAACAGGTCCACGCGCTCCGAGGGATGGCCACATAATCACTACGAAGCACCCAGGAAGCACGCTGCGTGGTTCTCCCTGCCTTTGCTCCAGCTTTCCTGCTTCCTGAAATGGGCTTTACCCCCCTTCTCTTTCTATAATGCCATCTCAAATGTCATCATCTCTGACATGTCAACAACGAACCAGTCCTTTAGTCCTCCTAATCAGAATTTCTTTTTGTGTGAAACTACAGCACACTCGTTTTGTACCGTTATAATTATTACAGCATTTATTACACAAGCATGTTTTATAATTAGTTAATGATGCCCTTGCATTTTATTGCACTTTAACAAAATGGTTTTGATTTTCAGCTATAAAAAATGATTTACAAAAGAATACCAGAACAAAAAAAAAAAAATCATGCTAAAAAGTACCCTAGAATAATGGCTTTCCCTGGATGACAAAATTAGTGGCAGAACCGAGACACTTATGTAGATCTCCTAACTCCTAGGGCGGTGCTCTCACCTACCTCTCTGACTGAGCCCATGTGTAGTGCAAATGGGAAATCAAAAAAGGGCAGGGACTCATGAGCATCAACTCATTACTCCAAGAAATTAAACTTTGATCCTACTTACTCTTTGGACTTAGTACTCAGCCTATGACCTTTAATTAACAAACATTTACTAAGCACCAACTATATACCTATAAATTCTAAATGCTAAGAATTATGAGATGAAATTTATAAATATATATAAATGAAAGCTAATTTTTATTTATTTTTCAAAGTACATAAAGAACTTTTTGTAGCTCTTATAACTGATCACTTCATATCCAAATGACACCTGAGAGTTCAAAACAATGCCTGATTGCCTCTCAACTTGTTGAGTAAATGAACATAGTCCACCCTTTTTGCTTTTCATATTTTACAGAAATCCAGAAAGCTGAGGAAATTTAAGGACACACTGCTTACTATTAACACATCTAAGTCTAGAACCCAAAAGTAACTACTCTTCCATCATGTTTCTACCTCCACCTGTGTTATGTAGATTTTCCCAAGTAACTTTAATATAATCCAGTATATGACAGTTCTTTTGACATGACAGACATGCTCCACTTGACAACTGTCTCATAGTACTCTCTTCCTCCATGTTTTCTGCCATCATGCTTACTCAAATTGCTAGCAACAAAAAATCTTGAAGAGCTAACCTATACCATAATTTTAAAAATATTGTCTTTCTAAGGGAGAATTTGATTGAACAATTCTTGTCAATGACAAGTATTAGTTTATTAGTTGTGGAGCAAACCAGAGTTTGTGAAGAAAACCCCCCAGGTCCCCAGGAAGCATAGAGATTGGAATGATAAGTCTTATGGTGAAGATGACTTGCCTATCTTCCTGGCAACAATTAACTGGAGTTGATTAATAGCTTCTTGCTTTACAAAAGTATGTATTCTGCCTAAACCCCATGACTCCTAGATTGTTTACACTTGTTTTCTCCCTGATCTGTGTATGTATGCATTCAACTTTGGAACTTTGATAGAGCATCTTAGATTTAGGAAGGATTTTTAAGATAATTGATACACCTACTTCTCTCTATATATCTTTCTCAGATACTTGAATTCTTGCTACATTTCTGACATAGTGCAGCCTTTACTTAAATACTCTTAAAAGGAATTCACTATTTTCCTGTTTAGCTAATATATTTCTAGAAGTTTCTAAAAAACCACAAGAGACTACCAACCAGAACAATTTTCATTAATGAAATATGTTAATCCTAAAATAAGGTATTCTGAGTAAGATCTTAAGGTCCCGATGGATCAAGGAGAGAACAAAGAAAATTTTCACCTTTTGTGGGTATGAGGAAAGAACTAGGTACCTTTTAATTTAGTGCTTAAATCTAGTTAATTCTAACTTGACAACTGAGTTTATATCATACCCATTTTCTGGCTTGATCAACACCTTGATTCCCTATATATAAATTGTAATGTTTATTATTATGTGGAATCATTACCTATATGAACTTGGAAGTCACTGTGACTTCTTTTTTTCACCGTGACTTTTGAGTCCAGTACTTAATGTTACTTATTGGATATTTTGTTTTTATTTTTTCTAAGATTGTCTCTGAAAAGGGTCTTAGAAATACCTAATCCTCTCATTTTACGTTTGTGTAGAGGTCTCCTAATTTATAATATTGTAACAAATCTAGGACTAAGACTGTAGATTTAAAAAATCTTAGTTGAATATTTCTAGTGAATCATAACATACCCACTTGATACTGATGAGACAAGTTTCAGAAAAGTTTCTTGCAAGCTGTGCTCTCTAGCCAGTAGTAGGGGCAGTCAGTGTTGCTGCTACTCTCACGATGGCTTAGGTCTGTGCTGTACACATCCTCTTGGGAGATGGGGGCCCTTGGCTCCTCTTCAGTGCCAGAGTGTGAGCTGCAGGCAACTGGGAGGCAGCATAACAGACCTTCCTGATGGACTCTTCGTGGGCAGCTTTGCTAATTTGCAGCACCTGGACAATGTTCCTTATTAACACCTGTCTGTCAGCATAGTCATGACATCATTTCACTATGGTGGCAGGGACTCAGCCCTGAATTATACATTAAAAAAAAGCATCTGGATCCCAGTCTTTTCATGGTAAAGACAACCAGAAGTGCCTAGTATCTGTGTTCTTAGATTTTGAACCTAGTGAACCTCTCAGCAAGATGTCCCTACCCATGGGGATGTGCTGCTGGGTTTGATGATGCCCAGCTATGATGATGCCCTGAGAACCTGCACTCACTACTCTTTCATCAGACATGGGCAGCATCCCCTGGAAGCTAGTGATTTCAGAGCGCAAGTATCAGCACCTCATTAAGGAGGAGGAAAGAAAGGCCAGTGTACTCCCCACCCCTGCCATGTCCCTGTCAAGGGTCACTGACAGTGTGGACAAGGTCCTAGTGTGAAGGCTAAAGCTACTCATGTTATCATGAATTCTCTGATCACAAAAGAGACCCAAGAGAGCGTTCAGCATTTTGAGCAACAGGGAAGACTAAGAGATGCTAGCTATGTACCCCACGAGGGCCTTACCACCAAGGGACCAAATGCCTCTGAGTAGCAGAAGCACTCCACAAACTAAAGCTGCAGAGTGGAGAAATAACAAAAGAAGAGAAGCAACGTGCATCAGCCCAATCTGCCCCAAGTAGCACCATTCACTCTTCCACTACGCAGAGGCCCAGAGGCTGGTTTACTTCTGGTTCTTCTACAGCCTTACCTGATCCAAATCCTAACACCATGAATCCTTAAAGTTGGGGTGAGGACAGGAACTCATCAGATAAGTGGAACCATTTTGAACTAAGATCACTTCAGAAATAAGATTCTGGAGGTTTTGCCATCCAGGCCTACAAAGAAGCCAAGAAGTCCTCTCCCATGGAACTGATCCATGTCCAGGCCACCCAAATAGCTGAATATCCAGCAACCTTCAAGCTGCCCAAAATGGATGTCCCAGTGGTGGCAGGGGAGAAACAACTGCCAAGGACCCATAGTCTCAAACTGCGTGACTTGAATGTGCTCACACCCACTGGCTTCTAGAGTGCTTTCTGTCCCAGGGTTTCTGGATGGAGGGCTTCTTGTCTGTTACTGCCCTTTTACCTTGGATCTGATATTTTTAAAAAAAATGTTAAACAGACTAGAGGTGGAGACATAATTAGTTCTTAGAAACATCAGTACACAGCTTGTCTTCATATGGAAGAAACAATTTTGAGCTATTTTAAAGTCAGACTAAAGGCTGGTGTTATAGCTCAGTGGTAGAGTGCTTGCGTGAGGCACTGGGTTCACTCCTCAGCACCACATAAATAAATAAAGTTATTACGTCCATCAACAATTAAAAACAAAAAATCTTAAAAAATAAAGTCAGACTAAAAAAATCTCAGAAGTAATGTGTGGGGATCTTCATTACCTTTTTTTGTTATCATTTACCCCAGACCAGGATTTTGATCATGCTTTCTAGGTAAATAATGTTTATGCTCTTCCAAAACCTAGGCTTCTTTTTACCATCATTTGCATGAGCATTGGCACATGATGGTGTAGAAGTGTCCACTGACAAGTTTGGGTGACACTGGCCTGAACTCTGCTGGTGCTGTGCTCCAGCCTTGTTAGTTAGGGGGAACTAAGACCAATTTGAGGACTGGGTACAGGTAACAGCCAGATTTGGCAGGGACCCCTTTTCTAGGGTAAAACTGGAATCTCCTTGCTCTTTGTTCAACCTAATTTAACATCAGTTTGGTTGGAAACATCCTAAAGGGAGAAAACTGAGTATATTGATTTGATAATGATAAATGGATGTTAAGTTGTTTTTTGGGATTTTGGGGGGTGTGTATGCATGTGTGTATGTGTGTGTGTGTTGATGAGGACTGAACCCAGGGTTTTGCACATGCCATATGCCAGGCAGTTGCTTTACCTTTGAGGTATACCCCCAGCTCCAGAATGCTAAACTTTTTTAGAGTAAGAAGATGATGAGTACAGTTAGGTTATACACTTGAAGTTCATGTGAAATTAGTGTCACCTTATTTCAATTTCTTTGTCCAGGTCAGCTTGAAACTGTTTTGGAAAGGAGGTGGAAGAATTCAAATTAATGAAAGCATTTTTCATCAAAATGAGCCTCATGCCATTATGTAACACGTCTTAAAAACTGCTTTTTTATTTCTCCTCATTGTATACATTTGTTCTGAACACTGTGTCAGATAGTTATTGATTTTGTTTTGGACAGGATTGTTTTTTAGGTAAAGAGCTGACCACCTCATAGAGAAGCCCTGACGTCTAAAATTGTCAGAACAACTAATTTATTTGTGTCTTATGATCTTTTGTTTGGACAATAAAGATCCTTACTACTTTATCAAAAAGAAAAAGAAAAAAAGAAAAAAGAAAGCCAGGCACAGTGGCACACCTGTAATCCCAGCAGCTCCGGAGAGTAAGGCAGGAGGATCACAGTTTTGAAGTCAGCCTCAGCAACTTAGCAAGAATAAGTAACCTAGTTAGATCCTGTCTCAAAATAAAAAATTGTAAAAAGAGCTAGGGATGTGGCTCAGTAGTTAAACTTTCTTGGCTCCAATCCCCAATATCCCCCAGCCAAAAAAGAAAAAGAAAAAAGAAAATTTCCTGCATGAGTTCATTGTTTGAATCATTATTTTAGGTTGCTTCAGGTGTTGAGAAGACTATGAACAGATCAGAGAACTTGCTTTTTACTGGTTCCTCATCAGCATCACAAGTTCATGCTGCTGCAGTGAATGGAGATAAGGGTGCTCTTCAGAGACTCATCATAGGTAAGCAATCCCTTTAAATCTAGAAACTGTAAAAACAATTTTTCGTCCTAAGGGAGTTGGCTAATCTTAGCTTTAATTTGCAGTGTAAGTATATTAGTGTTCAGGTTTTATTCCAAGACTTGGATAAGAAAGAAATTAAGTCCTGAAACTTAAAAATATGGATTAGGATTGAAGTGAAAAATATTTGAGAAATTTCTGTGTATTTGGCAGAGAATCTAGACACTTTTAAAAATAATAGTATTTAGATGTTATTAGAATCCAGACAATCTACATGTTATTAGAAAGGGGATTAATTCATCTTTATAATAACATTTAGAATGAGACAGTGGACAATGATCTTTTAACATTCAATATACAATATACACAGAGTTAATTCTGACTTGACAAAGTTCTAATGTTTGTAAGTAAACTTTAATTATTTAAAATTGACTCCATGGGATCCCTCTCATCTATATGGATAGATAGATAGAAGTGAAGAATTTCTAGAAGGAGGGAACAAAATGAAAAGGGGAGAGGCAGTATTTAAAGACAGAGTGGCTAAGAATTTTCCAGAATTATGAAAATCACAAATTTAATTTCTTTTGTCTGTCTAATTGCTCTGGCTAGAGTTTCAAGGACAATGTTGAATAGAAGTGGTGAAAGAGGGCATCCCTGCCTTGTTCCATTTTTAGGGGGAATGTTTTCAGTTTTTCACCGTTTAGAATGATATTAGCCATGGGCTTAGCATAGATGGCCTTTACAATGTTAACGAACATTCTCACTGTCCCTATTTTTTCTAGTGTTTTGAGCATGAAGGGATGCTGTATTTTATCAAATGCTTTTTCTGCATCTATTGAAATAATCATGTGATTCTTGACTTTAAGTCTGTTGATATGGTGAATGACATTTATTGATTTCCAGATGTTGAACCAACCTTGCATCCCTGGATAAAACCCACTTGATCGTGATGTACTCTCTTTTTAATATATTTTTGTATGCGATTGCTAAAATTTTGTTGAGAATTTTTGCGTCGATGTTCATGAAGGATATTGGTCTGAAATTTTCTTTCCTCAATGTGTCTCTGGTTTAGGTATCAGGGTGATATTGGCTTCATAGAATGAGTTTGGGAGGGTTCCCTCCTCTTCTATCTCATGGAATACTTTGAGGAGTATTGGAGTGAGCTCTTCTTTAAAGGTTTTGTAGAACTTGGCTGAGAACCCATCTGGTCCCGGACTTTTCATTGTTGGTAGGCTTTTGATGACTTCTTCTATTTCATTACTTGAAATTGATCTATTTAAGTTGTATATGTCCTCCTGGTTCAGTTTAGGTAATACATAAGACAAAAGAAATTAAAGGGATACGAATAGGAAAAGAAGAACTCAAACTATCCCTATTTGCTGATGACATGATTATATATTTAGAGGAACTGGGAAATTCCACCAGAAAACTTTTAGAACTCATAAGCAAATTCAGTAAAGTAGCAGGTTACAAGATCAATGCTCATAAATCTAATGCATTTTTATACGTAAGTGATGAATCCTCAGAAAGAGAAGTTAGGAAAACTACCGCATTCACAATACCCTTGAAAAAAATAAAATACTTGGGAATCAATCTAACAAAAGAGGTGAAAGACCTCTACAATGAGAACTACAGAACACTAAAGACAGAAATTTAAAAAAAAACTTAGAAGATGGAAAGATCTCCCATGTTCTTGGATAGGCAGAATTAATATTGTCAAAATGGCCATACTACCAAAAGTGCTATACAGATTCAATGCAATTCCAATTAAAATCCCAATGACAAAAAAAAAAAAATACTATTCATGATTTCTGACATCCAGTGGGGTCTTAAAATGTATCCTTCCAGGATAAAAGTGGACCACTGTCTAATGGCTGAATGGTTTCCTGTTGTATTAAAAATTGTTCATTCAATCTTAAAAAAAAAAAAAAAAACTTTACATCCAAAATACAAAGAACCCAATCAATAAATGGGCTAAGGAACTGGGCACACACTTCACAGACGAAGATATATAGGTGATCAACAAATAAATGAAAAACTGCTCATCATCCCTAGTAACTAGAGAAATGCAAATTAAAACCACCCTAATATTTCATCTAACTCCAATTAGAATGGCTATTATCAAGAATACAAGCAACAATAAGTGTTAGTGTGAATGTGAGGAAAGAGGCACACTCACACATTGCTGGTGGAGTTGCAAATTGGTGCAGCCACTCTGGAAAGCAGTAAGGACATTCCTCAGAAAACTTGGAATGGACCCACCATTTGACCCAGCTATCCCACTCCTCAGCAACCAAGATGCCCTTCAATAGATGAATGGATAAACAAACTGTGATATATATACACAATGGAATATTACTCAGCCATAAAGAAGAATAAAATCATGGCATTTGCTGGTAAATGGATGAAGTTGGAGAATATCATGCTAAGTGAAATAGTCCAAGCCCAAGAAATCAAAGGCCAAATGTTTTCTCTGATAAGTGGATGACAATACATAATGAGGGGAGAAGAATGATGGAACTTTGGATGGTGTAGAGGAAAACGGGGTGGGAGGAGTGGGGAAAAAAAAAATCCCAATGACATACCTTACAGAAATAGAGCAAGCAATCATGAAATTCATCTGGAAGAATAAGAAACCCAGAATAGCTAAAGCAATCCTTAGCAGGAAGAGTGAAGCAGGGGGTATTGCAATACCAGAACTTCAACTATACTACAAAGCAATAGTAACAAAAACGGCATGGTATTGGTTTATAATAGACAGGTAGATCAATGGTACAGAATAGAGGACATGGACACAAACCCAAATAAATACAATTTTCTCATACTAGACAAAGGGGCCAAAAATATGCAATGGAGAAAAGATAGCCTCTTCAACAAATGGTGCTGGGAGAATTGGAAATCCATATGCAACAGAATGAAACTAAACCCCTGTCTCTCACCCTGCACAAAACTCAACTCAAAATGGATCAAGGACCTTGGAATCAGACCAGGGACCCTTCATCTTATAGAAGAAAAAGTAGGTCCTAATCTTCAACATGTTGGCCTAGGATCAGACCTCCTTAACAGGACTCCCATAATGCAAGAAATAAAAGCAAGAATCAGCAACTGGGATTGATTCAAATTAGAAAGCTTTCTCTCAGCAAAGGAAACTATCAGTGATGTGAAGAGAGAGCCTACAGAGTGGGAGAAAATCTTTGCCACTCATACTTCAGATAGAGCACTGATTTCCAGAATCTATAAAGAACTCAAAAAACTCTACACCAAGAATACAAATAATCCAATCAACAAATGGGCTAAGGAAATGAACAGACACTTCACAGAAGAAGATGTACAAGCAATCAACAGATATATGAAAAAATGTTCAACTTCTCTAGTAGTAAGAGAAATGCAAATCAAAACTACCCTAAGATTCTCTCTCACCCCAATTAGAATGGCGATTACCAAGAATACAAGCAACAATAGGTGTTGGCGAGGATGTGGGGAGAAAGGTACACTCATACATTGCTGGTGGGGTTGCAAATTAGTGCAGCCACTCTGGAAAGCAGTATGGAGATTCCTCAGAAAGCTTGGAATGGAACCACCATTTGACCTAGCTATCCCACTCCTTGGCCTATACCCAAAGGACTTAAAATCAGCATTCTACAGAGATGCAGCCACATCAATGTTCATATGCAAGGCTAGCAGTTACTTCCATTTCCCAATGTGCCATTAATTTTGCCTTTTCTCTACACAGTCTACCCCCGTCCTCTTTTCTTTTTTCTGCTACCAACGTACCTTCTTTTCTACTAAGCAAACTGTTAATGGCCTTTAAAGACAAAACTATTTACCTCATGCTCTATGAAGATTTCTTGTTCCTCTATAGAGACATCATCCCTGCTATACCTCAGCTGCCTACATTCACAGCTCCTCTCTAAACTTGACATCTTCCACAACCTCCAAATCATTCATTTGAATGTTCCACCATTCAACCAAAACACTTTACTTCCGGTTATCTACTAATAAGAACACTAGTTTTTTGGGTTTTTTGTTTGTTTGTTTTTACTTCTAGCCCTTGTATTATGGAGAAAAGAGATCCTTGGAGATTTCATTAGGAGGTAGCAGGCTACATATGGTCACGAGGCTTTTACCCCTCCTACTTCCTATGAGTGTGGCAGTCTCACCTGGCTTTGGGTTTAAGACCACAGAAAAAGAGTGGAACTGCAGAAAACTAACCGAATTTGGCAGATGTTCCAGAGCCATGTAATAATGAGGGCAAGTGAGGCCGGTCTCCCAATCCCCAAGTGCAAAAGCTGCATTTCTTATCAAGTCACCTGATTAAATATTGGGAAGGAATCTGATATTTATAAAACCCAGATTAGGTTAGCTGTAGATCTGTACAAAGGTTAGTTGCTATGGCGTAATATTGCTACTCTAGATGACTTTTTTTTGCTTAAGATCCAATTTGGGGGTTGAGAGTACAAAGCCTCAAGTGGAAGACTGAATATTAAAAATTAATCTAATCCCAGAGGGAGTCAGTCTTCACACCAAAGACAGGCTGTAGATGGGGAGACTAGGCTACATATGAATTCTATAAGCCCTTTTTGTAATTTAGGCTAAATGCTAGAAAAATTAAATATATTTAACATTTGTCAACCAAGCAATTAGATACAAAAATGTAACTACAGAGCTTTTACAACCTGCAAAACCACTGAACCAAGGGACGTTACATATGTACTTCCAGTTACTGTATCTTCTGCTTTTTTCCCCATTCCTCTAAATTCTTCACATCAACATTTTAAGCATACTGTATTGTATCCTCCGTTTAATAATCTCTCTTTTATTTCTTCATTGCCCTCTATATATTGCCATCTCTTTCAACTTTCCTTCCCAACTGTTGTTAGTACACAACTAAACTGCCTTAATAGTGACTTAAAGAAGTCAGAAGCAGGGCTGGGGTTGTGGCTCAGTGGTAGAGCACTTGCCTGGAATGTGTGAGGCCCTGGGTTCAGTTCCCAGCACTACATGTAAATAAATAAAATAAAGATTTCATTGACAACTAAAAAAAATATATATATATAATAATTAAATAAAAGAAATCAGAAACGTAGTATATTTCATTCTCATAATTGTTCAAAAGTGCATGGGCAGTCTAGGATAGGTAGATGTCACTGCTTCACAGAATCAACCAGGGATGCTGCTGGGCATGGCTCTGCCACTCTCAACATCTATGTGACTTCCATATCTGGGTTCAAGGCAAATATTCTCTTTATAGTTAAAACTCAGATAGCAGGAAGAAAGAAAGAGAGAGCATAGGGAAAGCAGTTTGTCATTAAGAGGGTGGACTAGAATTAGACACAGCCACACCTAAGACAGAAGAAACTCAAAAATGTCTTTCCCTCAATGCCGTCATACCCAGCCAAAAATGAGGGTGCACAGTTCTAAAAAGAAGAATGAGAGAATGGATGGGGGCAATTATCATTATCTGTTGCCAAAGCCAAGTTTTTTAGGCCATCTGAACCCAGTGTCTCCACTTCTTCACCTCAATCCACTCTTTTATTAAAAGAAAACAAAACATACAATCCTATTTTGTATGTATACACATAGACACGTATATACAACTTATGTATACAATTGAACACATGAATATAAAGCAAACACCCCCGTAACCACCGCCTGTGTCAAGGAATCTCCATTGTCAGTACCTGCAATAGTCTCTAATGCATTCTTTCCTCCCCTCTAGAGTAATTTACTACCTCGATTACTTTTTTCTCCTTTCCCCTCACTCTCTCCTCCCTCCCCTCTCTCTTTCTTTTGCTGGTGATCAAACTCCTGGGTCTTGTATATGTTAAGCATGTGTTCTGCCACTGAGCTGTAGCCCTACCCTCTATCTTGACTTTAATAGTAATCATCATATTATTGTTTTACCATTTATAAGTATACACCCTTAAATGCTAGAATATAGTTTTGCCTTTTTTAAATTATTTTTTCTAAATGTTCCATTTCTACTTGAGCTGAAAAAAAATGTTTTTATAGCTCTATCATTTTTGTGCTCAAAATTCTTCAGTTGCTTCCAATTATGCTTTTAATGAAATTTAAAAGGCTACATGTACCTCTTTCCCTCTCCAACCTCACTTTTCACACTCTCTTCTGAGGAAATCTTGCTTTCTTTCAGTTTCTCAAACCTGCCATCTTATAACTTTAACGGGACAGAATATTCTCTCCGTCCTCTGTCTGACTCTTAGTCACCCTGCAGGGTAACTCCACTCTATGGTCACTTCTTCAAAGAGATCTGCTCCAATCTCAGGTAAATCTGTTCATTATGTTCTCTCTTGATACTCTATAGTTTTCTTTCACAGAACTTGTCTCAGATTACATAACTGTACATTTATGTGTGTGGCTATTTTAATGTCTTTTTCTTTTACAAGCTAGTATCCTCCATGAGAGTACCCTGAATCTGCTTAATCCACTGCTTTTTTCACAAAATACAGCAAAGTACTTGACATATCAAAAGCACATGAAATATATTTGTTGAAGGATTGAATAAATAGTATAATCATTCTTTTAGTATCTTTCCTCCCTGGTTATCTATAATTATCTTGAGGGCCAGGAATGAAGGAGCATTGAGTTGAATGAAATTGAATTCAGTCAGGTTGGCACTAAATTCCATGGGGGAAAATTTTTTTAAATGAGAATGCCTCAAGAAAAAAAACCATATAGAATGAATTCTTTATTTTAATTTTCATGAAAAATATAACCTTCAAAGAAAACAAAATGTGCAGTATGTTACAAATTAAAAACATTTTAACCAGCTCAGTCATATATATTAATGTGTTTCAGTGTTAAAACTTGAAACCTTCCTATAATTTCATATCCCCAAAGAGAAAATCCTTAAAAACCAAAATGCAATTATGATCTGAAGCCGGTTTAAAGTTAATACATTTATCAATAGATCGATTCCCTATGTTTGCTGTCATCTTGTCTAAGGCACTCCTGATTCATTACTAACTGAGGAAACACTGCTCATTTTTTAAGGACTGTGCCATTATGTCTTCTGTGTACAGACAGTCACACTTTTGCTCTGTGGCATTTCCCAGCACTTTTGTATTTGCACTAAAATGGTAACTAAAATTTCAATATATTAAACATCCTTTTGTAGTACGTGTTTGATGAGCTCTAAAGATGTTCTGTTTCTCTTTTCTAAACTAGATATATAGTACTACAGATGAATTTTTGTTTTCTTGAATCTTTGTTCACCAAATGCTCAGTGAATTCATTCACTTTAGCATTTTCTGTTTTCCCTTCTCTGTTTCCATGGAGAAGTATGTCAGTGATGTGTTTGACTCCATGGAAACAGATGACTGTCTCTTCTACATACACAACTAATTAAATCGAACACTTTCTGTGCTGCCCATTGTCCTGGAGAAGGACTGAAGAGGCCTTCCCTGAATGAGACATTATTTCAGTTGCAGTTCTTAGTGCTTAACCTAAAACAATGGCTTAATATTTTAACATAACCCACTACTTCCTAGATTCAGATGTATTAGATTTTAGTTCTGGATGCTAAAAATATAAATATACACAGTAAAATCTTGATATACTATGATTATCATAGATATGTAGCTTTTTCTCTTAACATCAAATGTAAATAATTTAAATGGATATCAGAGATAAAACAGATAGTAAAATTCAGTAGATTCAGTCTAATACTGTACTATGTAGTGTAGTAGAAAGGGTATAGTATTAGAGTTGGATAAACCTGGATTTTGGATTCTAGATATGTCATTTATTAGTTGTATTACCTTGGCTAAGCCACTCAATATTTTTTGAGCATCAGTTTCCTCATTTAAGCTTTAAATTATATTTACTTCATTTGTGTGAGCATTGAATGAGATAATGGCTATAAAGCATCCACCATGGCACCTGACTCAGTAGATAGTAAGTAATACCCTATTACTTTTACTGTAATATGAGGATGGACTCATGGTAAAATAATAAAGTCTTCAGTAGTTTTCAGAAATGAGAAAAGTAAAAAAGCACTAAATGCTGCAAAGATTCATATTGTTTTTCCTGTGTAAACCAAATGAAATAATTTATAAATATGCACAGTGAATAATGATTAACATGGTCATTACTGGTAACAGTGCTGACTTTGTTGGCAGTGTAAAAATGACTAAGCAGCATCATTCTGATTCTACTGCCACTTTTCTTGCATTGTCCAATGTTGTGAGCAAGCATAATCTCTCTGAGTCATTTCCTCTCCTTATTTTTAACATCTCCCAACATAGTAGTTAGATGTGGCAAGGAGCCTCATAAGTGGCAAAGTAGAGGCACTTTTTCAGGTTACTTCTTTCTTTATTTCAACTCTTACCTTAAATGTTATGACCATTAAATATGTTTTAAATGTTTGATTGTATACATATGCATTTATAAAAGTGTAGTCAGCTTTCTCTTTCTGCAAATTCAATCACAAATTCAAGATTCAAATTCAATTTTTAAGATTGAAAATGTTTTAAAAAATTGTTCTGTGCTGGAAGTATACTGACTTCCCTAAATAATACAATATAACAATTATTTACATAGTATTTACCTTGCAGGATGTATTACAAATAATCTAGAGATGATTTAAGGTATAAGGGAGGATTATGAAAGTTATATGCAAATACTATGCCATTTTATACAAGGAACTTGAGCAACTATAGATTTTGGTATCTGTGGGGGGGTCCCCCAGGTATACTGAGGGATACTCTACTATACTATTTGCATTGATGCTAATAATAGTAACAAAATTAGCCAACATTCATTTTTAGTTTACATACCAGTCACTGAATTAAGTGTTCTGCAGATCATTAATTCATTTACTAGTGAAACAAAGTATGTGGGGTACTCTTATTACCTTCTTTATATAGATGAGAAAACCAAGGTACAAGAGAGGTTAACTAATTTGTCTCATAAGTAGCAGCACTAAGATTAAAACCTGGAAGTTTCATTTTACAGCCAGTGCTTTTAAATACTAACCTGTGGAACTCTAATATATGCATAGACATTTTCTGCACACATATATACTTTCATATCTATGAATAAATAGAAAGTAAGAAAGAAAGAACTTATTAGGCCTGAACCTTGACTGATGAACTGAATCTAAATTGGATTTTTCTAAAAAGGTTTTTTTTTTCTTGTACTGTGGGCTATTTTGGCAATGTGGTGAAGCTGATAGACCCTTTCTCAGAAAAAAAAATTATCTTAAATGGTAAAAACTAGTTATAAAATAAAGTTTTAATATAACGTATAAAATCAATTATATTAAAATACAATTGTCAATGTTTTAAAATTGATGTAGCAAAGTATCTACCATAACTTTTAGCAACACATTAAATAGCAAGATCTAATGGCAGACCTAACAAATATAATTTTGAAATAGCCATGAATGTAAATTATATTCTAAGACACTCACAACAATTATAATGAGAAAATAAGTAAACATTTTGTAAAATATCAAGTACCCTCAAAATTCAGTATGTCCCATGTTGTTGTTCTTATTATTATCATTTTGTATGTCAGGACACTGAGACCCATGTTTAAAAACATTTTAATTGTGCAGCTAATAGGCAGAGTTGGGTCGCAAACCAATTTATTTGATGGCAAATTCTATGTTCTTTCCATTGTTCCCATATTGTCTCTCCTTAACAATAAGCATATATTTTTAAAATGACAACAAATGCTTTCCCAACATTGTGACAATATGAAAAATGTGAGATAAGAAGTGGGTGAAGGCAGTTGAAATAACTACATCTTTGGTATCATATGTCATTTTAGAACAAGTAAACAGAACATCAGTAGAGAATGCCCTATTTATTTATGTTGAGCAATGTGGTAATATAGTTATTCTGTAGATTGACACAACTGCCACTTCTAGTGACTGTCATTTCCTTTAACTAGTAGAGCCGGAGTGCTGGTTTCTGCCCATACCAGCCCATTAAGTATTCAAACTCTTCCTTTTCAGCTAGCCTTAGAATAACTGTATGCTGTCGGGCAGTGACTTTCCATCATGGTTCCAGCTCAGCTTTCTGAGCTGTGTTCAGAAAGAGCTCATACAGAATGCCAGCCCCAGTTATGCAAGCACCCATTGGTGGTGGATTACAGACCATCTCCACAGTTGCCAGAATAATTAAAACCACACAGCACACTCACCAGCTGCTTTCTATATTAACTATTCCTGTCATTAATGCACTTTTTATAAACCAAGGATTAAACCCAGGGGTGCTTAAACACCCAGCAATATTCCCAGCCCCTTTTTTAATTTATTTTTTATTTTGAGAAAGGGTCTCACTAAGTTGCTGAGGCTGGCTTTGAACTTGTATTCCTCCTGCCTCAGCCTCCCAAGCCACGGGAATTACAGGTGTGCACCACTGTGCCCTGCTAAAATGCAAATTTTTAAATGCACTTCCAATTTTTAAATGCATTTCCATCTCATGAACATTAATTTTTATCATAAGTTCTACATTTGTATTACAAGTTGCAGTTACTACATATATCCAAGCAATAAATCATTTTATTTGATCTTCAAAATAAGTTATGATATAGACTTGATAGGTTTTAGCTGAGTGTTATAATTGAATACAATAAGGAAGAAGTTTAAGGTAGGTTGATAAATGCATAGACCTGTATGTTGCTTTCTTTTGGCCCAGAACCCCAGAATTACTCAGAAACCAGCTAAGAAGCCATCATCTCTTCCCCCTCCTCACCCGCAAGCTACCCAAGACAGGACCCAAGTGAGACTGATTGCTGCTTTTTCTAATAATAAATAAGGAATATATACTTTCAGTATCCTCGAATAGACAAAATTTGCCTTACAGGCACAACATGTTGGATGGTGGTGACATGACCCAATTAGATATTCTCTTTTGGGAAATATAAATATCAGTAACACAAAAACAAAGTCTGTCAGGAATTGGAAAGAAGGCTTGAAATTTCCCTGAATCTTACAACAGATTTGGGAAGAGGCAGCAAATGCCCTCAAGTTCTCTATCCTAAGAGGTAGACTTACCTATTAGTACCATGATGCTGACTTCACTTTGACCCTGAGGAACATAAGCAATTAGGATTATCCCAGATGTGATGATTGCCACCATTTCTTTGCATTTATTCTTGTGATTATAATTCCTAAATCCTCTCTCTAACTAAAGATTAAAAGGAGGAATTCCACCTTAAGGGGACTTGTAAAATTAATTACTGTCATCTTGCTAATACCTGTAACTACTATCTTTGCTTAACACTAACAAATAAGACACTGGTAGAATTGCCCTTTACTTATCATGAAAGTCACCCAGAGATTGGACCTTATTTTAGCTTCTTCTTTATAAATATCACTTTGACTACAGAAAGGCTCGAACCAATAAAGGAAGATGCTATACCTATACCACATTTTAGGCTAGTGAATTTGGGTTTAAATGAGATCTTATCTATAAATGCAGTGATAGGCTCTTTGGAACCTTCTAGACTAGATATGGGAGGCCTATCAGAGAATACCCATCAGTGTTGTACCACTTAGAAACCTTATGTGCATAGGTTTCTATTTTAGAAATGCTGAATTAAATGCAAAACTTGCTTCCATCTTCACAACCAAGGTTCTGAAACCTTGCCTCCTGCCAAAGTTATACACAACCTGAATATATTTGTAAGGCTCTTCCAGTTTCAAGAGCAATGACCTTTCTTGTTTTATTAACAATATACATGGAAACATATTAGCAAAGTAAGTTATCTAAGAGGCTATTCAGTCTTTCTGGGTCCCAGTACATCGAAGATTACTTCAACTGTGTATTGAAGTATCTTTAAAAATTAAAACAATAATTTCCTCAGGCACAGAAATACCCAAGCAGAAGTGCAATACATTTCTCTTTATCTTGCACTGCTTTTTCCTCAAAGAAAACATTTAATTTGGTTGGTTTGCTTTCCTCATTGACAGAGTCCAGGTCACCTTGGAAATAACTGGCTTCCCACATGCTCAATACATGTATGTAGTTGCTTTCGGCTAGTATACATACTAGTACCTGATCATTATCTGTGATAGAAGTAGCAAAACAATTTTTTTCACTTAATGTGCCTGGAGTCAGAAGAAAGATCAGTGGAGTAGAGGAAAGGAATTGAGGGAAAGCGGAGGGAAGAACAGTGGAATGAATATGACCTAACTTTCCTATGTATATATGAATATACTACAGTGAATCTCACCGTTATGTATATCCACAAGGCACTACTTTTAAAAAAACCTGTAACAGAAAGATAAACACAGTAGAGGGAAGGGAACAAGAGGGAGGAGGGAAGGGAAAGAGGAAGTATTGGGGACTGATTTAGAGCAAGTTATATTTCATGCTGAGCAAGTTATATTTCATGCTGTTATAATTATATCAAAATGAAGCCTAATGTTATGTATAACTAAAAAGAACCAATAAAATATATAGAAAGAAATAAAGTACATGGAAGAAGTTTAGCATCTTTTGTTGTTTTTTTTTTTTTTTTTTTTTTAAGTAAAGTTTATTGAGATGTAATGCAGTAAATTTCCCCGTTTTGGTATACAGTTATTTAATTTTGACAAACTGGTCTCCCCATTACAGTTTCACTTTTCCAGAGTGCTCTG
Source organism: Sciurus vulgaris (assembly GCF_902686455.1). Classification (NCBI taxonomy): domain Eukaryota; kingdom Metazoa; phylum Chordata; class Mammalia; order Rodentia; family Sciuridae; genus Sciurus; species Sciurus vulgaris. The sequence continues at coordinate 58,105,735 of NC_136476.1, forward strand.
TAAATGAATCATGCAATGTGTATCTGTTGAGACTGATTTCTTTAACTTAGCATAAGATGTTTGAGATTTTCCATGTTTGGAGAGTCCTTTTATTGTTGAGCATTATTCGATTGTATGGATGTACTATAGTTTGTTTTCTAATTTTCCAGTTGAAGAACAATTGGGATGTTTCCAGTTTCTAGCAACTAAGAATGAAACTACCGCAAATACCTACTTCCAGCTTTTCATGTGAACATAGGCTTTCATGTTTTTGTTTCTCTGAGTAAATACTTAGGCAAGAGATTATTAGGCTATGCGATAAGTATATAATTGAGTTAATAAAACACTGACAGTTTTCCATAGTAGCTATACCATTTTATGTTCCTACCAGCAATGTCTGAGAGTTGTAGTACTTCTATATCGTCATCAGCATTTGATATTGTCAAGTTTGCTTCTGGTTTGTTTTCATTCAGACCATTGTAATAGATGTGTAATGTATCACATTGTGGATTGAATTTACATTTCCCTGTGTATTCATGATGTTATGTGCCTTTTCATATGCTTATTTGGTGAAATGTCTATTCAAGCCTTTTGCCCATATTTTAATTTCATTATCTGCCTTTTTATTATTCAGTTGTAGGAAATCTTTACTCTGGAAGGAAGGCATTATCAGATATGTGTTTGGCAAATATTTTCTCCAAGTTTGTGGCTTGTCTTTTTATTTTCTAATAATGTTTTTCAAATATAAAAGTGTTTTAATTAGGATGAAATCCAATGTATTAATTTATTTGTGGATCTTTCTTCAGTATCGTGTCTAAGAAATCTTTGCCTAACCCAAGATCACAAAGATTTTCACCTTGGTTTTTCTTCTAAAAGTTTTATATCATTGTAGGTTTTACATTTAAATTTGTGATTAATTTCAACATAGTTTTTGTAAACTGCAGTTACAGACTGAATGTTTACTTACATCCCTCCAAAATTAATTTGTTGAAATTCTAAACCCCAGTGTGATGCTCTTAGGAGGTTGAACTTTTGAGAGGAAATTTAGGTGCTGAGGGTGGAGCTTTCATGAACGATATTAGCGCCCTTATAAAAGGAACCCCAGAAACTCTGTTTTCCCGTGGTGTAAAGATGCAACAGGAAATAGTGAGTCTGCAACCCAGAAGAGGGCCCTCACCAGAACCTGACTGTGCTGGCACCCCAATCTCAGATTTTCAGCTTCAACTATGTACAATAAATTTCTGTTGTTTTTAAACTACCCCATCTACAGTACTTTGTTATAACAGCCCAAGTTGAGTAGGACAGGTACAAAGTTGATTTGATTTTGTTTTTTTGCATGTGAATGTCAAATTTTTCCAGTTTAATTTGTTTAAAAAGACTGTTTGCCTTTGCAGCTCTGTCAAAAATAATTGATCATATATTTGTGGGTCTGTTCCTGTACTCCCAAATCTATTATGTTGATCTATGTGTCTACTCCTTTACTACTACTGCACTGTCTTCATGACTATACCTTTATAGTATCCCTTAAAATCATACAGTGTGAGTCCTCCAACTTTTCTCTTCTTTTCCAAATACTTTTATCTTTCTACTTCTTTTGCTTTTCTGGACCGATTTTAAAAACACGTGTCCATTTCTATAAAAATTGCTCCTGGCAATGTGAACAGAGAGCCAACAGAGTGGGAGAAAATCTTTGCCACTCATACTTCAGATAGAGCACTAATCTCCAGAATATATAAAGAACTCAAAAAACTCTACACCAAGAATACAAATAATCCAATCAACAAATGGGCTAAGGAAATGAACAGACACTTCACAAGCAATCAACAGATATATGAAAAAATGTTCAACTTCTCTAGTAGTAAGAGAAATGCAAATCAAAACTACCCTAAGATTCTCTCTCACCCCAATTAGAATGGCGATTATCAAGAATACAAGCAACAATAGGTGTTGGCGAGGATGTGGGGAGAAAGGTACACTCATACATTGCTGGTGGGGTTGCAAATTAGTGCAGCCACTCTGGAAAGCAGTATGGAGATTCCTCAGAAAGCTTAGAATGGAACCATCATTTGACCCAGCTATTCCACTCCTTGGCCTATACCCAAAGGACTTAAAATCAGCATACTACAGAGATGCAGCCACATCAATGTTCATAGCTGCTCAATTCACAATAGCCAGACTACGGAACCAACCTAGATGCCCTTCAGTTGATGAATGGATAAAGAAACTGTGGTATATTTATACAATGGAATATTACTCAGCCATAAAGAATAATAAAATTATGGCATTTGCAGGCAAATGGATGAAATTGGAGAATATCATGCTAAGTGAGATAAGCCAATCTCAAAAAACCAAAGGAAGAATGATCTCGCTGATAAGCAGATGATGACACGTAATGGGGGTGGGAGGAGGCAAGAATGGAGGGAGGAAGGACTGTATAAAGGGAAAAGAGGGGTGGGAGGGGTGGGGGAAAGGGAAAAATAACAGAATGAATCAAACACCATTACCCTATGTAAATGTATGATTACACAAATGGTATGCCTTTACTCCTTGTACAAACAGAGAAACAACATGTATCCTATTTGTTTACAATAAAAATGAATTTTAAAAAAATTGCTCCTGGAAAATTTTTTATTTTTTTGGTACTGGGGATTGAAACCAGGGGTACTTTGCCACTGAGCTACATCCCCCAAACATTTTTATTTATTTGTTTGTTTGTTTGTTTGTTTTAATTTTGAGACCCTGTCTCAATAAGTTGTCAAGGCTGGCCTCAAACCTGTGATCCTCCTGCCCTGGTCTCCTGAATCACTGGATTTTAGACATGTACCTCCACTCCTGGCATGTCTGGGAATTTTTGAACACTTTATTCTTAGTAGTACTTCAAGTGTAGGGTTTATTTTAAATTTAATTTCTTTAATATATATCATACTATATTAGTTTCATATTGCTGTATCACAAATGAATACAAACTAAATTTAAAACAGTAAGCATTTGTTACCTCACAGTTTCTGTGGTTCAAGTATCTCGATATGGTTTAGCAGGCATTTTTGCTCAAGTTTTCATGAGGCAGAAGTCAAAGTGTTAGCCAGGTTGGGGTATCATCTGAAACATCGAAATTCTATTCCAAGTACAGAATTCACCTTCTTTTAGCTTTAAGATTTATGGAAACTTGCTTCTCTAAAGCCAGAAGGAGATTGTCGGCTTACTGGTTGAAATCTAACTTCCTCCATCTCTGACCTGAACTTTCTTTTAAAAAACAACATAAGGGGGGTGGGATTGTAGCTCAGTGGTGGAACACTTGTGTAGCATGCACAATGCCCTGGATTAATTCCTAGCAACACACACACACACACACACACAAAGCAAAAAGCAATACAAGGGATCAAGGATGTAATTCAGTGATAGAGTGCTTACCTAGCATGAATGAGGCCTTGGGTTCAATCCCGAGCATTGAAATAAGTAAGTGAATAGATCCATAAATACATATATACATACATACACATCCAAGCTAATAAGTTGCATATTTAAGGCCCTTAATTGCATCTGAAAAATCTCTTCAAATTTGCACAAAACAGAACCTAATCATGGGAATGACATCTGATCATACTTAAAGGCCCTGCCCACACTCAAGAGGAGGGGATCACACACAGAGCACATATACTAGGAAGTGGGTTTCTTGGATGCCACTTTATAGTTTTATCTACCATAAATGCTATTGAGGGTATCTGTATCTTAAGTGGGCTTTGATAGATTATGCCTTCTATGGAACTTATTCATTTCACTTAAACTGGAAATTTATGGGATAAAATTGTTCAGATATTTCCTTGTTTCCATTCTAATGTATGCAAGCTCTGAAAGATGACCCCTCTTTCATTCCTGATATTGGAATTTGTGTCTGCTGTTTTTAATGATCAATCCTATTACAGATTTATCATTTTTTCCAAGAACTTTTAGCTTCATTGATTTTTCTCTGTTGTTTTTCTGATTTTAAACTTCATTGATCTCTGTTATTATTTTTATTATACTCTTCCTTCTGCTTCTTTTGGGTTAAATTCGCTCTCCTTTCTTAGAGTATCAAGATATAAGCACTTATATCATTGATTTGAACTTATCCTTGTATTTTAATGCAAGCATTCAGTGCTGTGTGTTTCTGTAAGCCTCCCTCATGTATAAGGAAAGAATCTTACAATAGTATTTTTATTTTCATTCCTTTAATTAAATATCGCTCAATATTTTCTTTTTACTCCATGGATTATCTTAAAGTGTGTTGTTTAATTCCAAGCATTTTTCGATTTCCAATTATCATTCCAAGCATTTTGCGATTTCCAATTTTCGTTCCTTTAATTAAAGATCCCTCAATATTTTCTTTTTAGTCCATGGATTATCTTAAAATATATTGTTTAATTCCAAGCATTTTGCGATTTCCAATTAATTACATTATCACCAGAGAATATACTTGGTATGACTTCCTTTCTTTAAATCCTTTAACATTGGTTTTATGATTCAGCAAATTTGTCTATTTTGGTGAATAGTCCCTGGATGTTTTAGAAGACTGTATCTGGCTATCATTAGACAAAGTGTTCAACAAATGTGTTAGATCTTACTTCTTTATAGTGTTGTTAATTTTAATGTATCCTTGGTGACTTTCATTTTAAAGGTTGTAGCAATTATTGAAAAAGGAAGTCCAAGTGACCAACTATAATTTTTGAAATTTTCAAATGTTTCTTTTAATTCTAGCAGTTTTTGCTGCATATATTTTAAAGGTCTATTATTTGGTACATACACATTTGGTGTTGTTATATATTATTAGTGAATTGACCTTTTTACTATTGTGTTTTTATTGGTCTCTCATAAATGTCTTTGCTCTGATGTCTACCATATTAGATATTATTTCACTTCAGCTTTCTTTTGATTGTTTACATGTTTTATCTTTGCTCATTTTTTTACTTTCAGCCACCTATGTCATTATATCTCAAGTGAGTTTCTTATAAATAGCATATAGTTGGCTCCTCTTATTTTTGTCCATCTCAGTCTTTTTCATTTAATCTAATAATGAATGTTAGAATTTAAGACTTCTAGTTTGTGTTAAATGTGTTTATTCTGATTTTAATTTCTGTTTTTCTTTTCCTGTCTTCTCTTCCATTTATTAAACCTTTTTAGTATTCTGTTTTATTTAAATATAGTGGGGCTTTTTCTAACAGCTTTATTGAGATATAATTCACATGCCATACAATTCACCAACTTAAAGTGTACAGTTTAGTGGTTTTATATATATCCACAGAGTTGTGCAAACACCACTACAATTAATTTTAGAACAATATCATTACCCACCCAAAAGAAATCTATACCCTTTATCTGGGATCCTGGAAATCCAACTCCTGCCCCCAGTTCTAGGCAACCACTAATACAATTTCTGTTTCCATAGATTTGCCTGTGACAGATATTTCATATAAATCTTACAGTATATGGTGTTTTGACCAACTTCTTTCATTTAACATAATGCTTTTAAGATTCACCCATGTTGTACCATGTATTAGACCTCATTCCTTGTATTGAGTAATGGTTTGATGTGTGATATACAACATTTTGTTTATCCACTCATCAGTTGATCAATAATTTATGGACAATTGCATTGTTCCCATCTTTTGGCCATTATGAACAATACTGCTTTAGACATTGTGTAGCAGTTTTTGTGTAGATATGTTTTCAGTTCTTTTGAATATATACTTAGAAAAGGAATTGCTGGGCCAAATGGTTACTCTGTGTTTAATGTTTTGAGGAACTGCCAGATTATTTTCCAAAGTGACTCTACCATTTTATATTCCTTCTGGCACTGTATGGGAATTTAAATTTCTCCATATCCTTGTTAATACTTGTTATTATATGTCATTTGGACATTTTACATATTATAAGGCTAGATTCTATTTAAATATCCTATTTTAGTAGATTGACAGTCTGTTTCAGTTTGGAGTAAATATTCTATTTCAGTTTTGTGGACTGTGGTTCAAATATTGATTTATATTTCAGAATTCTTGTAGAACTTTTCTAGTCTGCCCTATTCCTGTGCTGCCTAGGCCAATTTAGGACCTGGAAAGTATTCTACCTATAGTTTAATTATCAGAGCTTCTGCTGTTTTGATTCTAATCAGTTTCACACACATTTTGCTCAGAAGCATCTATGAACCTATGCATCAATTTAAAAAACTTTCTCTAGCTTCCTACTCTCCAGAACCCTCCCCTGTTCTCTGGTTGAGAAAATAATACATTACCTCATTGCTATCGTTTCCTTAATTTAGGAAGCTGTGGTTGACAGGGCTCCTCCTAGTAAGTAGTCTTTGCTGTGCCTGCTCAGAAGAAGTGTGGTTTCTTTTTTAGTACGTGCTTTGAGTAGAGCAGGCATAGTCAAAATCTGCAGGGTTACCTGTTTCCTGCAGCATTTTTACTGGAGAGAGCAGGAATCTCGTGGGGAATACTGTATCTGTGCCAGTAGGTTTTTCCAGATTTTAGGCTACTCAAGCACCCGGGATAACTGGATACACATAGAAGAAAAAAACTTGAGGCTCCTTGCCACCAGATTGTCACGTTCCAAAGTCTCTAGTTGGTCTGCCTTCTCTTGTCCTCTTTTTACTTATTTTGCCCAGAATTTTTAGTTGTAATTAGCAGGAAGATGAGGATATTGTGTACTTGTCCATCTTGGATAGAATGTGAAACCATGATTCATTTTTGTGTCACTTATAAAAATATAAACAGTGCCTACTATATGATTGGCACTATTTGTTAACCAAAGAAAGGAGTGAGGGAGGAACATTAGTAACTCCATATCTCAAAATGTTTATTCAACCTTAGAGTAGGAATATGTCCTTTAGAGTCATCAATCAGTTTGAATTCTAGTTCTACCATCTACTGAATATGAATGTAGACAGGTTATTTAACTTCTCTGAGCCTCAGTTTCCTACTATACAGGAATGCTAATATCTACCTCATAGTATAAGTAAAAGCGAAGTAATATACACTTAATAAACAGTGTAATAAACACAGTGTAACTCCTTATAATAGTGATAACCATTATTAAATATCACTATCTGTTTCTTGTACTCACAGGAAATTCTGCTCTTAAAGACAAAGAAGATCAATTTGGGAGAACACCACTTATGTATTGTGTACTGGCGGACAGACTGGACTGTGCAGATGCTCTCCTGAAGGCAGGAGCAAATGTCAATAAAACTGATCATAGCCAAAGAACAGCCCTCCATCTTGCAGCTCAAAAGGTGAGAAGTAAAATTACCTTGAAAATTAAACATTTTGTGTGGTATTTGTTAATTGATTAGTGGAACTATGCAGTGGACAGATAAGAAACCACAAATACCTGACTCTTAGGCTTCATGTTTTCTACAGTCTTTAAACTGTGAAGAATAAAGCACAGTTATCTATCAGTGACAGCATTCTCTTATCCAGGTTTCTCAAACAATGGGATTTGTTCTATGATCTCATGTTGAGTCGGGGAAAAGAGGAAACAAGTAAAATTTATGTGAGTTAAGTACATTACAAATGTATGTATAGAGAAAAAAGAAAGACTAAAAATAAATACACAAAATGTTGATAGTGGTTGGGTTTGAATATTAGAAGAAATACACATGAATATTTGTACTTTTCCATGTTTAAATTTATTTTCTTGAGTATTACTTTTACAATTAAAAGTTGCAATTTCTCTTGAGATTTACATTGGGGGCATAAATAAATTTATTTACTGTGTGTATTTTCAACTTTAAAAAATCAAAAATCATATTGTCAGTGTTAATAATTTCAAGGTTTTATAGGCATTGTCAAAAGCTCAGATTTAAAAAGGTTAAACACATCAAAAGGAGAAAATGGGAAGTTTCTAAATTTAATTTAAAAACTTATCTAAAAACTAACTTTTCTTTCCTTAAAATTTTGGCCAATGAGATATTTTCACTGCATGGTATTTTTCTTTTTGTTATTTTAGATGTCTATGTTTTAGGAATAAAAATCAATAAAATGAGCTGGATCCTGCAGAAACTATTAGTTATTTCCCATTAAAAAAATGTGACCAGATAGAACTGAGTAATTGAAGGGTTAGAAAAATACCTTTTCATTAGTTGAATGCATAAAAAAGAGGCTGACATTAAGATATACTACTGAATATGCTGGTTATGTGCTCTTATCAGTTAGGTCTGTCAGGTTTTTACCAAAGTTATTTCTCCTGAATTTGCTTTTCATTATAGTAATTTTTTTAATGGCCCTCATTTTCAATCTCAGTGTAACTACTCCTAAAGTATTTATAACCTTTCACCTAGGCTTGTCAACTGGTAAAATTATTCCCTCAGGGAAGGTAACACCATTTAACTTGTTATCATAAAAAAATAAACAGCTCAGATTAGGAACAGCCCTAATTTAAAAATGTGATACCTTTTAGATTCTTCATTATGATTCATACATGTGTAAAATTCAACTTCAAAAAATGTAAGTTGGAAGAACTGAACATCAAGTAGATTATGTTGGGACAAAATGAGAATTTAGGTTGATGATCCAACACCATGACATCTTAATAGGATTAATATGACCAAAATAGTTGACAGAAGAAGTGTGTACAACCAGACATCTTAACTGTAAATCTCTTTATAAAATGTAATACGTTGTTTTCTTTTGCTTTTTGCTTTTTTTAAATTATTGGGTTTTTTTAGTGTCAAAGGATAAACAAAATTGTAATTTGTATGTTAGAACTTATTTTCATAAGTAACAGATAATTATACAATTTCCCCTTTCTCTGTTGCTCTTTGTTTTTCCATACTTGCCAAAAGAAGTAATATGTCTGTACTAATGCTAAGTAGAATTTCCAAAACAAGGATGATAATACCTTTTTAATGCTGTGCTCTGCCTGATCAAACCTGGGGTTCTTTTTGGTTTTGTGCTATATAAGAAGTCAGAAATAGTATAGAACAGGCAGGAATAAGACAGTGAATGATATAGAAATGAGTTTCAAAGAATAGCCAGAGATGATATGTCCCAGGTCTGTTTCTGAGAAGACACGAACACAACTTCTCTTTAGAGTAAACAACTTTACCTTAAGTGTCCAGAAATTGCTCATGTTAAAACAAATGTGATCTCACAATGAAAGATCACCAAACACATAAGGAAGTAATCTACCATGAATGAGAGTGAGCAGAAACAACAGATTTAGTCTGTGAAAAAAAATCAAATATTGACATCATTAAAGTCACAATATAAAAGAACCACTGATGGAATCTTTAAAGAAACCAACAGAAAAATTAGAAACCAACAAGAGACTTTCATCACTAGTCTTTAGTTCTGCCATGACTGCTTATTTTGGACTAACATACTTTCCAGAAACATATATAAGAACTGAGCACAATGCCCACACTGTTTAAACGCATTGAGAACAATCAGCATAGGCATAATCTTAGAAACTTTAACTCTTCAGAAAAGGGAAGCATAGTATATGAGTACCAAATTCATCCCAGCTTTTCCCTGTAAGGCATTTTCTAGATTGGAAATCAAGGTAGAGTTTGAAGATACTTGTAACTGCAACTTGAAGGGCAAAAATTCTGAAGCAGAGGAAACTACAGAGAAGGAACTCAAAAATCTGGATACAAATTCCTCACAAGTCATCATCAGATTGCTAAAATATTCTTGTGTAGGGTGGGGCCCTAAGAAACCCGGCAGTAAACAACAGCTAGGAAACTGAAGAGCTGAGCAGAGGTTGTTTTAAAATTATCTACGTTTTCTTTCACATGTAAGTCTTTTAATACATAACACATTGATTTTTTGCATAGAGATTCTTTTTTATTTTAACACATATGGATAACTAATTTTGCTAGTTCAACTTCATTAATTTTCAGCAATGTAGTAGTATCTGTTGAATACTGGTGCCAGGCTTCTGTACTATGCACTCCCCATGCATTTTTTTAAAATGAAAGGTCCTGGATATTAGGGAGCCATTTAGGAAATCTGAAAATAAAAATAAAAATCACATTGTCAAAATAGCTTATGCCAAACTAGTATGGCAACCAGTGCTTCTTTGAAAAAGGGAGAAAATGGAGGTGCATTGAAAATTATGTAGTTCAGACCAATACAGAGGAGAAGTTGGATCTAAAAGATATATTTAGAGGGGAAAATATTGATTTGACAAGTATTTGCCAAATGTATTCTATGTACTTGTGATTATGTACCAACAGAGAATATGAAAAAATGAATCACATAGGTCTGCTCATGGACAGGTGCCCACAGTACTGATTCCCTATTAAACTTCATTTCCATTTGTTTACCGAACCTTTTTGATATACTGGATATTAAGTATTCTGTTGAAGTGTTGTCTATTCACTTAATTCTGGTATCTATGAACTCAGAAGTGTGTTATTTGTGTAATTATTCACATTTATATATATTTGCATATATTCATTTATTCAACATAGGTCAAAAATACTATTTAACAGGTACTATGTTAGAATACAAAGATGAAAGACATGATTCTTAAAGTTAACTCATGTGCCTTATAAGTATTTTATAAAATATGAACAGTTATAATATGTAAATTGTCATTGTTATTACTGACCTGTGAAGAGCAACCATTCTCACATGTTAGTTACTATGTTTTTATTTTTTGTGATAATTTCATAAGCAGAATTGTACAAGAATTTCTGTGACTTTAGTTTCTTGATAAATAACTTATATGCCTCAATTTCATTTATAAAATGGAATTTACTTAACCCTGTCTTCTAAATAATAGTGACAAATTCTAAGATTTAAAGCATTTTGTTGGAGGAATATACTCACTCTCCAAGAATGTTATCAATATTATTGCTATTAGTCATACTGCAATATAAATACATACATCAAATTACTCTTTAGGGATCAGCAGATGGCAGAGATAGAAAATCCTGAACTCTCAACAGGTCTGCAAAAGAGTATAACCCTAACAGTCTTATTAGACTGAACAAACCAAGGTAGAGTTTGAAGCTACTAGTGGCAGGAACTCAAAGGGCAAAACTAGAGCAGAGGGATTTTGATGAGAATATAAATTGGTACATACACTGTGGAAAACTGATGAATGTATCTACTAAAGCCAAACATGTGCACACACACACACACACACACATAAGCCCTGGTGATACCTAAGAGAAATAAGTGCCACTTTCCACCAAAAGATGTGTGTGAGAATGATAAATTTATTTATAATAGCAAACATTAAATCAGTGTGGTTTGGTTTGGTTTGGTTTGGTTGGTTTATTTTGTGATGCTTAGGATTAAACCCAGGACCTCAAACATGCTAGGACAGTGCAATATCAAGAGCTGTACCTCCAACCCCAATATTTTAATTTCTAGTGACAATAATCTGAATACAGATTAGCAGATAAATGAGGGAAATAAATTATGACATTCCCACCACATAATTAGAAAGAATGAACTACTGATATGTTCAACTCCCATGAGTGAATTACGTAGACATTATGTTGACTGAAAGAAATCAGACACTTTTTTATTGATATGTTACTTATATGAATTTCAAGAATAGATAAAACTAAGCTATAATGATTCAAATCAGATTCATGATTACCTAAGGGCTGGGTATGACTGAGAAGGGATATGGCGAAGTTTTCAGGGGTGCTGGAAATGTTCCATACCTTGATCTGTATGGCGGTTACATAAAAATGTATCAATCTGTATTAAGATTTACATATTTTACTGTGCATATGTTCTACCATATAAATTATTATTAAAAATAATAAAATGTTAGAACTTGGTGACCATTATATCTATGTAGAATAAAAATGAAATAAAAAATGATTCTTGGCTTAAGCTCTCACACACTCAGGTCACATTTCAGCAGCCCTAGCCTGAGGAGCTCTGCAAAAGCCCTGTACCCTGCTCTAATTCAAGGATTCTCAAACTTGGACATGCACCAGGATCACTTGGAGGGTTTATTAAAACAGAATGCTGAGCCCATCTCCAGTGTTTTTAATTCAGTAGGGCTGGTGTGGGGCCAGATAATTTGCTTAATCTGACAAGTTTCCAAGTGAAGATGATAGTGCAGGTAACACCCTTTGAGAATCACTGCTCTGTTATGTTTACACCATTTGCTTTTGTTTTTCCTCCATATTCAGTGTCATTGACTTCTTACCCCCTAAGTACCTAACCTCTTAGACTAATGACTATTTTGATGGTATTCTATTCTTGATGATATTATTCATCAAGGTAAGTTATACTAGTCAAGGAACAATTTTAAGAGGAAGATATTGAGTTCACTTGTGAAAATATGGATTTTAGGATCCTATGGGACATCTTGGTAGTAACGACTAGCATGAATTTTGAGATACTAGTTTGGTTCTCCATGTGGGGTCTGAACTGGAGTTATTAGTACATATGAAGGCTATAAAAGTGTGGTGCGTAGATGGGAACAAGGTCATAAATAAAAACAAACACACCAACATTCAAGGTTTAAGGAAAATAAACTTTCAAAGGAGACAATAAAAAAAAAAGAAAGAACTAGATCAGAATGGTGTTGTGAAACCACAGGCTTCTAGTGGAAGAGGACCCATTTCTGTTTCATCTTTATGATAAGATATAAGGAATTCCTTTTATACTCAATGGTTCAGTAAATATTTCTTGAATTAATGAATGCACATAAATGTGGTAAGAATTGAAAAGCTTCCTTTGGATTTTTCAGTTAGCAAGTGACCTTACCAAGAGCAATAGTATTAATGGACACAATAACTAGACATCACTGTTGAGTAACCAGAAGCAAGGATATGAATATACTTAATATGTATTCTTCTTTCAAGATGAGAATGAGTGATAGAGTAATGAAGTTATTGATCCAAAGAAGTTTTAAGATGAGAGATTATGTGTGTGGAAAGTTTTAATAAATAATAATGTCAGGAACCTCATCTCATGTAACCATCATCCAGCTTCAATAATTATTAATTCATAGTCTTGTTCCCACTGTACAGTACAGCTAGACTATTTTAAAGACAATCACAGACATGCATAAATATTTCAGTGTGTATATAAAAAGAGAAAATGTGTTTTATAGATCCCCACATAACCATTGTACTAAAAAATAAATTCACAATAGCTCTTTAATATCATTAAATATCTAATCAGTGTTCACATTTTCCTCACTGTGTCTGACGGGTTTTTTTAAGTTAATTTAACCAAATCAGGACCTAAACATCGTATTTGGGTGGTCTTTTAAGACTCTTGCAGTCTAACAATTAGATGAGAGATGTTTGAACATATTTAAATGTTAAGGGAAAAGAGACCCCAAGAAATTTAAGAGGAAGAATGGATGATTGATAGTTCATGGGGGAAGAGGGGACAGAAAGGACCCAAAGTCGCTTAGACATTAGAATGTTTGTTCAATGAATGAATATGAAATGCACCTAGAATGTATCTGAATATTGTTTACAATTAGTTATAAATATATTAAAACTGAAAAGACCATCGTAATTACTCTCATTTTACAAATGGGAAGACAGGGAGCTCTAGATTTCAATTTTGAAAGCCTATAGCAGGAGATGTTTTGACCCTGAAGAAAAGATCACATAGGAAAGTTCAGCTCCTGTTAAACCAATCAGTGTCAAGGAAGATGATGGAAACCTGAGGGATATAGGAGACCTCTGCTGCCCCTCTCCCATCTTCCAAACTCAACATCCCTGATTCCATTAGATCCCCAAATTTAGGCTACAGGAACAAAAGAGATGAGAAAGTTAGTGTTTAAAAATAATTTGACTTTTTACTGGATGACAGGGACATATTACTTTCTGGTTGTTTGTAGAGTCAATATAGTATAATGAAAAAGAAAATAGTACCTGAAGTTATGACTTATATTGCATTCATATTCAAGGACAGCTGGGACCACTAAGTCACTCAGTAGACTGTGACCTTACTCTTTTTAACTTTCTAAGACTCTGTAAAATGGGGATCATACTACTAATCTACCTACCTCATAGAATTGTGAGTATTTTAAAAAATGAAACACTGTGTTAACATGTGCCAGAGACCATGGAAGGCAGATAAGTTATGCATAGTATTTACAAGTGCATATCAGTATGAAGCATTATCCAAAGACCATATGAGCAATCTGTCTTGCAAATATGTATTTTTCCAATTACATTTATAAGTTGATATGATTAATAAAACATTTCATTTAAAATTATCATTGAATTCAGTCCTTGTATTTTTTCAGTCAACTGACAAATACTAAAAGTTAACATATTAACACTAAAAACTTTTAGGGATTTTTTCCCCTGTTTTTAAACTTTAAAAAGAATTTAAAAGACCAAGATCCACCCTAATAATATATATGAATAATGTGCTTTATTTATAAATAAGTTTAACGGGGGTAACAAGTAGGTTTGATTCATGTAGTGATGTTAACCTTCTTTATTAATGAAGTTTTTCACTTTAATATGTGTAACTCCTTATCCATTTAACCCTTAGAACAACTTAATTTTTTTCTTTGACTCAAAACATTAGATGTGAGTTGAAGAAACATTATAAACTTTAGTCATTAATGTTCCTATATCAGGTTCCTACTGCATCTAGATCTGTCATTTGCCTAATGAATCTGTCTTTTTTAAATCAAGAGAGATACACATAATCTTCAATTCTAGTTTGGTTCTAAAGAGACTCTACCAGTAAATTTTATAGATCTTGCTTTAGATTTTACATGATTTTTTATGATGTTTTTCTTTGTCTAAATATCATTTATCCAAATCAAAGCAAACAAAACTATGTAGGGAGAAACATCTTTTATGGACATATTTTACAATTTTGTTTTATATTACAGGGTACAGAACATGATTTGTGTGTTCAGTGTTATCACTTTGTCTTAATGAAGTACAATGTGACCTAATTTACCCGGACTTACTCTTTTCTCAATATTTATACTTCCTTATTTCTCTAATTCATTTATTGACCACTTGTTCCTTTTAGAATTTTTTCGACTCCGATGATACTGCAGTAATTCTTTTTTCCCTACTCCTCTGAGAGTCTGGTTTTTTCCCCTTTACTTGACACCTCTTCTTCAACTCCCAGAAGTTGTGCCCCAAGATAAATATCTCTATATAAATTCCACTCTCCTGAAGTCTCATCTATTTTTATCATTTTCATCTATTTTCTCTCAGATCTTCACAGCCTTCACCTTCCTCCCTAGTTCCAGACTTGTATTTCTGGTTTCTTCTAGAAATCTCTAAGTGGATATCCTTCCAAAATCTTAATTTCAATATATATGAACATGACCTTCCACCTTTGCCTATAAATCAGCCCCTCCATCTGTTTTCAAAAATAACATACTGAGGTGAAATTCATACAACACAAAATTAACCATTTTAAAGTGAATAATCATGGGGGGGTGCATTTAGTACATTCATAATGTCATACAACCAACACCTCTATCTAGTCCCAAAGCATTTTCATTACTCTAGAATAAAATCTCTTACCGTGAAGCAGTTTCTCCCCATTTCCATCTCTCCCAAATCCTTGGCAATCACCAATATGCATTCTGTCTGTATGGATTTATCTATTACAGGTATTTTATGTAAGCAAAATCATATAACATATGATCTTTTGTGCCTGGCTTTTTTTACTTGGCATAGTGTTCATCCAAATTATCTATCACATTATCAGCACTTCATTCTTTCTATGGATATAATTTTTATATGCATACATGACCATTTGCTGTCCATTCATCCATGGACATTTGGACTGTTTCTACCTTTTGCTACTATAAATAGCACTGCTGTGAACATATATGGATATGTGCTTGGATTACTTTCAGTTTACCCAGAAGTATGTACTTTTTCAATTATGGTATTATATTCTCTTGGTCACCTGGGTTTAGAAACTGCATGGCTCATAGTAAGTGCTAAATATATCTTGGTTGAATGGATTTGTTAATGTGTTAAATGAGTCATCTTTCACTTCTTTCTCCTATACCTCTTTATAATCACTTGTTAACTCTGAATTATAGTCCTAGCTCTGCCACTAATTGGTTGTATAACTTTAGGTAAAACACAACCTCTGTATGCTTGTTTTTTTTCCTCTATAAAACGAATTTCTTAAACCACAAACATAAACAACATCAAAAGATAACCTGAGGGCTGGAGTTGTAGCTCAGTGGTAAAGTGCATACTTAGCATATACTCTGCCCCAGGTTCAATCCCCAGTACCGAAACAAGGGGGGAAAGAATGCAACCTGGAAAAGATACTTCTAACTTATAGCAACATAGGGCAAATATAAAATGCATCATAGAAATCTGAGCAACATGAGAGAAAAATCAGCAGAGAGGTCACATTAAAAGAAATTCAAATGACTCTCAAGTATATGAAAATATGGTCAATTCTATTAAAGAAATACAAATTTTAAAACTATGCTACGACAGTTTTTCCCACCTGTCAACTCACCGTGTAGGACTGTGGATAAGTACTCTCACATAGTGCTGCTGGGATAGCTGTCTAAATTGAAAATGCAAATGCCCTTTGACCCATTTCTAATCATTTATCCTAGTGACAAACATGCACAAATAAGAAATAATATATGTGGAATGTTTTTATTTTGTTTTGTTTTTTGTGGTACTGGGAATTGAACCTAGAGGTACTCTGCCACAAAACCATACCGTCAGCCCTTTTTATTTTTTATTTTGAGACAGGGCCTCCCTAAGTTTCTGAGACTAGCCTCAAAATTGTGATCCTCTTGCCTCACTGGGATTGCAGGTGTGAACCACCACACCAGGATGTAGAAGATTATTTATGACAGCAGTATTTACAAAAACAAGATTGGAAACAACCCAAAGCCCATCAATAAGAGCTGGGGGTTTGTGTGTGTGTATGTGTGTGTTTTAAGTGGTACATTTATACAATGGAATACCATGGAACTGGGAAAAGAATGATGATAATGATGTCTTAACTAATAAAGGGGAGATATCTCCAAGGTATTTTGTAAAGTGAATAAGATTTGTGTTAAAAATAATTTCTGTATATAAATTGCAAAGAAAATAACATTTAGAAACAGAACACCAAAAAAAGGTTAAAGATATAAAAAATTTCTAAAGACATATAAGAAACTGATAAAAGTTTTTACCCATGATGAGGGTAGAAAAAGGAATAAGGGAGAGGAGCAAAGGTGGGGAAAAGTTTGTACTATGCACCTTTTTGTATCATTTTTATTTTTGAACCATGTGAATGGAATGCATTTTATGCAAAAATTTTTATATAAAAATTAATTGTTAAAATTAGGGCAGGGGTTGGGGTCATGGCTCAGTGGCCGAGCACTGGCCTACCATGTGTGAGGCACTGGGTTCGATTCTCAGCACCGCATATAAACAAATGAATAAAATAAAGGTCCATCAACATCTAAAAAAAATATTTAAAAAATTAGGGCAGAATGGGCTAAAAGAAATAATTATGTTTGCACAAGACTGGGAAAAGGCAGAAAATTCCAAGGGAAAAAGATATACATGGGATAACTGTAAGTTTACAAAGAATATAATGCCACAGATACAAATGGTTACTTATCCTAACATAAAGAAAAATAGTTAAACTGTGTAATGATTTAAACAACAGAAGCATAAGTAAAATATTAGCACAGGATAAGAATAAGGCAGTATAAAAATAAGTCTTTATGTTCAGTACATTAAAATGAAAAGATTCCAATTAAAACTCTCATTTAAAGTTGCAAAATTATTTTAAGTAGAGAATATATTTTAGAAATATTCTCCATTTTTTTATACATTCTCAATCTTCACCTCAATCTTTTTTTTTTTTTTTTTTTTTTTTGGCAGGGGTACTATAGATTGAAACCAGGACACTACCAATGAGTCACATCCCAGCCCTTTTTTATTTATTTAATTTTTTAGAAACAGGATCTTATAAATTGCTCAGATTGGCCTCTAACCTGTGATCCTTAGCTAAGCTGCCTTAGCCTCCTGAGTCACTGAGATTACAGGCATGTGCCACCATGCCCAGCGTCACCTCATCCTTCCTATGTAACCAACACATATATATCCCATTCATATCAAGAAAAGTTCTCTATTGTCTTGGCGACCTACATGGCATAACTTATACCTGAAAACATCCTTAAATCTGAGATTTAAGGTACTGTTAGGTAGGTGAACTGATAGTAAAGCGACAGTAGGGTTTAGGACTACCATAATCTGACAGTAGGGTTAATAGACAACCATATATTTAAAATTGTCATTTTTTTTCAAACTTTTTGATGCAGACAAGACATGTCCATTGTAGCAAAAAATTGGTTTGTGCCATTACTCAGACCTTTTGCTTTAGTTAAACATTTATAGTGACTCCTACTAGGCTTATCATGGGTATATTCCCTCATATAGCCCATTTTAAAACAATTTAATAACTACCCACTCCACACAAATATGTAGCCAATGAATATCTGAATAGTAAACAATTAACTATATATAGTTCATGAGGTTTGGGCTATTGGTATGCCTCAAAAAGAAGGCACCAAAAGACATTTTTTATGTCTTCCTTGCTTAGAAAGATAAGAAAACCAGCATAGGAAACCGTTATGCCCTGGAATCTTAATGATCTCTCAAAAAATCTGTAGATGGAGATGGGTGACGTTAGACAATACTTACAGTTCATTCACCCATTTAATTTCAACCCTAGCTAGGGTTTTCTAGTTTTTTCAAGGCAGGGAGAAAATTATGTTTTAAAGAGTCTGGTTTGTTGTTCTTGTTTGTTTGTTTGTTTGTTTGTTTTTGTTTTTGAACCAGGGATTGAACTCAGGGCCACTCAACCACTGCGCCACATTCCTGGCCCTATTTTGTATTTTATTTAGAGACAGGGACTCATTGAGTTGCTTAGGGTCTTACTAAGTTGCTGAGGCTGTCTTTGAACTCTTGATCCTCCTGCCTCAGCCTCCTGAGCCTCTGGGATTACAGGTGTGCAGCCCTGTGCTCAGCAAGAGTCTGCTTCTACATTTCAACTTCTGGGGTTTCTAAACCAGCATTGTTGTCCTCTTCCACATATTTAGAAACTGTCTCTAAACTTGTTCTCTTATTTTCCAGTTTAGAAACGGCTTTCAAATACTTAGGGTTTTACATTCAAATTAGTGTTCCAATCAAAACTGGAGTTGTTCTGCTTTAAACAAATCCAATAATTGAAATTAAAACCTGTCAGTCCTTTAACTATAGTCACAAGGAACAACACGTCAATACATCTTTATTGAAATCATTATTTTGAATTTGTCTACCATGATTCTAATATTTTTTAAAAGCCTTCATTTAACTAACAGTAGCTTCATAGCAGTTAGAAGAGTTGTTTAAAACCTATTTTCTATATAATAAAACTGAGGTATAGTTTGATCAAGTTCTTTGAGAACTTTTCGTCACTTGCAGAGTCAGGAATTATCTTGTTTTTCTGATTCCCAACTTAGTGATGCTAATGCAGCTGCACAGAAAGAAAACTTTCATATTTTCTTGAAGCTTACATTCTCAGACTTCTGGTTCTTTTGGCCAATAGTCATTTCCAAATTCAGTTTTCCTGCCAAACCACTAAAGAAATTCCTAAAGGATTCTCTCTCATAGATCAGATTCAGGATTTGAACTCAAAACCCCTGCTTTTCATTCCAGTATTTATTTTTGTTTGTTTGCTTTTGTCATCAGATCTCTTAAATAGAGCATGATTTAAAGATTATATTTTAAAATCTACATGGCTTGTAGAATTTTGTTTTAAACAATCATGTTTCCTATAGTCGTATTCATTTCCAAATCATTTTATCTCTTCATTGACCCCCCTTCTATCAAGGCATAAAAATACAAGTATATGCTTTCCATGAATAGATTCCGAGATCCCCACAAGTCTAGATTCCCATGGAAACCAATCAAAAACTAAAAGGAAAAAAAGAGAATATATTGAATTTCTCTGAGACCTACAGCTTGTTTTTCATTAGACTCATGCTGATTTCTTTTAAACTCTGGGCACAGGGCCAGTGAATATTTTTATGGCTGGTAAAAAGGAACTTCAGATCCATTTACTTTCATTTAACCTTTTAAAAATTAATTTTATATATAACATCAATTCCAAAGAAAATGTGAGCATTAATTTTCTAATTATCTTCTTATGCATAGGAAAATAATTGTTCATGTAATTTTCTCTTCTTGCATTTCTCCTACTCATATTTTACTGTTCATAAAAGGGTAAAAGGGAATCAGGGGACTTATTACTATAGTATGAATATAGTCCACCCCGGGGCACAACATTTTCCCTATGATCAATCACAGAACTCTTTGTACCTTCTTTGGCTGTTAAGCTTTGTAAGTTCCAAATGATCACTTACAAATATAGTAACAGATAATTCAAAATACTAAAGTAAGAAGGATGAAGAGAGTCATTTGGGTGGGGAGGGAAGGCTGTAATTTTACTTATTTATTTATTTAGATGCTGAAATTGAACCTATGGCCTGTGAATGCTAGGCAAGTACTCTACCACTGAGCCACACTGTTAGCCCAAATTGTAATTTTAAAATGAGGCAATCAAAATAGTCTGTATTAAAATATTATCAGCAAGACTTGAGTAAGGTGGGGAAGTTGGCCATATTTACATCTGAGGGAAGATCATTTGTTCCAAGCAAAAGAAACTGTCAGAACAAGGCCTTAAAATGGAAGCATGCCTAGAATGTTTCAGTAATAGCAAGAAAACTAGTATGAATTAACCTTCTAATGAATGAGTAGGAGAAAATAGTAGATGAGGAAAGAGAAATGATGGCTGGATCCTGTAGCGCTGTATAGGCCGTTACCAAGAATTTTCCCTCTGAATGAGATGGAGTCATTGGAGGGTTTCAAGGACAGGAATAACATAATCTGTCATATATTCTAATAAAAAAATCATTCTGGCCAGCCAAGTAAGGAACTTTTTCTCCAGTTTTAGTACTATCTATTCCTTCATTCATTCCTCATATAATATGCTTTCACATCTCCAGCCCTTTCTGATCCCTTTCATCAAATATGCATGCACTTGTCTAAACCCCCCCTTGTAAATAAATTCCAACAGAATATATTGCCAATCTAATGAGCCCAAAGTATAACATGGCTCTCACTATTAACTTTTTGGCCACCAAATATTGTTTATTCATATTGAAGTTTCTTCAAATAAAATCTCTGAATCTCATTTATATTTACTACTGCTTAAACAACATCCTGTATTCATATCACTGTGGTTTTAAATTCCAATGCAGTATCTTAGAAGAACCATATTTTGAACTTTCCCATACTTACTTAGGTAAAGTTGACTATTCCTTCCTTTGTTCTTCTAGTACCTTATGTTCTCGGTTACTACTATATTACCTGTCCCACAGATAGATATTCTGTTGACACATTCGATTTCCCCACAGATGATGATCATCTTAATATGAAAGAATGTCTTAGTCATACTTTTTATTTCTAATGTCAAATACTTAATAAATAATGCATGGTGAATTGAATTGTGTTTATCATGCCACCTATCAAGGTCCTCATGGTTTTTGAGTTTGCCATTTAGTATAATTGTCCTTTCCCCCACTTATGAGTCACCAGGATTCTTATCCTAATCTTAGATATCAAAATAGATCCTGCTTATAGAAAACCTCAATTATTAAAACACCAGTACTAAGATCAACCTCACTGCTGGGCATAGCGTCTCTCACCTGTAATCCCAGCTGCATTGGAAGCTTAGACAGTAGGATCGTAAGTTCAAAGCAAGCCTCAGCAACTTAGTAAGGCCCTCTAAGCAACTCCATGAGACCCTGTCTCTAAATACAAAATAAAATAGGGCTAGGGATGTGGCTCAGTGATCAAGTGCCTCTGAGTTCAAACCTAGTACCAAAAAAAAAAAAAAAAAAAATCAACCTCACTAATTTAAAAAGTGTTTTTATTCTTTTATATACTTGTATAAATTATGCTATCAGTGTTAACTAGGCCTCTTGAAATTTTTTATATAATCTATCTGAATCTACTTGTTTGCCATTCCATTTCTCATGAGTATATCATTCATTCATTCATTCATTCAACAAATACATTTTTAGTATTTAATATGTGTCAGGCATTGCACCATATATCTCAAATCATTTAAATTCAACCTGTGTATAACTATTTAAAATCTCAATATCATAAGTTTAACATTTCACCAACAAAACTACTCATTATTAGGAAATTTATTAAGAGTATACTTAAAGTTTATCCCAATTGTAGATTTCAGGAGACATGGTTTGGATTCCTTGAAATTTATTATTCAAATTCTATCTCTTCCTCATTCATTAGACTGATTCTGTGCAAATCATTTCTTAGGAATTTGAGCTAAAATATCAAACTGTACTTTGAAATAATGACTGTAGACTTCTAACCTTGTATGTAAACTTGTCATTTCAATGTTTTGTAGATTGTAAACCAGTGCTCTGTGTGTATGTGTGTGTGTGTGTGTGTGTGTGTGCGCGCGCACAGGTGCATGCTTTCAGATGTTATTTAATTCAATGGTAATCCTTTTATACATTATAAAATGTTAAAGATACTAAGGTTTGCCATAAATAATCTGGAAATGGGGAAAACTTCCTGTGAATTAAAGTATAAAACAATAGAAAAAAGATTAATAAACATTGCTATATAGTGATCAAAATTTTTCTTTCCAGAAAACATTTTGACCAAAGTAAGATAAAAAAAGGACAAACTGGAAACAGTATTTTCAAGTTATGTCATTAACAAATGGTTAATACCCTAATGATATAAAATGAAGATGCAAAAGACCAATGACCCTATTAAAAATTGAGCAAGTGATATGAATAAAGCCCAGTGTGATTGTGTGTACATTGTAGTCCCAGCTATTTGGAATTCTGAGGCAGAAGAGTTACTTGAGCCCAGGAATTTTATGCCAGCCTGGGCAACAGGGAAGAACCCACCTCAAAACAAAACAAAACAAAACAAAAGAGATTGAGACAGAGAGAGAGAGAGAGAGAAAGAAAGAAGAAGAAGGAGGAAGAGGAGGAGGAGGAGGAGGAAGGG